>NC_088608.1:2647500-2965000 GCF_036013475.1 Columba livia | reverse complement strand
GGAGTAGGACATAAATACGTGAGCTTGGATGAATCTCTTCACCACACTATCTGCATCATTTATCCGTAGATATTTTGAAAGTTTACAAAACTCTCCAGTAAGTTAGAAAGATTTGGGTACTTTTGAAAAAGTGTGACCCGTTACATAAACCTGTATTTTAAGAAGTGAACTAGAGACAGGAGGAAGGATCACAGGGGTTGGACACATAACCAGCTGTCCCAATTTGGCTGAGCTGTTCTAGCTGTCAGCGTGTGAATTCTTAATGTGTGATGATTATAAAGTACGGAGAGATAGCTCAGCTCTCTCATCTGAATTATTTTGCTTTTGCCTCAGAATAACAGCACATACATGGGCTGCTACCCCAAAGCCAGCGCTGGTGGCTTCCACACCTGAGACCCACATGTTAGACCTCAGAATATTTATTTATTAAGATCTAAAGTGATAAAAACCTGCTTATCCCAGGCTCAAACTTTCCTGACACCTTCACTAATTACACAATATAATGAAATCCCAGAAGCACTGAACTAATTATTCCAGCAGGAACTCAGCCAGCAAAACACCTATGGAAGCTTCTTTCCATTCATTCATCACTATGGGAAGCAATCTCGCAGTCCTCTCCAAAAATCCCCTCAACCAGATGTCTTGCAGCATATCAAGAAATTATCAAATTCAGACTTGGAAGGAACGCATTCCAAAATCTAAAAGCCTTCCGAGGGAGTGTTTTGCCAGACACACCTTATCATCAACAGGGAAGAGAGCAGGATCCAGGTGGGCACCTTCGGCAAGGTGGGAAAGCACAGGGAAAAGCTCTTATTTTGCCTGTCTGAGGCCAGGAATGACCAAATAACCCCCTAAACCTAAGTAATATCAGCACTTCTACCTACAGGTGAAATATCAGGCAACACAGAGCTCTGAAGGAGCTGCAGGGCCCCTGTGTGATCTCCACGCTGAGATGATGGATGCTCCACCACTACTCTCATTTGGCAGCCTGAGGGGGTCACTCAAGGTGCCCATGGCCAGAGCATCCAGGAGAGACAACACAGTCCTGGATCACCTAGATTTGTTCGCAACGAATGGTCACAGCAGTCTCGGATCGGGCACTCATGTCCCCTCCAACCACCGGCAACATCCTCGCGATATCCTCGCAAGAGCAAACGCACCTTCCTCCTACTCAACAGGCGCCTGTATCTACTACCAGGCAATACTGAGACAGGTTCTGAGCTTTCCCAAGAAAATATTTTCAACCAGGACTGATTTTTACTGTTTTAAAACCAACATTGGCAAATGCGATTGCACGGTGCACAGATCTGTCAGATTTGTTCTCAGCTGCAATCCTGAAACATATCATTATCATGTGCTGTGTGAGCAAAGCTGGGCTTGTCTTGCATGTGACTGAGCTCTAAATTAGTTTATGGATAATGTTCTTTTACAATGCGTTCAATCTTTCGCTCCATCTTATCTTAATGAGTACTTAACCTCTTAAAAATAGGTTAGAGACTAAACACAGGGTACTAAAGTCTCAGGGAAAACCACAGGTATGAACGTCCCTGCTCAGGTAGCTCTGTCCTCCTTGAACACAACTTCTTCAAGGTGAAGTTTGCAAAGCCTTCAACTGCACTGGAAAAAAGTAATTTCCACTGCATTCATTTTAAAAGTACAAATTCAGTACTATTTTCCATAAATACATGTGGAAAATGATGGTCTGAAAAATGTACTTTTCTTCTGGAAAGCACCACGGCTCCTGCACTTGCAACCTCAACAGTTTGGTTTGGGATATCTTTTAAAACACATGCATGCTTAAAACATTTTTAAAACAAAAATGTTACTTTATAAAAAGTATCATAGAATTGCAGAATCATAGAAATCCAGGTTGGAAGGGATCAAAGATCGTCTGATCCAACCTTTCTTGGTAAAAGCCCAGTCTACACAAGATGGCCCAGCACCTTGTGCTGCTGAATCTTAACAAGTGTAGACAACATGTAAACCCTACGTTGGCAGTTTCCTACCTTCTGGTAAGTTTGCAAGCCTGAGATCCCACGGAAGGATTTTAGCACCTGACCGTGACTTTGGCACGGGATCACTGATCAAATCCTGGCTTCAATCCAGCGCAGCCTCTCGCAGCAGCCGCTTCTGCTGGAAGGAAATAAACCTCATGAAACATCAACCTGTTTGGCCTGAAAGTCCTCCAGGTACCTGGCAGGCTGTACCTGAGGACATCCAGATGTGCTGCAGGTTCGGGCTCAGGGACCTGCTGAGCTCCAACGCGGCCGATCCCACAGTCAACACATTGCGATGGGAACGGCCCATCTCCAAACTGCAACTGAAACAGCCTCCATTTTAAAATTCAACCAGAGCTGCAGCACACGTTATGTAAAACATCATTTAATCCCCTCACATCCCTGGATAAAACTCGTGTTTGAGACGCCAAGGAGCAGGGGATGGGCCGGACGGTTCGTTGGATGTGTCCCGCTCCAGCAACAACGGCAAATGAGGAGGTGTGCGATTCTGGCCCTCCTTCCTGAAATACAAACCCAGGTGCTACTCTCACTCTGTGGATGTTTAATGCGACTGTGTGATTAGAAAAATAAAATAGGATTTCCTTTTAAAACCCGTACTTCTGCTTCTCAGCTGGTTTATAACTCATGCTGGGAATTGCAGGGAAAGGGGGATGCACAAGCTGCCCCCACACCCTGTTGTCTCAGAAAATGCACTGTCATGTGGAATCAATTACCTCCTTTTTTTTTTTTAAATGCATCTAATTTCAAGTTCATGGTCCAGCATCTCTGATTCATAGCAATAAAGGTTGCACAACAGCAGAGTTGTGTAGAACAAAGGTTAATTTGAGGCTAAAATACCCCTCCTAATGAAACACAAATGGAAACATATGCTGGTTTCAGAGACAAAAAATACCTGCAGCATTATCATGTTTAATTTCTGATTTCAAGATTTAGAAATCCTATGCATTTAGATACGTGTAAGAGGAGGCAGAACATAAAGAGCTATTCAAACCCTGCAGTTTCTGGCCTGTGATTCTCCTGAGATGTTCCAGGCTAATTCTTCTGTGTCACATAACAGTTGTAAGACACCTACACCTTCTTCACTGAAACATTAGCGCTTTTTGGCAATTTCAAAAAACCCCAAAGATCAGAACACAGGTCTCCATGCCAGCCTCAGGGGTTTAGAAACCAGAGCTGGCTATTCCTCTAACTCCAAAACTAGGAGACGGTTTTAAAGCAACACTTTTTAACCTCTAGTTTTTATATTTTCAGGTTGTCTTTTGAACCAGCAAGGACTGGATGTGTCCCTTCCGTTCAGACCTGGCTTGGGGAAGAACAACGTACACTACAAGACCAGCACTATGAGACCCGGCAGCCGCGAGACCGAGCTCGAAAACCTCTTTGAAGCAAGTAAAAAGTAACAGAGAAACAGAGGAAACGATGGAAAAACATCAGGAGAGTAGAGAAACGGCGTTTTCTAACCACTAAGAATTATTACTGAGGTTGAAACTAAAGCTGTTCCAGGAGTTTCTGATTAAATTCTGCTTTGTTCAGAAATGCTGACGTGCTGAAATCAAAATGAGTCCAGGAACATATCAATCTGATAGGACTTGTTCCTCTCGGGTCATTTGCCTACTTGTTTTACTAGAAACCTTGGCTCCCCGACAGCCGCTGCGATGGGCTATTGGGAAAGCCAGGTTCCCAGGCTCCCCGGAATCTCAGTATTAAAAGGAATTAATTATTGATACAAGCCTACGTTATGCATGTTTGCCTTATCAAATTATCTGTAGCTGTGCCTGTAGCATGGGAGTAGCATATCTGATATGCTTTAATGATGCAAAAATCTCATGCAAGTGGCAGGGAAGCCAAGCCGAGTAAGGCTCCTGCTCTGCGCTCCCACTCACCGAAAACGTTAAAAATAAGGAGAGAAATAAGAAGTGCGATGCTTCCCTTCCGACGTTATATAGCAGTTTTAAACAGTTAAGTCTTCCCCGTTTCTATTAGGCAAAGCCAAGCGCGCATGAATGCTTGCTTTGTAGTGCAATGCATTTACACGGTGAAATCATAATATCCTGGGCATTTGGGGCTGTATTCTGCTATAAAAACGAAGGCCAGCTCCCTCCAGCTATTACATTTTTGGGCTGGTGTTTGATCTACGAGGTTCTGCAGGTTTGTGCTGCGGGGAGCGAGCGGCAGCTGTTGCGCGTGGGACGCGCGGTCTGCATTTTGCAGCGAAGCCATTAGGTGGTGCTTGGAACAGAAGATTGCGAGAAAGAAAAGCAAGATGATGTGTGTGCTGCACAGGAAGCCTGCTTGAGGAATATTTTATTCTAGCAATTAAAAACAAAGCTCATTCTAGGATTCAGTTTAAAAATGTAGCTGATTTCCAGGCCTTGGCAGAGCTGAGTTCTTCCTCCTGCCTCCAGCATCTCTGCTGACACACGCGCTCTCCTCTAAAGAAGCCTCTGCTGGCTCAGCGCGCAGCCCAAGTTCTGCTCATCATGCCCTAGATCTCTATCGCTCTCCTGGGCTGATAACTGGATTTCCAGTAAGTTTTGAGTCAGAGACTGGAATACTATTTAATGTACCAGCTCCAACAAGGGTTTCCAGGAAAAACTACCCAAGTGCAGAGCAGCACGAATACTCTTTACATAAGGAAGATGTCACTGGTATTTAGGAAGAGGTCCTGCTTTTGTTTGGAAAAGCAACAGCTTATTCCCTTTCCCCTTCTTCAGCAAACACCTACAGGCAGTCCCTATTCATACAACGCTCTCTTTAGGCATATTTATCAATTTCCATGGCTTCCCTTTAATATTACATTCATGGCAACTGCCCTGTGATAAGTACTCAGAAGAGTTCATCAGTTAAATAACGACATCCTACTCGACCTAGCACACAACCCACCTGCCTAACCTCGGGCTCCCATTCTGTTATTCTTTGCTTTTTCTCTCTTAATCAACCCTTCAGTTCTTCTCTTTTGCAATGACCTGTAAATATTTCATGGCACTCCATTTCCCCAAGTTCTGCAAAGCAGTTCAGTGACAAATCCTACACAATTTTTGCCGCAAAGACCCCAAACCAGCTGTAATAGGTTTGGTCCAGCCCTGTGCCATATCCCTCACGGTACCAGGTAAGGATGCTCAGGGGACACACAGAGCACAGGGACTCTCTCCTCTGTGTCCATATATCCACGTTATATCCAAATGATCATGTTTAGTAGCCACAAATAAATTCATCACGCAAACTTTGTTGAGTCCTTTAGACAACTCCTGACTTCCACCACCACCCTGTCGCGCTGAGATCCACGGTTCGATTATACCTGATGGGAATAAGCACTCCTTCGATTCATTTTTTTAACCAGCTACCTTATCATTTCAATTCTTGCATTATTGAATTAGCATGAAACGATGAGTCATCATTCCTTATTCATGTTCTCTCTGCCACCCTTGATTTTACAGCAACTATATTTTAACAGCTCTCAGAGTAAAAGTCAAAATGGTTGAAGGTAAAGAAGAAATAATAGTAGTCCGGTAACTGTCCACGATGCTATTTAAAAACCTACAATTTGCTTACATGCTGCATTGAATGATTAAAAAATAAATGCAGAGAAAATGAATATTGTTGTCAACAAAGAAAGAACTGCTTGTTGTTGAGTTCATAGTCCTGCAAGGGCCTGAGCAGCTTTCTCACCTCTGCAGAAATTATCTTAAATACCCGGAGCTGGGAGGCAGTTGGGCACAAGCTATAAAGGGAGGTAGCTGATGCATTTTAAAGCCTCTCTCACTGCTTTTAGGCTTGAGATTTCACATAAATATTTCTTTAAATGCACACATCTATGTACCAAAACTAACATTTGAGAAGCTTCCAAAACTTGGCTTTTAATTAAAGCCATGAAAGTATAATGCTCACACTGAATAAGTATCAAAAATAGAGACAAAACTGAGAAAATATGCAGGCATTTTTCTTGCTTTTTGTCAGGCACTGCAAAGACAATTAAGTTTCTTTTCTTCACTATACATATAATACTCAGAAGTGAAAGCTTAATTAACTTGTCAGAAACCCTGGCATCTCTTTTCTTGAGCTGCTGAACCCACCTTCCCAAAAGACTTGAAGGGAAAAATAAAGAACCCTAAACGCTCCAGCTGAAATACCTGATCACGCATGACACTCCTGGCCTGGAACACAGTTTGTCTGTCATTACCAGAGGCTTTTTTATCCATCTGGGTGAGCACACTCGCTTTCCATTTGCCTGAAAACATCTCAGCGCAGAATCGCAATAGCTCCGAGGCGCCGGACGCTGTGTGATGCGCTGGAGAAGTACAACGTGGTGGCCCTAATTACATTGTTCATTGGGCAAAACTTGGAAGTATCAGCAAAATATCCTTCATCACGTGGCTTTTCATGCCAGTTAAAGACCCTGAGCTCTCCTGTGAGGGGCAGATACAGCAGCTCTGAAAGCAAACATTTTGTTTTATCCCTGAACAGTACAATATCTTCCCTTTGCTGGGGAGGCTGAGCACTGAAAAGCAGAGCCCAAAAAGCGAGGAGACCTATTGATGCTGCAGTGGCCAATCCAACAGCCCTGGGCCCGCACTGTTCTCTGCTGTTCGGGAGATATCTGGCATTTCTGCTGGCTGAGCCCGGTGGCAGCTGTGGCCAATAAGTCCCCGTCAGCAAGCGCTGCCTGGAATTGCGCTCGCAGCAGCTGGAGGGGCGACTCCCAACCATGTTTCCAAAAACCAGGAGGGTTTTGAACGAGGGTTGGAGCAAAAAGCTAAAGGGGTTCAGGCCGGGGAGCCCCCAAAGTGTGTAACCCCTCACAGCTTAAACCTTTCCCCTGACCAAGCGATCCGCTCCAACCACAGACCCAAGGTCCTCCGTTTCACAAAGGTTAAGTTAACAAACCTAACATTAACACATTTGGCAAGTGTACTAAGTGGCTTTCACATTTTTAGGGTTTTTTTAATGCAGCCTTTCAACCTGAGCTCACTTAAGTCTGAAAAACATTGTACTTTATCCTCTTGTAATCTCCTCTCCAAGATATGCATGTTTAAACAAAGTGCAAAGGTCCAGGTGCTTTGCTGCATTAGTAATAACCCAACATCTCCTCTTTAATAATGCAACACGGAACAGAGCACAGCAGGTTTTTTTCCCTTTCTCATTTTAAAAATGTATTAAAACTCCTCTCTGTGGGGCCGGGTGACAGTACGAGGGAGTAGAAACTGTTGGTTTTTTCAAGGCAGAAAATATTGCTGCGATATACAAGGGATAACTTTTCACTTCCCATATAAATCACTACTACTACTTCTCTATTGTCTTTCCAGTGCTATATGAGATTTTAGTGAGCTCTGCCATTTGGTGGGTGTAACTCCCTGCTCAACAGACCCGAAGCCTGTGCGAGTAATTCCAAGCCCACGCAATCCTACCCAACGCATGATATTGAGAAACCCTCTTCTCTTCTGATAGATATTAAAAACAAACACATACAATCCTTAACCACTCGACACCAATTCACGCATCAAGTCTTTCTTTTTTCTTCAAAATAAAAGCAAATGAAGGTTTCGAGTTTTCTCTGTGCCAGAGGGCTCCAGAGATTCACACAGACCCAACCATGCGAGATTTCAAAGAAATCTTCATTAAGGTATGTCTCTTGATACAAAAGGAAGCTTTGCTGTAATGCATCATTATATTACCAAGCTTCTTTGAACACTCCTGGTGACGAAAGATATGATAGCCCACAGGAGAATATATAAGTCCCTGTCTCTATCATTTCATAACTACAATGAATCCTGGTTCTTTGGCCAGATGTGCAGCAGCTTATGGCTCTGGCTTTGGAGATACCTGATGCAGGTCTCCATGTACCAGCCAAGCAGCTGATAACCGCTGGTGACACGTCTGTATTTATCAGCCTCAACCAAACCAAATCAATGGGATGAACTTATTGCAGGCAGAATCAGCAGCAATAAAACATATGGTGCAGAACCCCAGCAAGCGGAGCTGCCGTGTGAGCGGATTTAGGGACAGGAGGAACGCTGGAGGTGGAAGGTCCTCCAAGAAAAGAGCAGAGCAGTTCCTTCAGCTCCCGTGCACGGGCTTCAGGTGTAAAAACCACACCTGTTCCTTTACTAGCACCACACCTTCCCAAACCATCATTTTAGCAAAATCCAAACAGAAAAAATGAGCCTGTTTCCCAGAGGAGCATAAACACTAAGCCCTGGATGTCAGTAGGGAATTTTCCCCCCACTGGTGCACACTAGCATAGGGCAATAATCCTTCTCCCCATAACAGATTTAGATTAGTAATGCCAGCGGTATTAAAAGAGGCCTTTTGAGCTGGGAAACATGTGCTGGTAGTCTGGGAAGGGTGTTTACAACATGTGTTTTGCAGGTATTAATGCTCATGAGGCTCGGTGGTTTGTAAAGGCATAACAGGTCCTGCCACCTCCCCGGGGCCACGGCTCTCCTCCCCACCTCCCCGTCCCTTCTCCCCCTCCAGAGGCACAATTGAATTCTTAATTGTGCTGCTACAGGTACAGGCAAAACCATAAAACACACCAGTTGGGACACAATTAGCGCTCTAAAAGATGGGAAAAACCACATCTGGCAAACAAGTGTGAGAGCCCAGGGATCACTTTATTCAAACCTGAACTCTCCAAGGGGGAGAAATACGTTCTTAAAGCACGTCTGAGCTTTCCAGTCGTGTTTTGGGCTCTCACCCGCCCTTCCAGACTGCTCTGTTTTCTGATAAAGTAAAGGAATCTCTCTCTACCGAGATGCTGCACAACTCCTGGTCACATTAGGGCTGGCTCTTGTCCCACACAGACCAACGCCAAGACCAGCGAGGTCACTGTGGTCACCGCTGAGGCTTTTCCAAACAAGCCTGAAGGTGTTTGCTCACCAAAGCTGGAACCTCCAGCCAGGCCCTGCTGCAGCACTGCAAACACACGTTTCCTAAGATTTAGCACACCCAACACGTTGAAACTTAACCAAAGTAAACTAGGAAGTGGAAAGTGAAAACGTTCGGGGTTTGATGCTGAAGTGAACTGTCGTGAAGTTTCTGCTTCATATTTTATGAAGATGTGCATTGTTCTGTCTGTCGACACTGCAGTTATGGCACTGGTAGGTAGGTAGATAGATAGATAGACAGATCGATCACAAGACTTTTCTGTTCCTATCTAGACCTTGCAGCATTTGTCCCAGAAAAAAACTTTACATTGAGAAAAGAAGGTAGAATCAACGGCTGAATATTGACATGGACAGACAGATGTATGACAAAGACCTTGCACTGCTTTGGGCACCAAGCTCCAGAAATTCAACCCCCAAACATTCCAATTTAGGGCTATTGCCCTTGTGATGTGCCACCTTACCGACAACAAAAATATACACGTACCTTAAACAGCAGCTTATCTGGGTCCATAGTTACAAGTCTATAAAAAGATCTGTCGATGGAAATAATCGATACTTTTGTGCCCAGGTTCTGAAGGGAATGACTTTTTGTTGATTTTTCATGATCCAGAGGAGGAACAGGAAGTTATTTATAACAATGATGCGAAACACTTGGGCAAACAATTTCACCAATTAATCTTTCAAGTTTCTGTGTTGTTATTTTTTTAACCTCGTATCTGATAATATGTACGCGCCACCTACAAGTAGAGTCAGGACCTGGTCTCCCAGTTATAACTCAAGTGCCTCTCTCACATCAGTAGCTAAACTCAGCAAATATAAAGCAAACAGGAGGGATCTCACAGTTATTAATGTATATTATCACCAGCAGACAGAGCGTCTATCATGTGCCTGTAAAAGAACAAAATCTCTCTAAGGAAACAGCACGTTTATGTTACTATTACACAGAAAAGTTGCCTATCGGAATATTAAAACCATATAGTCTATAGGACCGACACTGTATTGGGAGAAAATAACCCAATAAACCTTTAAACCTCACAAGTATTTTAAAGAATGTGTTTTCAATCAACAAATAAATCATAATTTCAAATGAAATTGTCCCTTTTAATTAACCTGACTATGAGTATTCATTGACGGGAACGGCACGCTGGTCTCATGGATGTGGTTAAGGATCACACAACAAACTGTACCGTGATTTACAGCTTTCCCTGTCGGTACTGACATCAGCAGAAAAGCCCAAGAAGTGCCAAAAGTCTAGAAATGGCTTTTTTCTACCATTCCTTAACAGATATGTCACTGACATCCTCCCCTACAGTTCAAGCACTTACACTTTGGTTTTCTGTGGTTAATTAGAACAGCAGAACTCTTGCAAAATATGCTGGCAAGTGGCTAAAAATCTTAGTGACTCATAAGGAACGTAAAAGTTTGACCAGTTCACTTAACTTACTGATTCATTAAAAGCAACAGTAAAGGATGGACTTGAATAGTTCTGGGCAGCGAAAATAGTTTAAATATGACTTTGATTAGATCATTAGAAGTGATGACTGCACCTAAGTACTCCGAAATACTGGTGATAAGATGCTTGACATTGCCTCCCACAGAACTCGTTACAAAACACGTACCAGCCAGATACACACTGAGTTAGTGCCAGCGGAGATTTACGATAAACAGTTAATCCGGGGAGCTGAGGGTGTAAAAGGACTCTGTCCATCATCCCTTTCTCTGGTAACAAGTCAGTCTTCAGTGTTCAGCAGCTCCACGCTCCTTACCACCATTATATATATTTATATACATAGACATTTGTTTATGTAGATGTACATATATACACAATTTGCCTCTTAGAATCAGTAGCTGGTACAATGTTACTCAATAGCACCAAGGCCCATCAGCCACAATATTTACATCTGGCTTCTCAGGTATTTTTCTGTCTTATAAATAAAAACATTCGAATGGAATGGTGCAAAAGAATAAACTCCACCTCTTTTGTAGGAAACGCATCTAAATTGCTTCAGTGGTGGTAGTTAGTAGAATCATGGAATCATAGAATGTCCTGAGTGCTCTGATTTTCCAGGGAATTCTTTTTCTTAGCGGGAGGAGGGTATTTGCTGTGATACGGTTTGTTTGCTGTCTCCAAGGTATGAGTTAGCACGCATGCACAGAGTGCTTCTGGATGAGCTTGCTGTGCAAGAGGGATATTTGCAGATACAGAGTAAAGAAATACTTGTGTAAGCAGTATATTTTCTCCAAAATAAAAGCCTTTTGACCAAGTAATAAGAATTCCAAGAGTACCGTTCACATATTCCCACAAAATACGTTGCAAAACGCATTTAAAATGCGATTTGTGTGTTGAAGGAACCGCAGCAGTTTATGTCTGTTATTTCAGACAACTCTCAGTGAAACTGTCAGTTCTGAGAGGAGGCTGAAGAAATCTGCTTGAGACTCCCCAAAAATGACTGAACCAACAGTTTTTAATTGAATCTCAAACGACCGTAACTGCGTTTTGCTCAGTAGTCAGCACCCCATCCCACGTAGATCCAGTTGGTTATAGGCAATAAGATTAATTCTGGGTTACTGCCTCTCCGATGCTGCCAAGAGCGAATCCACACCGTGTTCTAGGGTTAAGGAAACCTCACACGGTGCCAACATCACACTGTGACATTGCCTGCGGAGTGTGAAAGGATTATATCCTGTCTTAACATACCATTTCCCCCACGCCAGAAAATGGAAAAGAGTCTAATCACTGAGTAAGTATGCAAGTCACTAAATATAAATCTAAACCGGTTCCTGCTGCTATAATATCAAGTTTCCCTTAAGAGCAGCTCTCTGTAAACTTTGGGCTGTGGGTTCTCATATTTATGGCATGTTGGTAATTTCCAGACGAAATCAAATCGCACTATAAGTAAAGAAGGAGAGGGCTGGTGTTTTTATTTGCGAGCCACGCAAACTTACTCCGGTTCTGGATTCTTTCCAAGTGGCGCATTACTAAACAACAAAGATTTGGCAGCCCGATTTTACAGCTAATTTTTTCTTCTGGCTGTCTGAGTCAGAACTGAGTCCTAACTCTGCTCTCCTTCCTACAGACTGGGCCTACAGAGGGAAAAGTAGGTCATGAGAGATAAAAACAAGCAAAACCAGGACAAAACTGTGGCCCTACCAAAGTCAATGGCAAAACATTAACTTCACTAGGGTAAGGGATTTTGTGGTACTATGCACAGATGACATGACACAAAAGCAGCTCGAATGAGTTACAATGAGGTCATTTTTATACATTTCAGCATTGCGTTGTGCTTAACTATTAAAGATTTTAAATGTGGCACCGTAAAGTCATGCGGAGCTGCCTTTGCCCAGTTCTCAAAGGGAGGATTCGTAGCGCCGGAGAAACCTCATGACAAACCATGTCTAATTTGGCCATGGCCCAGGATGACTCCAGCAGATCCCCAGAGCTGGCCTGAGGAGATAAGGCAGGATCAGTTTAGGATCTTCTCATGATCGTGAAGGGTTCAGGGCCATGGGCTCCTCATGCTGAAGGACACAAAGTGGCAGTGGATCACATGGGAAAAGGGGGAATATCACAAAAAACAACCCAGGGCTGCAGCCAGACCTTGAACTGAGTGATTTAGGAGGAGAAAACCACAGCTCTTGGACAACTGCTGAGGTTTACCTGCCTTGCATCATTAAAAAATTTATTAAAATAAGAGAAAATAGAGTTTGTATGCCTTCTTATGCTGGTAAAAATATTTGGCTAGGGTACGTCATTCTCTGCATCTTGATTTAGTTAAAGTGTAAATGTGGTGACCTTTAAAAACTTGAACAAAATGTGCTAGGGAAGTTTTATTGTGATATAAGAAAATGATCAAAAATGTGACTGAAAAGAAAAAAGGAGACACCTTTTTTCTAAGCAACCATTAATGCTCATACCCTTTAATTCTAGTTATAATTCTTAGAGTCCTTTAATTTTCTCCTTAAGCTCATCCAATCAATGTTACACTTTCTTCTGTATTTTTTGTTTTCAAGAATTAATCAAGTTAATGTTCCTCCAAAAGGTGCAAATTTGGACTCAGTTATACTGTAGCTGCTTCTGATAATGTCATTTCATTTTCATCTGACCTCTGTTCAGGAAAACAATTTTAAATAATGCCAAGGAATATATATTATAGCACAGAAGAGCAATCATAATTAGAAACTGAAGATTTAAGGCCTCCAAAATTGCATCAGACATTTTTCTGTTTAACAGTAAATCAAGAGTGTTTCCAAATCAGACTTTAAAGTCAAGTTGAAATATCCTCAATAATTTGCACTTCTTCCCAGAAAGATTTAAGTTACCCACAAAATAAAGAACAAAAAACCCAACAGCTGCAGCAGAACACAATGTCTGAACCAGAAACCACGAGACCACTTCTGAATGGAAGTGGAAAAGGCAAATTAAGGAATAGGCAGAACAAAGGTGTTTTCAGGCTTTGTGAGGTTTTCAAGGATGCTACAGATTTTTCTCATGTGCAAATTCCACATTTTCCCTCCACAACACTTGTCATCCAAACTCTCTTCTGATAACCGGAGTGAAGTACTTACCCATATGAAGAAAAATTTGCAACTGTTAATTTTGATAAGATCAAATAAGATGGTGTTCTGTGGACTAGATCCAAAATGGATCTTTTGGTACTAAGCCAAAAGGCTACTATTTCCTTGCATCGGGACAGGTTTTCCAGCTGCCTTAGCTCATCTATAAGTATGTCAAAAAGCTTTTGCACCAACTGGAGAAGAAGACATGGTAAGGCCAATGCTTTGGTGGTGGAAGATGCCCAGCACTGCTGGGGGACCTGCTCACCAAACTCCGGTGTCCTCTGTCCCAGGGACACCTTGCAGCTCCCTCCATCTCACCATTCCCATCACCTCCTGGTCCATCCTGCACGTGGAACACCAGGCTGGTGTTTTAATTAACCACCATGTACGAACTCTAGATATCTGGCCAGCTTCAGCTAGACATCCAAACCTGAGAAGCTGGCCGTCTGCTGCACTTGCTCCTTAGTACCTGCACCCATGAAACAAAGTGATCAAAGAAACCTCTTAAAATAAAATGTTGAATGTACAGGGAAGAGCCCCAAGGTCTTTGTGGCAGGACACCATGGCCCTGATCCCATATGTGAACTTATCCCAGAATCCCAGAATGTCAGGGACTGGAAGGGCCCTGGAAAGCTCATCCAGTGCAATCCCCCCATGGAGCAGGAACACCCAGATGAAGTTACACAGGAAGGTGTCCAGGCGGGTTGGAATGTCTGCACAGAAGGAGACTCCACAACCCCCCTGGGCAGCCTGGGCCAGTGTTCTGTTACCCTTACTGGGAAGAAGTTCCTTCTCAAATTGAAGTGGAACGTTTTGTGTTCCAGTTTGAACCCATTACCCCTTGTCCTACCATTGGTTGTCACTGAGAAGAGCCTGGCTCCATCCTCCTGACACTCTCCCTTTAGATATCTGTAAACATTAATGAGGTCACCCCTCAGTCTCCTCTTGTCCAGCTCCAGAGCCCCAGCTCCCTCAGCCTTTCCTCACACGGGAGATGCTCCACTCCCTGCAGCATCTTTGTTGCCCTGCGCTGGACTCTCTCCACACAGCACCTCCAGTATGACTCTAGTGCAGGCTGATGCTCAAACACAACAGAACTATAATTTAAGGATGGTTTCACATTACATATTCTCAGCAATAGGTATTTTACCCTTGCATTGTAGCAAATCTGCTTGATATTCGGCAATTTCTGACTTCCGCTTACTTGTTTAATACAACGCAAAAATAGAGTTGTTGGACCAGCTCTTCCCACCCAAGTGAAACTTAATCTGAAACCATCCCCGAAACAAACCGTTTCTCTCTTTAAGTACAGAGGCAGCTATTCTTTGACTTCAGTGAAAGCAATGGCTCAGGGAGTGAAATACGGACAAGCCAAGCAATAAATTCAGTATTAATTAAAATATCAATAGTAATAACAGTAACTTGGAGTAACATAATTTACATGGTCTTTTTACATCTAAAGTTTCACAGTTCTTTATAATAACTCTTAAAGACCATGAAGAACAGCCAGATCCTTGAGGAAACTATGGGAGCTCACAAACACGGAGGATGCCACAGAATTTAAAGTCTAATTTCAGATACGAGCTGTTAAGTGCCTCTGGAAGGAGTAAGAGACACGAGAAACAACATGGCTTGCAACTCAACGCTCACGCAAGTTATGCCAGAAAGAGCAATAAGAACTACAGATTACTGTAGTAATGTCCACTTTATGTCCACTATTACCATTGACAGGCAGTGCTTGTATTTTGATCTTCTTTCTAGCTGAAGGTGACAGAGGAAAGAGTATGGAAAAGCGTGGGTAGTGAGTGATCCAGGAGATAGCAGGTGTTCCATCAGGGACAGCTTTGAGGTGGAAAAGGCAGCCGTACGGAGCGGGGGGATGAGGGGAAGGAGTCATGTCGACGAGCAGGTGGTCCCCAGGGCCTGTCAAGTGACTTGGATGGATGTGGAGGTGATTGACGGCTTCTGTGCTGGCTGTCAGGGGGGCTTGCTTCAGCTGAAGGAAGATGCCAGGGACATATGGCAGAAGAGGAATAGCCAAATTTTAGGAGCACGTTGACAATGTAGGCTATAAAAATACCTTCTCTGGAGCTTCTGGTGCATGGAGGAGCTGTGGCGGGGGAGAGGAGAGGGCAGAATATCTCCCTTAGAATCACAGTGTGAGCTCCGGGAGAGGAAAAACAAGCTGTTGGTTCTCAGAGTCACGGCGGTGACGGCTGCCATCTCAGGGCAGCCCACGCACATACCTGCGCCCCACCGCCACCGCAGAGCAGGTGAAAGATGCTCATCTCACGGTTCAAAGCCTCCTGAGATAAGGCTGTTGCCAGCAGGAAGACAGGCACAGCAGAGGGGTTCCTGTTCTTGTGAAACCGGCGTTGAGGCTGGAAATCTCCACCTCAAAAGGCAGGTGACTCTGGGAGGGCCACAGAAAATCTGGTGGGGTGCAGCCCTGGATGGGGCAGATCCCTGCGGTCCCTCTGTCCCTTACGGACAGCAGGACACAAAGCAGGACCCGAGCTGAGGCCACACATGGCTGTGGGGAAATTAAAGTGGTCCTGGCCTGTGGCCAACCTCAAACCAGCCGTGCAAACAGCACAACATCCACCCCACACACACTTAAACTCCCACGGAAGGAGAGACCCACAGAGTTTCCTATTTCTTTTAATTAATAGAATTTGCCTGCGGGTGTTTTGGAAGTATTCAAACAACCATTGTTGCTCGTGTTCCCACACTTTCCCTTCCTCTGGTGGTTCTCCGCTGTTGCAAAACTCAGAGGCAATGACACGAAACAATGTAAGTTCAAAAAACTTAAGGAATGTCATCGTTTGTCCCAGAATCTGGCTCGGGCCTCTCTCAGACTCTGCACTTAACGGCACCTCAAAGCTTACAAATGTCTACACAGAGACTGGCTGCTGACAGATTAAAATGCCTCCTATTTCAATGTATATTCTACATAGATTTTGAATGCTTTATCAATCATGCAGAACATCCAAACAAACAAGAAAGGGGTTTAATGATAAACCCTATCAGAAGACTTCACCTTCCAGATGTTAAATAAATGTCTCGATGTTTGGCCAAACAAATGGAAACAAAGCCAAGCTGTAGGTCTTGAAATAAATACTTCTATTAGCTTGATTACAGTGATCTCAATTGATGACTTGCATATGACTATGACAATCCTGTGCACACAGAGATTATATTGTGGGGATGGATTATATATTATTACAGTCCATTAGGTTTGTCTTCTAAGTCTCACCATTTCAATGGCACATTTAACATCAAGAAAATATTGGGGGAAAATATTACTTTTCTCACTCATTTTCAGCATCTTGGATCCCCAGCCCAAATTTATCCAAGACCAGACTCAAAAAAATTGTCTTTAAGTTAAATGAGACTCTACAATTCATTTCACTAGCGCTAAGAAAGTTATTGCATGACCCTACCAAGAAAACCTCCGAACACACGTAGTGGGATATTTCACCACCAGAGCACAGAAGCTGATGGAGAAGCTGTGGCTCAGCCCAATAGATTTATTATAATCCTGCTGTTGAAGAAGCGAAGGGTCTTTCCACCCATAAATACTGGTTAAAACATTAATGACAAATAAACGGAGAGAAAAGCCTCTGTAGAGCTGAGCATCACGACAAAGAACCCCGCTGCCGTCCAAAGCTGCCGGCAGACAGCGGGGAGCAAACTACTGAGTTTCTCCCTACAGGATGTTGTAAAAATATTTCCTCCAGTTTCACTCCATGAGAAAGTCAGTTGAAGGCCCCAAGTCTCTCCTGGTTCCTTGCCAAAGCCATGTGAAAATACAATTGTTGCCTGATTTCGACATATAATATGACACAGACTTGATAAATACCGGGCTCAAGTTCATAGGCTTTGTAAAGCTGTTTCATTGCATGTTTAAAGGGCTTGATCCTGTTCCAGCTGAAGTCAATGGACGTTCTCTCATTTACCGCAGGATGAGGTCCCAAAGCCTTGAAGGAATCCAGCCTTGCAATTATAAAACACTGTCTCTCGTGGACAGAAATGTTACAGGCTCAGGAAAAACCCTGCCCGACTGACAAAACACAAATCAGTCACTTGCTGCAAAACTATTTTATTGTACAGTGAGAAATATCTAATTTCATTTTGATTTGGTTTGGTCTGGTTTATCTCTCCTTGGCTTAAGCATTCCCGCCATCTTCGCTATACTGGTTTTTAACGTTCTGCAGCTGGATTGGCTGGAAAGGACAGTCGAGCCCTTGCACACAAACCTAAGGTGGCAAGAGCAAGTACTGAAGAGAGGCTCGGGTACTGAGCACAGCAATAAATTCATAAATATCAAAAAGTATATGAAAAAATAATATGCAAATTACCTGAAATTTCCTTTTTAATTGACTTCACTTGATATCAGGCTAACACTTGTGGAATTCCTTATGAAGGCATCTCTTAATGGCATGTAAACAAAATAAACCTTTTCTTGGGCCTGAACTTTTATGACACCTATGACAAATTAGTACTAATTCATGAAAGGTTACTGTGCTTTGTTCCCAAAATTAAGAAACAGGATCTTTAAAATTGGGACTGCTGCTAATGTGTGGTTCAAATAACAACTTTTGCTACAAAGCACAGGAAAGTTCATCAGAGAGCCAAGGCCAAGTAGCTCCTGAGTCCAGCACTCATTGGTATGTTGCTTCCTAAAGATGACGATATAAAAAGGATGAAGATGGTTTTCTAGAGTATTGAATAGCTGGGTCGTGCATTACAAATGCAGCTCTTCAAATGCAAGACAAGCAACAGCAGCCTTTACAAATGCAGAAGGCGGGGCAAACACGTTCATATGACTAGAGATGTATGATGTGGATCTACTAAAAATAAGCATTTCTGTTCCAAACTTTAACATCTTACTTCTACCTTATCTTGTAAGTCATGCCACGGAAATGAAGAGCTGCTATCCAGTGAGTAACGGAGGCATCATCTGATCCTCAGAGGGAAGTGCAGCATACAGATGCCCAAAGGTCGGCACGTTGCCACTTGCAAGTAAGCAGCCATCCCAATTTCTGTCCCTTCTTTAAACAGAAGTCCAACAAATCCCAAGTTTCTGATAACAAATGTCATCCTTTGGGAGAAATCTCTTCCTACTGCCACCGCACAAACCATAAATTTGACACGAAATCAATCACTACCACTGCAAGAGCGTTTTAAAGAAAATCCACATTGAATTCTCTAAGAAGCTAATGAAAATACCAAAAGAATCAAACATCCCTAGCCTGAATTTATTTTAAATGTACAACCTTCCAATGCTTTCTTTCCAAAATCAGAAATATCTTTGATAAATAATTGGATATTTCTCACACATTGGCACTCTCCTTCCCCAGTAATGATAAGGACACCAAACATTATGGGGACAAACTTTGCTTTTCCTGCGTCTTCCTCTGTGCAATTCTGTCCAAACCTCTCAGCCTGGAGAAATCCTACAGACACCACAGTTCTACACATATGACCATAATCCAATTTGTTCTTCCTTGAGTTGACATTTGACTTGTTGACCCTTCAGACAAGAAGCAGTTGCAGTCATTTCAGCAGGACTGCCAGGTGACAACTGAGTGGGGGTGATACACAGTGCTGCCCTCAGGAAGCACCAAGGGCTTTTTAAAAATCCTGCGGATTCTTAGAGACCTCACCAGTCAGGGAGGCAGCAGGAATCAACATTTTTTAAAATAATAACCAAGTCATCAGATCCTCTCCATAGGATCATAGAATTGTTTTGGTTGGAAAAGACCTTTTAGATCATCAAGTCCAACGTTAACCCAGCGCTGCCAAGTCCACCTCTACCCCATGTCCCTGAGAACCTCATCTCCGTCTGTCCCACCCTCCAGGGATGGTGACTCCAGCACTGCCCTGGGCAGCCTGTTCCAATGCCCCACAGCCCTTTGGGGAAGAAATTGTTCCCACATCCAACCTCAACCTCCCCTGGGCAACTTGAGGCCGTTTCCTCTGCTCCTGGCGCTTGTTCCGGGGGAGCAGAACCTGACCCCCCTGGCTCCAAGCTCCTTTCAGATCAGAAGGTCTCCCCTCAGCTCCTGTTCTCCAGCTGAACCCCCAGGTCCCTCAGCCGCTCCCATCACACTTGTGCTCCAGCCCCTCACCAGCTCCGTTCCCTTCTCTCAACTCTCTCCAGCACCTCAAGGGTTTTCTCGTCATGACGGGCCCAAAACTGACCCCAGGATTTGAGGTTTGGCCTCCCCAGTGCCCGGCACAGGGGAACGATCACAGCCCTGGGCCTGCTGGCCACTGTACTGATGACACAAGCCAGGATGCTGGTGGCCTTTTTGGCCACCTGGATGTAATGCTGATATCCTTCAAAGTCAGAGGGAGCTCAAACTCCCTTCACAATGGGGTGCGTGAATCACTGTACCACCAACCCAGTGGCGAGAGGACCTTCTCTGCTTTCCCTTGTCTGTTTTGCTGCCATGCAACAAAAATGGAGGAGTCCTGGGACTGAAAGGAGGAACGGTACAAAGAAAACTGACTCCACAACATCAATAACAAGTCCTGGAGTCTGACCGTGCTGCCAAGTCTTGATGCATTTAATATCAAACATTTAACATCATTTAAGTTCTTAAATTTTGAGGTCCATTCTGCAGGATTTGCAAGATCTGTACCCACATGTGGTACAGATTAAGCCATAGTCACATTCTATTTTTTTCTTTTCTAATCTCTGGCGCAATACATCTTGCATTAATTCCCACAGAGTGGTAAAACTCCAACAAAAGGATGAACCCACCCTGTCTGGTCTACAGCCTACAGCTATGACCACCCTTCCTGAAGATGGGCAACGTGGTGGTGACCTCCACGGAGATAAGAATGAGATGTGTCACCTGCTTGTTGGCCAAATTTCTCCAAAAGCCTGGCTAGAGGGGGTAGAGAAGGCAGTGCCATGACCATCTCCTCCATCAGTAACATTTGGAAAAGAATTTAAAACAGTTACGGCAATGGAATTCTGCAGGGACCGAGTCCTGCCAGCGTGTGGGAGGATGCTCTGAGATCTACGTGCCGTTCCTCTCCTCGCTGGCTTCCAGCGAGAGCCAGACATCTCGTCAGGCTGAGGCAGCTGGGCCACGGGGAAGCTGAACAACACGGCAATTTCTGAGCAAAGGGACGGCCAGTACATTTTCATTACTTCCCCAGCCGAGCCGGTGATATTTTGGTAGCGCAGTTTTGGATTTAGGCACTGATGTCTGCCTTGCTGCTGAATCCTTTTTTTGGATTTGGCCTTAAAACCTTATGTTCAGCAGCATTTGTTTTATCTTCGAGACTTCGAACACAAGGAGAATTTGGCTTGACTATTTTCTTTCTTCATTCACACTAGGAATCCTGTGAATTCATGAGGATGGGTGTATGAGCATAATCTCTCCTTTAAATTCATCACCATTATAGGACACTGAAGCTGCACAGCCACACAGACCAAAAAGTAAGCGATTAGCAGTAAGGGATGTAAAATGTATCTCCAGACCTTCAGCATAATATTTAACTACACTTTTGGTAACAGAATATAAGCTATTTTTAAAATAGTTTAGACAAGCCATTTTGTAGAAAATGTTAAAGCATATTAGCTAGCGAATAAAAACTAACATAGAATAATGTATTTTCAAAGCTATGCAGTTACTGAAGTCATGGCTGTGAGACCTGTAACTCGGTCTCAAAAGACTTAAGCAAATTAAACATAATGGGCCAGCAAATTCTATATAATAGGGAGACTTTTTTCCCTGTTTTATACTTTTCCTTTTAGTTCATTGCATAAGTGCACCAGAGCAGAAGTGAATGCTATTTGCATTACCCCACGGCTGCTGAAATAACAGGCATGAAATTAGAACCACCTTGTTGATTACTTTTTAAAAATACTTTTTAAACAAGCTTTGGAATAAAACAAGTGTAAGTGTTTGCATTTAGTCGCTGTATATAAAAACAGATCATTTTCTAGAAGATGAAGCTGCAGCTGGAGCAGCATCCAGTTACGGCTGTTATTCTGCAGGAATCTTTACATACTCCAAGGACAGGCAGAATATACATTTTTAGTGAATTTGAATAATTTTTGCTTTTGGAAAAACTGTCAGAGATTTTCACCACAGCATGAAAAAAATAAATACAGTATGTTCAGCGTTTTCAGAAAACGCTGCAACTTAGTGTCCTCAAGAGAGATAAAGAGTACGGGAACAGGTAATTAAGAGACGAGTGGACAAATAGTAGAAGAGATGGGTAAAGATAAAACAAGCTTTTGAAGCGTGATGGAAAAGCTCTTAGTGAAGTGATGCTGTACAAGACTTGGGTACCAGATGGCGAACTGGCAGCGTGTGCTCCGCTGCCAAAAGGAGTGTGTCAGGAGAAAAGGAGAACTAAAGGAACGGAAGGAGAGAAGAAAGTGATTGGATTTGGAACCACTAGAGCTGTCAGAAGATGAGGAGGAGTTTGGCTGAACTTTGTGGAAGTCAGAAGCACCCCGCAAAGCAGGGCAACGAGTTCCCGCTCTTTGGGGGAAATCGAGCGCTGCGTGTGCTCCCGAGGTGCTCCAGTGTACCACAAGAACTACGTCTATGTTATAGGGGCATAAGAGAGCAAGTCCTGCTTCATAACGAGGCTAATTAACTTGTGTGCCCTCTGAATGGACGTGGTTATAATTGCAGCTCAGCACAGGTACCGTTACCCTGGAATTTCCTGGTCTATATAGGCTGGGAAAGCCAGGATGGATAGAAATGTTTCTGTGAATCCAGCAGGAAAGGACAATGTAGAAGAAAATATCAGTGAGGTCAGGGCAACACTGAAAAGTGACCTGAAAACTTCAATTATCAGCCAAGATCCTCACAATGATGAATTAAATATAACTAACTATAAACTAAGCCTTTCACCACCCTCATCGTTGATCTAAATCCATAGGCTAAGCCTGGTGTAGATGCCAGAGTGGGAACAATCATTGAATTCAACAAAGAGAAGGGTATTTTTAGTATTTTGCAGCAATTTGATGCCAACTTTGATGCCACCTATTCCAGTTCGGAGCCCCACGAGAGTCATACTCCAACAGGCACCATCTTCCCCATCATTTTGTATCAAAAACCTATGAAATATGTGGGCATTTGCCCACCCACTTGATCTCATTTAATTATCTCTTTCCAATATTAGATAGCACAGGGCGTTTAATAGGCATATTAATAGACATTAATATCCTATATATACATTAAGCTTATGAACTGAAAGCAAAAAGATATTTAATTGAGGTTTACTGGAAGAAAATACAGAGTAAGGATATCAAACACTAAAAAAATAATTAATTGATTGTCCAGTCTGAAATTCTCGGCTGCTTAAAAGAAACATATAAGCAATCTTTAGAAATCTATCTCATGTTTCTATTTGGTTTTTCATATTCTTCTAAATGGTGATTATTCGTTCTAAGTAAAAGGTAGTCCAAAGAGTTTTTTAAAGAAAGAAAATTCCTTTTTGAGGTTTCGTGAGGTGAGCAAACTGTCTCATAATGGTCATTTGATTAAAAAGTCTATTTGGAAAGGGGTCGGAACAATGGTGAAAGTGTAATATATAAGATTTTAAATGAATATTAGTAGATGCTTATAGAAAAGTTTGAAAAATAATAACATTTCCTTCCCGTTATATCTTAATAAAACTGTAAGAAACCCTTACCAAAGAATTGCAGCTTGCTTTTCTCTGCTGAGGCTGTTCATTTGGGCTTGGTTCTCTCAAGCCAGTCTTTACTTTGACCTTCCGGCCTTTGCAAAAGGGTTTTATTTTTGCATCTCTCAAGAACCTCTTGGGCGCTGCTGCTGCCGGCGGCCGCCTCCGGCCTCCCCGCCGGCAACGTGCCTTCGGCTTGGTGGAGAGCTCAGAGAGACTCTTCTGCAGGCTTCAAGAAGACCCTTGTCAACGTGAATAAATAGAGAAAAATGGCAATGAGAAGAAGGCAGGCAAACACTGCTCAACAAAAGCCCACTCCACAGCCCGGAGAGCGAGGAAAGGCTCCTTTCCGTCACTATTAATAGAAAGGGAAGAAAACATTAACGCATCATTTGTATCTATGGCCAACAGTCTAATCGGAGACGTGCAACAAAGATTTCAAACCTGGTTTTCTAAGTTTTATTCTATTTACATAATCCTGCACTGAAACTGATAATTACAACTGCTTTGGAACAGCAGGATCAAATCCTCAGTTGAAACCACCCCAGTTTTCATGTTTAAACAAACAGTAAACCCCAGTACATAAATTATAAAGAAAAGTCTTACTATTAGTATATTAACCATGTATTTGCATGCTGTAGTGCCTACTGATTTACAACCCAACAGTCTTTGTTTCACTTAGTATATGTAACTAATGTCGACACGTTCCAGGTTTCATTTCACCTGGAAAACAACCTTGTGAGGCAACACGGAGTGAGTGGCTCAACTCTGGGTAAAAACCTCCATTGCATCGCTGTCACTAAAGATGACAAGTTTGAATGTGGTTCTTAGCTCAGAGTATTTTCAAAAGTGAGAAAAAGATGCCTTCACTCCCCTTAGAAAAACCTCCGGTCTTTTTCTTAGCTCTATTTTAGACCCTGCAAGTTCACGCACAGTGTGTACCTGAAAGATCTAGAAGGAAAAACCTTCAATCAGTATTACTGGAGACGACAGGGTGAAGATTTCTTTAATTAATGGTCCTTTCTGGCAACCTGTGCCACTGTAAAATTAGCTCCAAATTTGTTCTGCCATGTTTATGGGCTCCAGTTCAAAAATCTATGAAGTGTGGAGTATTTTACAAGCTCCTACAGCAACACAAAAAAGCAGGTGCTTGGACACTGTGTGAGAAGGAAACAAATGCGACCGTTTATCTAGAACAATTTGCGACCCACCGGGAGAGCTCAGATATCAGAGGAGTGACAACTTCAGGATATCCATCTAGCAGCACGGCTATAGATTGATTTGATTTCCCCAAGAAATCTGCAAAACATTCACGCTGCCAAGGAGAAGATGTGCATTGCACACACTAGCGCATCCATTCCTCCCAGGTCTGTGTCTACACAAATTTACGTATCACATAACCTTGGTTTTCTTGCCAGGTTTTCATCAAGCTCTCTGCTTTCAACATTGTTACTCAAGTCTGTCAGTACCTCTGCAATCGTTAACTAACTAATTAATTGCTTTGCGTGCCTGGGTAGCAAGAAAAGTGTCACCAAGGCTGACTTTGTTTAAACTGTGGAATTTAGAGCCATGCTCTGAGATGAGCATTAGCGCTCATTAGAGGCTGTTACCTACATACGGACAAGGCAGCGCAACGGGAGGAAAAGCATTTGAGGGGGGAAGCTGCTCCCTGTCTTCCCCAAATAATTTCCTATCCACAGAATCCTGTTCCAAGCCCAGAGCCACGGAAATCATTGAACTCATTGGGCGGGGAAAAATTTAATTAAATATAACAAGGGCAAGTGTAGAGTATTGTATCTGGATAGGAATAACCCCAGGTTCCAGTATAAGTTGGTGAATGACCTATTAGAGAGCAGTGTAGGGGAAAGGGACCTGGGGGTCCTGGGGACAGCAGGGTGACCATGAGCCAGCACTGGGCCCTTTTGGCCAGGAAGGCCAGTGGTACCTGGGGTGGGTTAGAAGGGGGTGGTCAGTAGGTCAGAGAGGTTCTCCTGCCCCTCTGCTCTGCCCTGGGGAGACCACACCTGGAATCTTGTGTCCAGTTGTGGCCCCTCAGTTCCAGCAGGACGGGGAACTGCTGGAGAGAGTCCAGCGCAGCCACCAAGATGCTGAAGGGAGTGGAGCATCTCCCGTGTGAGGAAAGGCTGAGGGAGCTGGGGCTCTGGAGCTGGACAAGAGGAGACTGAGGGGTGACCTCATTAATGTTTATCAATATATAAAGGGTGAGTGTCAGGAGGATGGAGCCAAGCTCTTCTCGGTGACAATAGGACAAGGGGCAATGGGTACAAACTGGAACACAAAAGGTTCCACTTAAATTTGAGAAGAAACTTGTTCCCGGTGAGGGTGGCAGAGCCTGGCCCAGGCTGCCCAGGGGGGTTGTGGAGTCTCCTTCTGTGCAGACATTCCAACCCGCCTGGACACCTTCCTGTGTAACCTCATCTGGGTGTTCCTGCTCCATGGGGGGATTGCACTGGATGAGCTTTCCGGGTCCCTTCCAACCCCTGACATTCTGGGATTCTGTGTGAACTGCTTTGGGAGGCACTGTGAGGGCTGTGAGAGATCCCTCGAGACGTCCCGGTTTTAGGGCAAAATGGGGCTTACTTGTCTGTTCCTGTTGCGAGCAGATGCTGCCGGTCTCCCCACCGCACGCTGAAGTTTTGCGGATTTAGTTTTTTCTCTTTCAAAGAACACAGCTGCCTGGAGTTTGTTCTGCTGCTTTTCTCCGATATTACATTTCCCCCCGTGAAACACAGCACTTTGCCTGCTTCAAACAGCACTTTGAAAAGCTAAATTTAGGCAGCCCCCAATACCGGTTCACACATCACTATTATTCTTCGGCGTGCTGCGCAGGTGCCTTCGCAAGGGTATTAGTCAACAAGATGGGACCTCAAACAGCCGTTTGAATCCTGACACTGTTCTCCAGAAATCACTGGGTACAGATGCAGGTGCAGATGCAAGTCCAGCAGGCACAACTGAAAAGTCCTTCAAGGCTTATAAAACATGCAGTACATCTGTTCCAAGCACGGCTTCGTGGCTTTGTCTCTGCATCTGTGCAAAACCACACAGCAACGAGGCACAGATCTATTTTGTTTCTCTGGGCACACATCTTTTTTATTTGGTTGGGTTGGAAAATCTTTCGTTTTGTTTGTTTTTAAAGTAGTTCCAAATGCAAAATCAATTTATACTGATCTACTGTTTGGTATTCTTGGCAGTTTGGTATCCCCCTGCTCTAACCTATAACTTTTTAAGGGCAGAATGTTCACAGGCTACTCAAAATTCAGCACATCAATAGTGAGTCTACTCCATGCTTTGCTCCAACATGATGTTGAGCCAAAAACTGCTGTTTTTGCTTCTAATAATGGAATGTTGCAGGTGGAGCTGGGGCAGAGGAGTTACATATTTGTAGCCCCTTGGTAGGATCGGCCATCCTGGCTTTGCTCTACTTATGTGTCTTATTAGTCTTGGATTATAAACTGTTATCATCTCTTTGCTGTATTATTTTTTGTTTGTTTTAATGCAAGCTGCTTGTTTCTGGGCAAATAACAAAACTAGGAAGTCAAAACATCACATTTTGACCTCACCACTTATAAGATCCTTCATCTTGGGTGTGCTGTTCCCCTCTCTATTACTCATTTTATGCATCTATAACAATCCAAGTAATGATGCTCACATTGCTTTGTAAACACAGCCAAGAAGCAGAACGCAGGAGATAAGGGTTATTTCTGCCCCAAGTGGAGAACAATATTTCTCTGTCACTACAAAGTCCCTCCCCAGGCTGGGAGGGACAACAAATTTCTTGTGTTGTGGGACACATTCCCCGAAGGAAATTACGAAAAGTTCAGTGAACATAAACTTCAACAGGTTCATTAATAATTAGTTAGTATCCTTAACACACTAAATGAACAAGTAGGTCATTGATACAGCCTCAAGTGACTGAGTTGGCATAAGCAAACAACATTCATTGCAGCACAACAAAATCACGGGTGCGCTTCTGGGAACAAAGAACTCAGCCCGGATTTATAGGATGGGGGATTCCCGGGAAACAGGGACTCTGAAAATTCAAAGTCTGCCAGATACTGTGGGCGTGAAGTTGAATGGGAGCTCCCAGTTCTGAACAAACCTCCTGAAAAGCCCGTCCCTGTGTCTGAATGCACGGGGAGAGAAGCGCCCTTTGGGAACCAGGACTCCTTCCCACCATCAGGTCTGACCCGGCCACGGCTCCTGGAGAAATTATACAGGGAAACAATTAGCAGAATAAATGTCTCAAGAGCATGACCCGTGTGGGGGTTTTCTTTTCTTAGAAAAATCACCTTCTAGAGGCTATTCTTACAGTTTAAGAAATGCTTTCCTAATACAGAACTAGCTTATGAGACTACCATACAAAAAAACATGGGAAGGAAGTCATGATACAATTTATAATTAGCAAGACTTAGGCTAACACTTATATATATATCTTGAAGAACGGAGATTGGCATCAACAATCTGGTTAAAATGAAGCTAGCCTTGTGCTGTCTAGTAATTTTTCATCCTCCATGACATTAGCTTCACTTCTCCCTATTCAAAACTTCGCTATCTGCTTGGGATACTTTCTCCACTTCAATAAACCCAGTTCTTTTTTCACTCAGGATTCCCATATAACTCTCGTCTTTTTCTGCTGTGTATCAGAGGACGAAAAAAAAGCATCTAGATCATACTTAGTGATTAGCAATGTTTAGAAATCTGAATATACATCTTTTGAGTTGATGAACTAGTTTTTTTCTGCATTGGGAAACAGACCAAGACCTCATTCATTAAAGTATAAGAAGCCAAGGATTAAATATGTGCCTATACACAGATCTATCTATCAAACCAATCTGCATCCATATGCACACACGCATACAATATATTTCAGACTCGCATGCTAGTGCTAACAAGTTTTGTAGCCAAGCCACATTCCATTTAGGAGTTAGTTTTATAGATCCCCATTCAGTGTCCCCTCTAAGGAATTTAGTTTTCAATTAAATCAGAGCACTTTGAAACCCTTTGGCTTTTTTTGTCTTTTAAAAAAAAAAGGAGAAACCTTTCCTCCAAGACTACTTTTTCACGTTACTTACACGAAATGGCACATTTGGGACGTTAGTCACGGTGCTCTGAAACACAATCTGCTGCTCTTTAAGGCCTTGGGTGGGGAAAGTCGGGACTGAGAGCCAAGATAATGTACTCGGGGAATTTGGTGTTACACAGAGATGGAGGAAAAATGAAGCAGATGGAGGGGATGCAGGATAACGCTGGACACAGGGTCTTGTCGTTTAAACTTGATACTGTTTTCAAAACAAATTTACCATCAGCTCTAAAGGGCCCAGGATGGGAGCAGACTACTTACTTTGAGTAAAACACACCAGTGAAAAAGAAAAGGAAAAAGAAATGCACAATACCCAGGACATGTTGCTTACAAAAGCTTATATATTACTTCAATTATTAATTATGTTTGGTACTTGAAGAGAAAAGGCACTTGGATCATGTTCCTAATTCTGATAATACTCTGTTTATTGTATTCTAATGTATTTATGTTTCATTTCAAGAGTAAAAAATTGTAAAAATAATAAAGAAATCACTTCAAAGGTTTGCAAGCATCGCTAACTTGGACTCACATGAGAGCACAGCATTTTTCCAGACCCTTATTGAAAATACTCTTAAAACAAACATAAAAAATAACTCCCTTAAGAAAATGCATTGTTCAGCATTCAGAAAATGAAACATCTCGCTGGCGTTAAAAAGCCAACATCTTGACGAAACTCCACTTGTGTTCCTCGTAACGAAGCGACGCAGCAAACCCCGCTGGCTTGAGCGCATGAATATTACATAGACTTCCATTCATTTTCAACTCCTCCAGCTCTTCTTTTCCCTTGGGTCTAAAGGAAAACTCTCCTTTCTTACAGGAGAAACCGCACAGGTAGCACCTCCCCAACCTCCCTGGAAATGCTCCCCGCTCGTAGAAAGTTCTCGAATGAAATATTTGTCGCAGCTGTTCCGCAGACACAGTATGTCTGCTGTCTACCCCGCAGTGAAAACAAATCGCAGCCAGTTTGCTGGTCACACGTTCCAACTGGGATTTTGCCATCTGTCATTGTGTTTGCAGAGCTATTTAGATTTCCAGTTCATACCAAACAAATTCCACCTCCAGCACCGGCAGGACTTCAAAAGGCAACCGGGGAGATCATATAGATGGGGAAACGTGCCCGAGAGTCGGGGGACCTGCATCTGTTCCCAGCTTTAAATATTGCTCGGCATAATTGCATTAAAGGCTCCTCGAGAGGGGTCGGGTGGACGTTACCAGATACAGCAGCGCGATCAATGTAAAAACCCCCTCGCCCCATTGTTTCCTGGGCTATTAGCAGCTTACTCTCTATTTAGGTGTGTTAAACTGAGTTAGGCAATCACTGCTTTATCCACGGTATAAAATTCTAATAAAACTGCACTGATCTTAAATATCATTAAAGGTATTTTTAGTTAATTATGCCTCGAAATGGAGAATCTCAAAACATTTTACTGCTATCTAAATTCTCCAAGGGTTTTGGTGCGAAAGAGATTAAAAAGCCGGGTTTCTTTCCTCTTTCCTAAGGCTCTCTCAGCAGTGCTTCTAGACAGTGTCTATGGACCCTGGGCAAAGGAGAACTTTGATTATTGGGAAAAGGCAAAGAGAGGCTGATTTGATGCCTATTTAATCTCACCAGCCCTCGCTGAAGAGGGAACTTCAGCCCTCGGTTGTTCCTCCTCCTCCCCCAAAAGCAAAGCTTGCGCGGAGCTGCCAACTCTCATTCTTTTGGAATGAGACACTCTCATTTATTGTCTCAATTTCAATCTGCCCGAGGCCGAAAATAAAGACAGTCACCATTGATTTCAGGCGGATATTTAGAAACACACTCGGATTCTTTCTAAGTCAATTAGACGATCATAAATTGGCAACTCAATAAAGCTCCTGCTGGGGATTAGGTTGTTGCAACAAAACCTCCTACTCCTGTCACCCAAACTTTCACAGTTTTTAATGGAATGGGATGTTAAAGGGGGTGGCACTGAGTAGTAAACGGAATAAGGAAAGCTCCATGCCCTTAGGGCAAACTCTCCAAAACATCCCACCAGACAACGGGAATGACCCCAAAAAAATGCAAACTGTTCCTAATTATATTTTGGACCTATTTCCCCCATGAAGAGCCTGGCCTGGAAACTCGTCAGGAAGCGAAAAGCAGAACAAAACAATAAATTCAGATACACCAGAGACAGAACTTCTGCCCGTTCGAACACTTTGATGTGTACACAACCAAGTGGCACGCAGATGCTGGGCTTTTTCACTTGCCAGAGAGCTGGGAGCAGATGGGTTGGAAGGAGGATTCCCAAACTGCCGCACATAAGGACGGAGATCCCCAGAGGTGCTAATAATACTGATTTTCCTCTAGAAGCTGCTGTGCTTCAGCCACAACTACCGCTCCCAAGGCTATTTGATCAACAACTTCACATCTGAGAAATATTTAAAGTCTAAGATGCAAAGGAGCTTCTGCTCGGGCAACTGGCCTGTATTTAAAATGAAGCACGAATAAATGCGCTGGTACAACAGGAGCGAAGAAGACAAGGTAAGAAAACATATACCTTGAGACAGCACCACCTTAGCAAACACAGAGTCAAAAAAGCCAAGAAAACAAAACCAAACCAGCAGAAGCGTTTTGAGAAGTAGCCCCGAACCACCACACTCTGTATGTTTTCCATCTCTTGGGAAGGGTGCAGAGGTTTGCAGGCAGGGATGCCCAAATTTGCACACAAACGGCAAAGCCTGTCTCTCTTTATAAAGTGCTGCTGCCGAGGGAGAAGGGCTGGGAAACGATTATAAAGTGCCCTCAGCAATTATAGCCAATGGTGAGCTTGTGGAAGAAATAGAAGTAGTTTAACAAACAGTCTTGGCAATTTGTGGACGTTGGGAGGGAAATGTTACAGGCAGAGCTGATACCCCCTGCATCCTCGGACACTCAGCGACGTTATCAGACACACCAAAGGGTTCGGCCCCATCTCCTTCCACAGCTCCAGCTGGGCACAGAAAGCTGGACACAAATCATAAAAACTCTTGTGGGTACTTCATACCCATCACACGCAAAAACAGGGAGAGAAAATAGATATTTCGTTTGTACTACAAGCATTTTTCCTTGCTCATTTAATCTTGTTTATTACAGTAATGCCTAAACAGCCCACCACGTTTAGACTCATTTCGTTACACTGAGGCACAGATAGTCCCTGCTTATTTCTGAAGCAGATGCTGCTCATGATTTTCCTGTTCATATTTGATCATTTCTTCAAATAACAGTTATAACTGAGAAAAGAATTGAGAAAACAGTCTGTGGCGGATCTTCGTGTTCTGGATTAACTGAAAAGCATAATCTGATATTCAGGTTGTGCTGTCGAGGAGCGATCTGACACATAACTTGCATCTAAGTGTTTTATTTCCTGCCTGGATGAGTGAGTAAACATTTCTAAGTGGACATAATCACATACGAATTCCATCCGCAAAGGCTTTCAGGCATAAATTGCTTTGCACTGGCTTGTGGCACTGATTCTCACTCAAGGACGGACTTCAACTGCCGGACGCCTAAATAAATGCAAGTTAATTTTCCACCAACATCTACAATTGTACATTTTATAAGTATTAGCACAGAGGGAAAGTGGTAAACAGGGTTCTCAGACCTCGCCATGAGAGCACCAGAGAAGTTATGCATCGGATACATATTGTTTGTACCTTTTTGGTATTTATTCAAACAAAGCTATACTGATGACAGTAGCAGAGAAGATCTGGTTTCAACAGATGACAAACCCATTCCAAAAGGGTTGATACTGTGATTAAAACAGCTTTTAAAGTAAAAAACCCAAACCAAAAATTAGCTTAAGATTTATTTTACACCTTACTCCAAGCTTTTTCCCTTAGTGCATTAATCAACCTAAAAGCAGGGCAAGAATCTTTGTCTGCATAAGCAGAATCAAATATATTTTAGTAGTTTCTGTTGAAAGTAAAAAATATTTTGCAGGAACTGAAGCTAAAATGTTATAATACATGAAAAAACAACAGAATTCCAATTAGATTCCTTTATCCCTAGTATCCCTAGCATATGGTCTAGAGGTATATGCTATGTACTAATGTCTTTTCAGTGCTATTTTAAGATCATATGAGGCTGCAATCTGAGAGGAGTGGTGACAGATACACAGGCACAACTGGGTTACATTCATCATGTATGCGACTCGATATCTCCGCGCAGAAAGGAACTTCGCAGAAAGGATAATAAACTTCCCTCCTCTGCCCTCAAGTCTGTATTCTTAATAATTTCTGGATAATAAGAGCACAGGAGTTTAGTGGACAGAGAACATCACAGTGAAAAAGTGTGACCAGCCCGTTGGCTCTTCGTGAACTGGGATGAGACAAACAAATCAGTGACAAGTGAAGTTACGAGATGTCTCTTCATCTTTTCACAGACCTTTTTCTGTAATCAGTTTATGTATTCAGGTTTAAATATTCAACTTTTTCATGCATTAATGTATCTGCTTTAGTCTAAACTTGGTTTAAACTTTAATCAGCAGAGAGAACATATTGAACCCTCTTAGCATCAGGGTTACTTCAAACCGTTCATAGCTTGCACCAGCTTGACAGTACGGCAATATAAATATCTGAGGTGTGTATATTCCGTTTACACAAAAGTAAACAGGTCATTTTAGAAAAGCAACTTCAAAGCCTTGTAAAACCTGTAAAGAAATCCAAGTTCCTCTGAAAACAATGGCAAAATTCCCAGGGATTTCAACAGAGACAGGATCTCATAGCGATTTTAGCGGATGAGCTCAGATGCTGAGCTATATATTCTGCTGGTTAATAACCTGCTGGATAGACCTAATTTTGTTATGGCAAATTCATTTTTGATGGAGAGGTCAAGTCCTCAGCAATGGCAAGAGGATTGCAAGTAGTAACGGGCTTGCTGGTCTTTTCTTTGTGATGGATGCAGAGCAGTGAGCTTTACCTCTTTCTACATTATTCCTTTTCCTGATCACCTTGGCAAAGACAGAACTTCCCTCTGCTCCCTTGTTACTTTTTTCATTGGAGAAGTCATACCCCATCGCAGGTCTCCATCCCTTTGGTTAGAAACACGTAGAAAGCAAAATGAATAGATTCCATTTTATGCTTACACATTTGGGTTTAAATAGGTTTAGACCTAAGAGCACTGGCATGTCATCCAGCTTACAGGAGCTTACAACAGAGGAGAGGGACAATATCTGCAGCTTGGGGACGACTGGGTAATGGAGGGGATGGCAAAAGAGAGATTCATTCTGCCAGGCCCCTCGCGGGATCCTGACACACGACTGCAGTGATGTGTGGGGAACAAAATACCAACCTTTCCCCACAGCTTATAGAATCATGGAATAGTTTGGGTTGAAGGGCCCTTCCCAGCTCCCCCAGTGCCCCCCCTGCCATGAGCAGGGACATCTTCACCAGCTCAGGTTGCTCAGAGCCCCGTCCAGCCTGGCCTGGGATGTCTCCAGGGATGGTTCAGCCACCACCTCTCTGGCCAACCTGGGCCAGGCTCTCACCACCCTCAAGGCCAACAAAATTTCCTCTTCACGTCCAGCCTGAATCTCTCTCCTTTAGTTTAAACCATCGACCTTTGTCACATCACAACAGGCCCTGCTCAAAAGTCTGTCCCCATCTTTCTTACAGGCCCCTTTTAAGTACAGAAATGCCACAATAAGGTCTCCCTGGAGCTTCTCTTCTCCAGGCTGAACACCCCGACCCTCTCAGCCTTCTCCAGCTCTGGAAGCTCACACTGCTTAGGAAAGAGGTCCTGCCGTCCCCGAGCAGCAGCTGTGCTCAAACACACACCGAGGGGATTTTCTAATGGAGGGGAAAATCGGGGAGGATTGCATGGTGCAGGGTACAGAGAGCTGCTCCCTCCCGTTGGGTTCAATATGAGATGAAAATATCAGCGGCAGCAGGACGGTGTTTAAAAATTAATAACATTCACAGATAAATTTGCATAATATTTCATATACAATAAGAATGCATAAATCCCATTTGCTTCTATTAAATAACCTGACAATTATTCTGCTTGACAGAAGCTTGAGAACATAGTCCCCAGGGAACAGCTACCACCAGCCGGGATGTCCCTATGCCAACTACACGAGCCTCCTTCAGATTTGTAAGCAAACAAAAGTCAAAATGTGAACCGACACTTTATATGTGAGTTGAGATGAACAGAATTACTCTTTTATTTGAAAATGCAGAACCTTGCTTTGTCTGTTACTGATGCCGGTGAGTCAGTTCCTATGCATTCGATTTATAAATACATCACAACTTTAATTGCAACTGCTGAGTTATCGCTCTCACCTCAGCTCCTTAGAGGGAACTTTCTGGAACACTTTGCATGGCAGTCAAAGCATGGAAAAATTTATACAGACCAACACAGATGCCAACATGTGGGGAGAACTGTTATACTATTTGAAAGCTAGGAAGAAATTCACGTTGATCCTGATTGGAACAGTCACTGTATTTGCAGTGTCTAGAATAAAAAACAACAATAACAACAAATTGTTTTGTAGAAAATACTCCACGCCCCAAACTCCATTTCTTGGCCCCAACATGCCGGTGTTACAGGAAGAGAAGAACAGTTTATTTAAAACAGTTCCAGGATTTAAGGCTGAGCTCACACAATTAATTTTCCCATCCAAACATCGCAAGCTCCCATTTAGGCACCAGCTCCAAACAAACCTCCTGGAAGTTAAGCCTGTGCTGTGTAAGAGCAGGCAACACTCTCACTAGTAACTGGTGGGATCGCTCAAACAACCACATGCTGAAGAAACACAGATCCTCTGCCTCGATTCTTTTTGATTTTAAATAAAACACGCCATACCTGAGTCTATGGAAGCTCCCTGGTGTATTAACACAAGCCTGTGTATGCAGGTGGAAGGCATGGGAGATTTTCTGTACAGCAAAAGATTTAACATACTTCATAGTTATTAATTAGTTGCCTAACAGAGCGCTTAGTGGTGGGGAACGTGATGAACTGATGAAGGGATGAATTACATGATTTACTTACAGAGCTCAAGGCAAATTTTTCAGAAGAGTCCCTCACAGGTATAGCACAACCCAGCATCATGCAGAAACAAGCTTCTGGCCCAAAATAAGTGTAGCCACATCTTCCAGCATTTTACTCAGTTTCTGTAAGTTTTATTTCAGTATTTCTAAACCCTTTTGTGTGAACTTAACCATTCACCTTACTTACATATTATATGTGTGTGGAGTCGCACAGTTGCACATCTGGGGAAATTTTTACCCCTAATTTTCTTCCTGGCTACACAGAGTACTCGTCAGTGTCAGTGCTCTGACATTTCTTCTCCTGTTTGAGTCAGCGAGAGCTTCACCGTTGGTTCTGCTGCCCCCAAGACCTCTCACACTGACGGCAACGCAGTTCTGCACGGAATGCAGCAACATATGCTGGGGAAAGCTGGCCAGATCGTTCTTCCCACACACATCAAAGAACAAAGTGGAACAATAGTTCGCCTTTTTGCATTAATTCAGTCCTTATTGTCTGCCCTAAGCAGAGAAAGTGCAGGACAGCGGAGCCAGAGGAGTGTCAGGACACATTAGGACTCATTAGGACAGCTCAGACTATGAGCCTTGAGGACTTGGTTTTGCTGAGTGGGTAATGAAAGTGAACACTTAGTTTTGCTTCTAATTACTTATTATCCATCCAACAGAAGTTCCCTGGGTTAACCGGAAAAAGAAGATGGCAAACATGGACATTTAGGAGTTTTTTTGCTTTATCCATTCCAACCTTGCTGTCAACAACATCCCTTTACAATCATGGCACACGCTAAGAGGCAATTCTAATTTACTGGTTTAAAGTCAAAAAGCATCAAAACCACCCTGTTTTGAAGAATGGTTTTATGCATTTTGAAAAACCTGTAAGTTTAGGTGTAAATACTTTGAAACCATTCTGCTGACCAGATTTAGATAACATACCATTCTGCATAGCAGGCTGAGATAGAGTATATATTTTCTCTCCCATGTCTGTAAGAACTGTTAAGAAAGTTAAATTAAAAACAGCCAATAAACAGCTTAAATTAGATTTGCAATCTTAGCCACACTTGGAGCTCAGACCTCGGAAACCTCGGAAATGTAAATTGTCTTTATGCTGAGACATCAGCCGCAAGGTCCTGCAGCATCGCTGGGGCAGAGACTGAGCTGAAACGGCGTCCTGGGCCTTGGGCTGGGCTTGGGGACAGGCCATCAGGACCTACTAGTGTTGGTGACAGCATTAAAGGATGAGGCCTTGAGCTAGTGCGTTTGTCTATTAGTTCTCACACTGGCAGAGGATGGATCAGAGGATGGTTCCATGTGCCAAAAGCCATGGTAGATGCCCCATCCCTGGAGACATCCCAGGCCAGGCTGGACGGGGCTCTGAGCAACCTGAGCTGCTGAAGATGTCCCTGCTCATGGCAGGGGGGGCACTGGGGGAGCTCTGAATGCCCGTTCCAACCCAAACTATTCTATGGTTTTATGATTCTATGAATCTTTCTTAATAAAAATATTTATAAATCTAAAATGCAATATCCATAGTTACTGCCAGACATCATGTGTAAGCAGCTCTCACAGTTTTAGCTGCTCGTTACAGAGCCGTGCTGCCAAGGAGTTTGTTCAGTTACTCAGTTTGTCCAAAACCATGAAAATCTATAGACTGTTTGCTAAATCAAACAAGCAACTACAACAGTGCACACAAAATAAAAGGAGAGACTCCTGATAAATGGGTTCCAAAAGCCATTCATAAAGATTATGACTTACACGTTTTCATCAATACATACATTGCTGTGTTTGAATTTAAAAAGCATGTGCAGTAATGGACTCTATATCTTACTTTGAAGACGTGTCAAAACAGAAATGAACTTCAGTATGCAATATCAAGGGTTTACTATATTGATTTTGGAAGCCAGTCTATACACAGTTTTCTACAAACGACACATATTTCACAAAGCAACTGCTTTAAGCTATTTACACTGCATTACAGACAGACAAATTGATTTGGACAAAATGTGCCAACGCTAAAACAAATTTAAGGTCTGAAAAAAGTTCATTTAACTTTTAACTCACACATTTCTTGCCCGTGTCCGGTTCCAGGCACCAACCCAGAACACAGAAGAACTGTGAAGGTCCGTGTCTCCCTCCTGTTCCACGACCAGAAGCAAGAAGTGAGTCACAGAGTTCAGACTCGGTCCTGAACCTGAGCTTCAGAGACTATTTGAGTCTAGAGCCATTTTTGGATGAAATCTCCGAAAACACCATGAGAAAACACATCTTACAAAATGCTCAGCCCCATCTGGCTGCCCTGAGAAGTTTAGTTACTTTGAAAAGGCGGTTTTGGGATCTTGTCCACGTCACACAAGTCAGCAGAAATGATCTGTTGGATGGAGTCCATCTTTACCATCACACACTATTTCCCTTTAAAGAGCATCAGCACATCCCTAAGCCACTGAACATGTTCTAGGTGCCAAATATTCAAAGGGATACACTCAGACCCTAAAAAGGAATCAGGAGATCTCACCACCTCCCTTGCTAAGGTTTTCCAAATGGCATTTTTTGATAAAACTCTTTTAAGTTCAGCTCTTCCTCAGAAACATCTATTTTGCTCGGAGAACGAAGACATGTCAGAACAGCATCTGATTGTCAACTTCTTACAGTCTCATCTGCTCTGAACTCTGAACATGGTTTAACACGTTCATAGCCGCCCATGTCCCTGCCCTGGGGACAATCCAGACCAAGGCAACACCTCCAGCTGACACGTGCTTTGTTGTACCGTTATTAATAAGCATCTACTGATTTGGGAGAGATATTACACGGACGCTACAGTTTGTAGAACAGGTCAACCCAGCCAGCAAAGTTTCCTTTTTAGCTAAGACCATGTAATCCTCTAACTAAAGTTTTCATCTCAATAATTCAAAACCATGGCACCACATGCTAAACGACACAAATAGCTTGTTCGTCTTTATAATTAACTCTCTTGACCTGTCTGGCTGTTCGGTTTCCTTTGGCTGCGACACTCCAGCCATGTGCGATCAGCGCTGTGCAAAACTACTTTGAAATGTCACCTTCGCCAAGGTCAGCCACATTCAGGATTAATCCGGAAAAAAAGGCCGAGGGTACTCACCCCACTTGTTTCCCCTCCTCACTTGGAATTTTCTCTTTCACCGACACCCTCGGTTTCATCTCCCCAAGCCAGTTCATAATCCATCTCAATGGCTCTTCTCCTCGGCTATTTTTAATTTTGAAAAGCCCCATCAGCCTGTGGTGTCACCGGGTGCCTGTTGTCCTTTGAAATAAGGACCGAAATCAGGCAGCACTTCCCCTCTTATCTAGATATCGTTGGTCTTTTCAAAGACATTGGGGGGTGATTAAATATTTCCTGGCTTTCACTCCAGTGAAGCCACATATAAACATCTAAATCATGCTTTTTCTCTCTCTTCCATCTTTATGGTTTCTCTGAGCTAATGCTGCCGGTGGGAAGGCCCTAGTTCTCCAACTGTCCATGGCTCTGTCTTTGGCTCCTTCATGGATCAGCCCCAATTATCCCCAAATCCATCAGTATTTTCCCTGGTGCTGAGCACCAGGAGGGTCCTCGGGACAAGGCAGCGCCAGGCCCAGCACATCCCTCCCGCTCCTCAAACCCACAGGCTGAGTGGAACAAGCACAGAAAACATGTTGGATTTAGAATTTCCTCCCTCTCTTCAGTTCTCTTAAAGATTTTGGCAAGATTTTTCACTGAAAATGTTCACCTCCAAGCCACAATCTGCCATTTTATCACTTCTTTTGAAATGAACAGTTCAGGTTTCCTCCCTCTCTCCCTCCCCTCGCTGTTCTCGTTGCTGATCTTTCTCCTCTTTTCAGCGGCAAATACGGGAAGAAGGAGAAAAAGAGGTGAAGCAGTGACAAAACCAAACATACGGAATATTTTCCCCTTAAAAACTCTAAAAATAAACGCAATCTCCCCATTCAGCAAGAACAACAGGAGGAAAACCAATTGAAAATATTCAAGAATTGTCACGATTGCCTCATTTTTAACCATCCCTAGAAAAAGAACGGGAGCTACTCAACCACAAGCACATTTCACTGAAGTGACACTTAACAATCCAAAAATATGGCATTTAGTTTTGCATTTCTCTGAGCAGTAGAGAATTCTATGGGCGGCTGCTGCAGCAGCTGCACCGCTCCACAAAAACTCAATGTTTTGGAGGAAAAAGGGGGTTACTCATGCTGCATTCATGCTTTTCTTTTGGAAAGTCTAACTTTCCAATTAAATACATCATGAAAATTGATTTTCAGACAAATGATATCAAAATACAAATGATATCCAAATACATATTAGAGGTTAAGATCCAAGTTTAATCACTCTACTGAACACAATGACCGGATCCAAGTTCAACTGCTGTTCTGCCAGGGGCACAAATCATTTTACCTGTTCCATAGTGGATTCTACATAATATTATATCCTACCCATCTGTTTCCTACACATCCTAAGAATGCAACCAAATACACCTTTCTGATTTTCCGATCCTCTTCTAAACTATTTTGTGTTATTTTCAAGCATCATTACCGTGTGCAAATGGCAATTTAAAGGCAAAAAGTATATGGCAAAATTAAAATGGTCATTTTCATCGTACGTTTTATTAATCTTGGGCCTGATTTCTGGCATTTGTATGGCTACAATTTAAAAATGGGCTGTATTTTCTTATGGTTCTTGAATATAGAGATGAGATGGAGCGGGGTAGCAGTGTTTGTAGCCATCTGCAATCGGACGACTCCACATCACCTCCCATGGCCTGAAGAACGTGGTTCATCTCAAGGTCTTTAACAGAAAATAAAGCTGCATATATAGAATCAAAACCAAAACTAACCAACCAAAAACGCAACCAGCCAGCCAAACTAAAAAAAAAAAGCTAAATAAAGAATTAAATACAGGGTGTTTCAAAAAGATGGACCCAATCCAAAAATCACTACTGCTTGGCAACTGGGTCCATCTTTTTGAAACACCCTGTATTTTCCTTACCAATTTATTAAATTGTGTGTCGTGTAAGTAACAATCTCAGCGCCACAAAGCAGCAAGGCGGTGAGGTTAAACACAATCTGGAGCCTGAACTTCCTTGTGTGCTAAAAAATAACCTCTTTTAACATTGGAAATTATACGATCTTTAATAGCATAACAGATCAGGCACAAAGTTTTGTTTTAACCTTGATCCTAACATATGATTTTTTATTTACCTAGATAATAATAAATATTTGATGTCACAAAATGTGCTCTTGAACTAATAGATCTTGAAAGTATCTCCCTTTCCTGACCGATATATGTATCCCGGTATATTGGCCAAGTTCGAAGACAATCTAAACAACATTCTGGCTTTACTGTGCATGAAGGCAGCTGCCAGCCCTGGTCTTTTTGCCTCTATTTCACAGTTCCAACTGCTTCAGAAGCATTAAATTTCCAGTCTTGTACGGTATCTAGGATGTAAACAGTAAAATGCTCCATAGGATGGAGACATCTAGATATTTTTTTTGCCTTATGCTTCGCTAAACAGAGCAATATATTCAATTTCCAGTAGAAAACAGCAGGAATGTGCATTATTTTTGAGTAAGAGTGTATCTTTATGCTATATTTAAGCAAAGATGGCTACACGAAGATTATGTCCTGGAAATCAATATTGCACCAGGGAGAGCTGATGGTCCCAGATTCATGGGAGAATCATTGACTCCAGTTGCATGTGACATAGCAAACAGTCTACATGGAGACTGGCTGGGCTAAAAATAGAAGTATAGACATATGGATTTTTATATGCATTATGCAGTTCACAATTGCAATACATTGCATGAGACACTACCAGAAAATTAATGTTCTATATATTACTCAAATGACTCAAAATCTATTCTGTGTACGCTCTTTCTCAATCAACTGTATTTCCGGAAAATATAATATTTGCCAATATTATTTACAGAAGAGGAAAGCCTCAATTGAGCAGTAGGTGTTCGCAAATTATCGGGTTACTCTCCACACCGCTTGCATCACACCCTGAAATAAGAGTTGATGTGACCGGGTCCCAGAGTGAGGAACAAGATGAAACGGCCCAAGGCCAACGCTAAATTACACGCTGATTTTATTTTATTATTTTTTTTAATTATGAATGTTTCTGTATTGGGAAAGTGGGACGCGGCATGTGTAATTAACTCGTTTGGGCAAGTTATGGGCCTCTGCTAAAAAACTCCACCTACTTTATCTGATGTGCACACACCCTTGTGCACCTTCAACGCCGCATGAGATGCGTGGGATCTCTCTTATGGCGGCTTCCCAATTTTCCAGCATGTAAACAAAACAGCTACATCCAGCAACGCTGTGGCTCCCCTTTAAAACGGCTTTGAGACCCAGGAGTGCAAGAAAAATCAAGCCGTGGCCTATGAGCCAGAGGAAAAGAAATGAAATCACTTTTAAAAGAGAACGTCTCCGGGGTGATGGCAACACCTAAGGAGTGGAGAAATTCCAAGAAAGAGATTTTATGCTGTTTAAAAATAACAACAAACTCAACCAGCTGAATGCGAAATTCTCCAGCATCACGTGCGGTGCCTGGGAAACCAGCCTGAAGCCACAAGTGCTTTACTACGAGCGGATAGAACATTTGTCCCTCGCCCTCCAGCCGAGCAGGAAATTACACCCGGGATATCGCTCGGGAATTTGAAAGGTTTTAACCGTAATGAGGTATATTGAATATCCAGGACCCTCCATTGCTTTTCTCTGTTTGCACAGGGGGGCACAGAAACTGAGATTTTCAAAGGCACAAGTCCAGAAATCCCGGGCACAAAGCTCATTTAATATCTTTGTAGGCACTCGGCAGCTCCAACAGGATCTAAAGAGAGGACAGCAAAAGGAATAACCAAATTCCAGGAAGAATCTGCACTGCTGAAGGGCTGAAAATGAGGGATGCTCCCTCTGCAAAGCCAGGAGTGGGTTAATTACTTAGGTGTTAAGACACCTGGGTAGGAAATGCAGACACATCTAACTATTACCACCAGCAAAACTGAAAGGGGTTGTTTTTTCTTTCCTTCCCTCCCCCCAGTTTCATGACTTAAAACTGGGTGAAGCAGCTCCTTCCTTATTAAACCAGCTCCCAGCAGATGGCTTGACACCTGGCTGGAGCCGGGCTTGGTGACCTTTGGAGTGACAGCAGGTTGATGTATTGGAAAGAGAGAGTCCTTGGGGGATGCAGGAGGACACAAAGGATTTTCCGTGGTGCTCGCTTTGCTGGGGAAGACGTGTCGGCTCTTGCAAACGGGAGCTGACTTGCTCCGCAAAATCTCTCGAAGGCGGTGTGTGCGTGCTCGCGCTGCTTTATCTCATCTTTACACAGACATTAATAGCAACGATGCGAAATCTAGAAATAACAAACGGATTAGGAAATGTCTGATCACTGTTCGCTTATCGCAGGGAACTGATCCCCCCGGTACCGCTTCCATGTTTTTATGCCACCGCTTTGGCAGTCTAAGGTTTGTCTTTGGCACTTTGGATATTTCTGACTGCTTTCCCAGCCTCAAGTGCTGGAAGAATTTTACCTAAAGAGTGGAGAGAAATTCATTTTCTGCTTTCCTTTTTTAACTTTCCATAGTCTTGGCAGCAAAGTGTGTCATGATGATGTTGGCAACAACATATTTGTGGCAGAAGGAAGAAAGAGAATCATAAAATATATGAAAGAAAAAGTTGACATTTTAATGAAATACCTTGGAACTTCTTGGAAAAAGTTATTAAAATGCATGCAGTTTCTAGCTGTTTGCACGGATAGGAGGAGTGGAAGACTTTCTCCTGAAGTCTTTAATAAAGAGTAAATATAATAAAAATTAATAGTGGCTCGAAATAATTTTCAAATTCATTGCTGGAGTGAGTTTTAAGTTTGGGATATTCTGGGCTTTTCTGGGCGTACCCAAAGATTGCTGGCACACGTGTGAGATTCTGGGAGTGCAGCAGGACTTGCTCATGAGAAGAATGATGGAGCATTCAATGTTCAACTGGCTTCCAAAACTGGCACTTATTCCTCACATAGCTGCAGAGAAATGAATTAGTTTGTCTTCCACGCTACTCTGTCGGTTGATAGTGCCCAGTATTTCCAGCTCCTCCAAAGGTCGTGTCCTCCTTTGAACAAGGAATGATGATTGCAGCTCTGAAGACACTCAAGCCGAGATCCCAACACAGCAGCCAAGGTCTCTCTGGGTGCGGAATCCACTCCTCGGCTAATTAGTGCCGAAGAAGAAAGAAATTAAAGACGCTCTTCCTCTTGCACGCTGCCATTGCACCTAACCCCTGTAATTACACATCTCATTTTAATATGACATAAATCTGAGGAAAAGCCTCTTACTGCAAAGCACAATAAAGCCGGTACCGCTGGCATCAGCTGCACAACAGCGAGGGTGAGAGATCAGCCACACCTGGGTGTTCTTCATGGAATAAGAAAAGAGTGGGGGAAAATATTCCCAGGCACAGATTAATCAGGGTGATGGAGTTGAAGACTGCAGGAGCTTTGCTCCCCTGTCTTTCCCCCCTCAAACTGGGCTGTATTTCCCCTGATAATAATTGCATTAGAAAATATCAAGGGAAAGCACTGATCACCCCACTGCTGAATACATTGGACAGTCACCAATTAACATCTCTCCACAAAAAATGTGCAAAGCAGGAACGTAGGACAGGAATCTCAAACCTGTTGGCAGGATGAAGTGATTTCCAGACCCGAACAAACCTGGTTCTGTGCCTCCTGTTTCACCTTTTCAAAATCTAAACTTGAATTACAGGCAAATCTTGGGAAAATTTGACTTCCAGTTGGTTTCAGCTACAGCTGTAGGATGAACAGGTGTTGCATTTCTGGAAGGATTCTGACATTTTGGTTTAGTTCCAAACCATTAAATTCCCCCTGTTTAACCAGACTCCATGATGAAAAATATCTCTCTTTTTTATTTTTTACAAAGTTCTGAGGCTCATAAAGCAAAAAACCACCCAATTTTAAATGGAAGAGTCATTTCATGAGCAGAACAGCAGGAGCTATTGTAAAAATTCTGTAGAAATACGACATTTTATCACAGCTGAAATTTCCCTTCTCCTCTTCTCCAGAATCAGCCTTCAGCCTCTGCCCAAGTAAAATACCCTTTATACACTAACAGTTGTGTCAAACAGATAAAGGAGTTGATCCATGCAATATAAAACCCCACCAAAGAAAAAAGAAAGGAGAAACACCACTAAAAGATGATTTTGCAGCACAACCAGCTGCCCGGACCATCCATCCCATGCCGGACGCCCAAGCAGACACGTGAGCCCCAAACCACAGCCACGGAACGCCCCTCTCGTTAGTTTTAATTAGCTTCAGTTTCAGCTCCGACAGAGAAATTGTTCACAATAACTAGGTTCACTGGTCACTGGAGAACCATTAAACCCCGGGCAGGTTAATGAGCCGCGACACAGCGGGTGCTGCTGGGGCGACTCACCCCAAGTGCTCCGGGCTCAGAGCGGGGAGAAAACGCTGCTGTCAGATTTTAAAACTCACTTTTGCTGGTTAATTAAAGAAGGTGCTACACAAGATCTGATTCTATAGAAAGCAGCCTGCCCCCTCACACAAGGTTTGGATTTAAAATTCTCCAGTGATTGTCGCCCACTGCATGTTTGCTCAGCAGTGAGTAGAAAAGGTTCCAAATGTCACTGGGGGTACCCCAAAACCCTTACATATGTATGTACTACATGAGCTTCTGCCGCCACACTGATGTGCAAGGATTTGTCCTTATTATTGTTAGGACACAGTCATTCCAAAATTATCATTAATGATTTCAAGGATAGTTCTTCTTCTACAATCAGTGCAATGGAACATATTGAGCATATAGAATCATTTTGGTTGGAAGAGACCCTCAAGATCACCGAGTCCAACCATAACCCACCCCTGGCACTGCCCCGTGTCCCTGAGAACCTCATGTCCGTCTGTCCAACCCTCCAGGGATGGTGACTACAGCACTGCCCTGGGCAGCCTGTTCTAATGCCCCACAGCCCTTTGGGGAAGAAATTGTTCCCCAGATCAACCTCAACGTCCCCTGGGCAACTTGAGGCCGTTTCCTCTTGTCCTATCAGACGAGAGATGTATAGATACTATACACTAGAATAACACATGCTACCCACTAGAATACCAAAGTGTAGACCAAGCACAGGCGTACTTACGGGATTCTGTTGATATTGTTCCCAATTTAAGTTGTAAAACCAAAACAGAAATAGCACGTAAAAAGTAGAAGACAACCCTGATCAATGAACGGCCCTGAAGAATACAGACTGTGTTGGCAGATCATTTGAGAATTTCACAGCTTGGAAAAAAGCCTTGGTAACAAAATAAATTCTCTTTTATTGGCAACTGCTTATAAAGATTTCAAACACTGGACTGGATAGCAGTGGATTTAAATGCATATTGACAATTAAAACTCTGGATCACAACTACTGTGTAATAACGTTAATTGGAGAATGCTTGTGTTATTTTTATGGTATTTATGTTCTGTTTAAGAACTTTGTTATTAATTATCATAAAAACTCCAGTTAATAATCAACTCATGCCATAATTATCGTATCAGTTATATTGTCTAATTAAGAACTGGTGAGTGATTGGAATTCCAATACAACAATACAGGCACAGGCTGCAATCCTAAACAAATACAAGTGTGAAGTTAATGAACAAAAGATCCTCAAAGCTTTAATATTTACTGGCAAAACTCTTTCACTCTGGATCATTAGTTTCCAGTCCTATTACTACATACAAATGACCAATTTCTGCTCATTCCTAAAGCTAACTCCTTTAAACTATTATTTTGTATACATTGTGTTAAGGCTTTTAATTTGTTTAAATTTGCATAATTATAGCAATTGAATTCTAAGCTCAGTCTAGTGAAATAATTTGAAATTGGGATTTTGCCTGTTTTTTAAAGATTAGTCAACTCTGTAGAGCAATGTTTCTGGAATGTGTATAGATGAGGTTCTTAGGGACATAGTTCAGAGGTGGCCTTGGCAGTGTTGGGTTAACCGTTGGACTTGATGATCTTAAAGGTCTTTTCCAACCTAAATGATTCCATGATTCTATTCTATGAAGTGGTATTGCCTAGATCTTCTCCTGACATTCAGCCCAAGTGCAAGGAGACAGTTTGGAAGGGTCAGGAAACAGCCAGAGTGGAATATTAATATGTACGGTGGCCAACAAGATATTCAAGTACAATGTAAGCAACAAAGCATCAACAGGATAACCTTTTTTCTATAGATGTGCTATCCCTGTGTCTATCATTATCAAAAGAGTAGACCAGAAGCTGCGTTCCAGCTCTCACCTCTGATGAAAAGGTAACACGCCAAGTCCTGTTTGGAAATCATTTGTTGTTTTGCCTCCATCCTCAGAGGACACAGGAGAGGTGTCGGCCATGGGTGCAGAGCTCCCCATCAAACCACAGACAGCAGCTCTTGCCTTCAGAGCTCTGGAGTGATCAGAGCCAGGACCACAGGGTCTCCCAGTCACTCAGGTGGGAAGGAGCCCAGGTCAACTCCGGGCTCTTCCATCTGAGCCTGTTCCATAAACTTGTCCCTCCTAAGGAGCAGCCCTAGCACGGACCGTCCTCAACCTCCACCGCGGCCAACAGCTTCCCTGGGACGGCCTTATCTTCCTTTAATGCTCCTCTTATGCCCGGATCGTCAACCCCTCGGTATGCTCCTCTGGCAAGTGTCCTGCCTCTCATGTGTCCAAAATAGTTTTGAGTATTAGCTTTTCTACATTCAATGAGTACTCAAAATCTGTCTGGCTTGCCTTTTACGTTTAAATTGAGAGGCGACTCTTTTTCCTTAAAAACCCCCAAAACAACAACAAAACCCAAACCTAATAGCTCCTTTGCATGTTGGTTTATATTTTATTTTGGCGCATCTTCTTTAAAATCATTATGTTGTGCATATTTGTGTTGAGTGGTAAAATAAGTTGTTGCCTTTAAAGTATCAAAGCCGCCTACAAACATATTTCCCTCTTAGTTGCTCCTTTAATTTCCTTTTAATTATCTTGCTCATTATTAGGCAGTTCCTCTGTAGGTGCATTGATTTTCACTTTGTTTCTTCCTCCTACAAGGATGCTCAGTGTTGTTATGACTGTTCCAGATTGGCTTTTTCACGCATACTGACTGAAGTGAAAGAAGAACTGGAATTAACCAAAGAATTATTCCTTTTTGTGTCAACTGTTTTAATGTCAAAATGCATTTCTGGGAGGGGGTACCTGGATAAACCACAGGGATAAACCAACTTACTCTCACTGTGCTTTTTATTAACCCTGTGGTTGCTTTATCACCAGGCCTACGTATTCTCCCATTGCTGCGGAACTTCTGTCCTGATATTCTGCCCACTATTTCCTTTCTGCAACACCTGTTCCAACATCCCCATAACTTTCAGACTTCTGCTCTTCACACAAAAACACCCACGTGGCTGCTTTCGATATCATTGTGTTCGTCCCCAAGTTTGTCACAAACATTTCACATTCTTTATGATTTCCTAGATGAGATTCCTCTGAGTCTTTTCCAGAATAACATTTCCATGGCTTCACCTTTCCAGGATGGTTTATCCTGAATTTTGTCCACATCTCCCAGCTTCCTTTCACTTTACCCTCTTATCTGTCTAATTAGTAGTGCCAGGAGAAGCGCTCATCTCTGCTGTAGGTTATCTATATTTCAAAAGCTTCTCATCCCAATACCTACCAGACCCTTTTCTCTGCCTTCTGCCTGCCTGTCTGCCCTTTGAAGCATCTCATCTTGCTTTCATCTGCTGCCAATACGACACACTCCTTCCATACCTCTGTTCTCAACTATGCTGCTGTACACATACAGATGAGATAGGATGCTACTTATTAAAACTGAAGCTATCAAAAAGACAACCAGCAACACTCAATAACACATGGCAGAGTCCCTAAAAGTTTATGTAAATGAGATATTAAGAAGTTGTTCCTTTGAGAAAAAGGATAAAGTACTGTTTGGGTTATGAGCTGTTCTGTGTAGGAAGCACTTTAAAAAAAATCAACAAAAATCCAACATAGAGTTGTATATTAAGTATAAAAATCCATCTTGTTTTCTAAGAATTCATAGTCATCTAAATAGTCATGTTCATAGTGATTTAAATAGTCATGTTCATAGTCATCTAAATAGTCATGTTCTTCAGAAACACCAGTGGCAATAAGTGTCATTTTCCCTTCACATGCTATAACAAACTGGGTCATTAAACTCTGTAGAATCAGTATCCTAAGTTTTCTTTGCTGATTTATTCTTTCCAAAAGAATTGAAAAAATACTATTGCCCATTTCAGCTACCTGCTTCTCACCAACTCATCTGCTATGTACTAGAAATAGGCTAAACCAGCCAGGCTATATCCACATGCAGTTTATTTTATCATATTTCAGGAGAAGAAGGAGAAAAGAGGATTTAACTTTTTCCTGGCTGCCCATCTCTATGGTGAATAAATCCAGCGAGTGACTTTTCCACAGTACAGATAAGCCCTGTTACTCATTGCTACGTGTTCTCACCGTGTCTCATAGGATCGTTTTAAGGAACTTTACAAGATTTAAAGGTAGTACCTCCAATAACCCTAATTCCAGTTATCTAGGACTCGGAGGCAACAAAAGGATAGAACATTTCTTGCATACAAAACACTCCTGAATAATTGTTCTCAAAACAAAACATCAAATAACCGGGTTCCTTCACAAGTTGCTGCCTTCAGCTCATCACGCCACCAGTGTGGGAGTCTCATCGCCTCCCCAAGAGCCCCAGCACAACGAGAACGAGAGAACTGACCCTTTTTAGCCATTTTAAAACAAGTTGGTTTATGCTGTACCAAGCGGAGCCCTCAGAGGATCTGTCCCCTTTCTTCTGTCCCCGCAGGGCCACGGGATATCAGGCTTTAAAAGCCACGGTATTTGTCATTCATCCAGAATTTCAGCTGCTCTTCAGCTTTGTGTAGGTGAGGGTGGAAAAAGTTCTAATGGGTTTCTGCAGCAGGTTATTTTTTTAAAAAAATTAGTATTTTTGGAAAGTAAGTGGCTGGGAAAGATCAATAATGGGCAGAGAACAAGAAGTGCTGCAGGTAGGTGACAGGGACACGGCCCACACAGCCCTAAAGTTTGTCATCGTTGCCATATGAAAAACAAAGTGAACCAAGTAATTTGTTCTTTTTTGAGCTTTTCCACGTGAGTGAACAAAAGCAAAATTTTCTACTAAATACTCTGTCAAAAATTCCCATTTCAGCAGAGGTAACATAATTGTAAAAATTGGACCAAATGGAGAAAAAAAATAAGGTCTTATTTGGCTTCTTTTTAGTTTCCTCGGCGATCAGGATGAGTTGTAGGAATTAGCTCTCTGATTCTACCAGAACTCTATTCAACACCATCAGCAGATGATTTCTGAAAGAGTATATAATGATGTAAATGAATCCATTTGCAAAAGGTCTGCTCTGATTTGGAACGTACATGGCCATACAATAAACATGAGGTACTCTGAATAGTAACTATGCAGTTAGCGATTATCATCCTGCATTACTTAAAATACAAATTGCCATAAAATTCCATACAATATAATGTTTAGACACATTACTTTTTGCCTTCGAATGGAAGATAACAAATAAATGCAAAATGTAAAGCATCCTGCTACGAAGCCATTTCTAATTTAAATATCACATATAGGCATCCAGCTCATGTTGCTTTTAACCTTAGGAGTGCCATTCAGCTCCCTACCGTTATTGTGGAAGAAGAGGAAGGCAAATAATTTGTATTGATTTTGTTGGATCTCTACTTGGACATTTATTCATATAAAATATCTTTGAATGCCTAAAATCATTTCCAGGACAAGCAATTAAATAGAAAACCTAGAAGTATAATGCTCCCTGATCCTTGCATTTGCATAATATACATGATCACCTGATTTTAAACAGGGAACGGAAGTGATACAACTTTAAAGTTCTGTCTTAAATTTGTGGTTTCATAGAATCACAGAATCCCAGAATGTCAGGGGTTGAAGGGCCCTGGAAAGCTCATCCAGTGCAATCCCCCCATGGAGCAGGAACACCCAGATGAGGTTACACAGGAAGGTGTCCAGGCGGGTTGGAATGTCTGCACAGAAGGAGACTCCACAACCCCCTGGGCAGCCTGGGCCAGGCTCTGCCACCCTCACCGGGAAGAAGTTTCTTTTCATATTTAAGTGGAACCTCTTGTGTTCTGGTTTGTACCCATTACCCCTTGTCCTATCATTGTTTGCCACCGAGAAGAGCCTGGCTCCATCCTCCTGACACTCCCCCTTTCCATATTGATCCCCAGGAATGAGTCCCCCCTCAGTCTCCTCTTGTCCAGCTCCAGAGCCCCAGCTCCCTCAGCCTTTCCTCACACGGGAGATGCTCCACTCCCTCCAGCATCTTGGTGGCTGCGCTGGACTCTCTCCAGCAGTTCCCTGTCCTGCTGGAACTGAGGGGCCACAGCTGGACACAATATTCCAGAGCTGCATATTAAAGAGCAACTTAAAGATTTCTTTAATTCATCTTATTTTTAACACACAATGTCCTCTTGCTTTATTGTGTTAGCAAAGACAAGAGTTACATGAAGTTTTGAGTCCCTTTATCATCTTGTGAGGACTTGAGTTTTTCAGAAATCCACGATTTCCAGTTAGACACCAAACACAAAAATGATCCAATGGATCAGAGGTTCTACAGAAAAGCTGATCTGACTTAATGTTAAATGCACCAGTACCACTCCATGCTGCAAAGATCACAAAGACCTGCTTTAAATGCGCTTATATGGTTTACAATTTGAGACGTTCCTAAACAATTTTTTGTCTACTGATTTTCATGCTTTGTTCAGTGTCATATAACAGGGTCTACTTCTGTGTTGTCTTTCTTGTTTGGGAAAACAGAACTATTGTCAGTACAAACCCTCAACAAACTTCTTTTGTTGTCTGCATAAAACTGCAAAATCATTAAAATATTTTTTCAAGATATTGGCCAACATTTCCCCTGACATGAGACATCTTAGTAATATATGTAACCTGTTCTTTTTAGTTGAAAAATCATACAATAATAGAATCAGCCCTTGTCTTATCATAATAGGCCCTGAATTGTCTTCAGCTATTAAAAAAGTTATCAGCAGCCATGCAGCATGCATCTTCAAGCTATACATCCCTGCAAATACATTGTAAAAGGAGAGAAAATTAGAACAAGGGAGTAATTCAGGTGCGAAGGTGTCCCAGGAGGTCTCTGGTTGGACCTCCCGCCCCAGCAGGGTCAGCTCTGGGGTCCCACCCGGTTGCTCAGGGCTTGGTGCTCTCAGGTCCTGCAGACTCCCAAGGATGGAGATGGCACGACCTGGAGGCACAACTGCAGTGCATCTGGACCTCTTGACTTCCAATTCACGCCTGGTGTCCCTTTTCCTCCCACCCCGCACTGAACGGGGATAACTGTCCCTCGTCCTGGCCGCATCCCTGCCCCGGCAGCCCAGGATGCCGCTGGTTCCAGCACGTGCTCCTTCTCGCCAGGGCTGCACCCCAACCAGCTCTCCCTACCCGACACATTTCTGAAGCAGCCAAACCCCCAACCAGCGCTCCATACCCAAGACACATTTCTGAAGCAGCCAAAGCCCTGGTGCTGCCCTTGGTGATCTGGTGGTGGCTGCAACATTGGGCAGCGATGCTCTGTGACCACTGATCATGCTCCTCATCAAGCTACTCATTTGCTTCCCACTGCAGTACAGTTTTAGCTGAATTTTTCATTTACATATAGATTCAAAAGTCCTGCTGATATATTTAGGATGACATTTAATGATACGAGAAAGAGGAGCGATACCACGACTGTGTGATTATGGGCAATGCTGACGAGAGCAATTGCTGACTTGTAGCTGACATCTTCAAAAGAGCCACCCTCAGAAAGTAATGATCTGGCTAACATCAATAATTAACAGATAATAGAAAAATGTTAAAATGGCACGATAAAGCAGGATTTGATCTGCAACATTTGTGTCTCGTATTCCAAATGCATGAAAGAGAAATTGCAGTAAGCTGTATCCTCTGAGTGGCTATTACTGTAGATAAACATTATTAGCTATAATTATTATTTGTTGTACACTTCTACAGTTATAACATCTACACAGCTTTCAATTCCATATAATCTCTCTGAGTTGAGGAGAAAATATTTCTGCAATATTAATTACTTGCAAATTGTACTATATGTATTGTACTGAGATAACTCTTTACCTTCTAAACAGAAATCGTATATAACGCCACTGCTGGCTGCCCTAGGGACAAGGTGTATTTCTACTGAGAACCATGCACAGGTTGTATAAAAAGTAAAAATATGAGGAATCGCAGAATCTGAAAATGGGAAGGATTTGAGATGGGTAATAGCAAGACTTAAACCTCTAAAATGCATCAGCACAAGCTTGTATTAACTAAACCTCTTTTGAGACATGAGAAAATCAGCCCTATTTCACACAGTTGCAGCTTTCCAGGTATTAGAATGACGGACAAATTGGGCTGAAACGTCTCTGGTGTGACACACTGGGTTATTGGCTTTAACTGCTGACCTGCTGACAGGTCACTGAGGAATCCCAGGTAGAAGACACCAGTGTTGGGAATGTGCACAGAGACCTTTCCAGCTGTACCTCCAAAAACCTCACATACCTCAAACCAGAACTCACAGAACTAAACTTCACATCTATGCAGACAAAGTTTATCTTCAGGGTCCACAGCAACTCAAACCGAAACACTCAATTTTGAGAGATTAAATATGGCAACAACCGGCACCACAGATGTTTTTATCCTAGAAAGCAAATCTCTTCTTGGCACCATGGTCTACAGGGACGACCTGTTTTAATTAGCTCTGTTCAATTTAGGTTTCAAACAGTAAAGGTTTTGAACTCACACGGACAAACAGAATTACCCCAGAATGGGGAATGATAATTTCTTAGGGATTTCTGCTGTTGTTTCTACTTGTGCCCTTCTCAGCAATGTGGAAATGACAATGGGAAATGGATGAAATTCATTAAATCTCTTTTATAAATCATGTATTGTTTTGCTCCTTGGATGACTGACTATGCTAAAGAACTTAAAAAATAAATGAGTGTACTTTGGCAGGACTGCATGTGAGTATCACCTAATTCTGAATAATATTTACATGATTTAAGAACAGGCCATTGCATTGAACTGAAAATGTGAGTTTATTGCTGAATTAAAGAGCACTGAAAATAATTAATGCAGACATAGTGAAACAACAGGATGAAGGGCTAATCCTGCTAGAGTTGGAATTATAAAAATGAAATCATTTTGTGTAGCTGTCAAACTAGCAGACTCGGGAGCCTGGAAAAAAGGCTGATTTTTTTCAGTTCTATTCTTTTAATTCTAATCTAGATCAGAGGTTTGAATGGATAATACAAGATGATTATAAAACTGGTTGTTTTCTAAGTTAAAATTCAGGCAGGAGGAAAGGTTACGAAACTATAAATCTTCTTGTGAGTGTTTGGTTCTCCTCAACATTACCTCAAAACTATTCAGATAGCTACTTCTTACCAGGACTTAGCAGGCAATGATGGGAACGTCTGGAGCAGATTCCGGCTCTTCTCTCAGCGACTCCCGAGTTCTCCCTGATCTCTGGACCCTTGTGCAGCTCCTGTTGATGCTGATATTGCAAGTTCAAGCCTGTAGACGATCGTTGCCATTAGGAAAGATGTTTTCTACCAGCAACACAACAGCTTCGGTCATGGCGATGTGGGCCTGAAAGAGAAAAACCTATTCAATATACTATATTATCATTAAAGATATTTTTACTTAAAGAAAAATTTTTAAAAAATGAAAAAAACCTCTTTCATTTTATATGAATTTGGGATGTTTCTGATTGGGGAGATAACTCAAATTTCCAGCTTGTTTTATCTTGAAAAAAGCCAGTTTCAGTGACCATGAAGAAACAATGTTTTATTCTCAATGAGTCCTCTGCAACATGGCGATAGGTGAAATACAAACATAAATATATATAAATAAAACCATAAGTCACCTCTCAAACTCGCACTCCACAACGAAATGCTTTTGCAATCTGATAAAATCATGCAAGATGGGTACCTAAATGACACGCCAGGTACGAAGCCAAAACTGATGCCTCGCTTTGCACAGGACAACGGATCATTTTGGACGAAGTACCAAATGCCACAATCAAGTGGGATATTACTCATCCAGAAACATTAAATGCAATCTTATACATGTGTGCTGTGCCATCTGGCACCGAAGTCACACACTACAGCTGGGTAACATGGAGAATGAGCCAATTGCCATCACCTGAGTTGCCAACTTTCAGCAAAAACTAGTCTTAGTCTTTCTTTCCAGACAGCAGACGTATTTGTATACTACAAGGAAGGGAAAACATAATAAGTAATCACTGAGGAAAGCCTAAGAAAACTCCTTTAACCTCGCACATGGAGAATATGCAAGAGCCAGCACATAAAAATCTCGCATGAAAACTCGTATGTGCACGTGACAAAGAATAAATGGGAAAATGTAGTAGGGAACTATAACCCACAGAACATCTTTCCATACAATAATTCCGGTATTGCAGCTGCAGCTTGCCTTAATAAAACGTAAAGTAGTCAGTAAAGGGGAGAAAGGTTTCAGATTCTCACACGATAGCTGTTAGATATGTGAGCTGCTTTGTCAGTTTTATGTCATAACTGAAAAGATAAGCACCTGTTGCCCGAGGAAATACAGCCTATTTCTTAATGCAAGGACATTCCACACGCACTCAAATAAGCAGCAAAGGAGAAAAAGGTAAATGAAAAATGATTGTGGTAGCCAGGGGTTTGTTGACTGGCTGGTAAAAGAAGAAAAGATTGGAAAATATCAGATTGTCTCTTGTGTAAATGAGGAAACTAAGACGAACACGGAAAATGATCCTACTTCTAGATCATAAAAATAACTAACAAGGATGAAAGGAGATTGCTAAAAGATAGATTTTTTAAAATGCTGTTTATGTTTCTGCCCATCTAAGATGATCACTCTTGATTTATTGGTGCAGAATATATTGCTGCAGCAATTGAAATGATGATGATAATAGCCAGGGAAAAATGTTGATGCTGTTAGTTTTATGATTGATTGAAGCACTCCTGAAGCAGCGAGGGGATTTATCAATGTGCCTCTGAACTTGGTAAATGATGCTTCTGCAAATCTGTAAGCAAACTAAACCAGAAGAAAACTGCCAGTGCCTCCCACTGCTGAGACACACAAGGACTCATTTAGTGTTGTTTCAATTAGGGATGATTAACTGTAATAACACTCCAAGCCTTTCTACACTGAGGCTGAAGTTGGTCAAATGTGGGAGAGCTAAAGGAAAAACATAAAACAAGGTTTGTGCGGCCAGTCTGCCCACAGCCCTTGGTAAAGCTGTGTCATAGAATCATAGGATGGTTTGGGTTGAAGGGACCTTCCCAGCTCCCCAGTGCCCCCCCTGCCATGAGCAGGGACATCTTCACCAGCTCAGGTTGCTCAGAGCCCCGTCCAGCCTGGCCTGGGATGTCTCCAGGGATGGTTCAGCCACCACCTCTCTGGCCAACCTGGGCCAGGCTCTCACCACCCTCAGGGCCAACAATTTCTTCCTCATGTCCAGCCTGAATCTCCCTCCTTTAGTTTAAAATCATCACCCCTTGTCCTGTCACAACAGGCCCTGCCAAAAAGTCTGTCCCCATCTTTTCTATCGGCCCCTTTTAAGCACGGAAAGGCCACAATGGGCACGAGGAGGCACCTGAGGTGTTTTGGAAAAGTCAGTCAGTCAGTCACCACAATGAGCCTGGTCACAAACCCCACAAACACCGCTGTTCCCCCAGCCCCCAGCCTTCTGTTTACCAATCCATTGCCATTATCATGTGATTTTTCTAGTTAGTTATTCTCCCAATTTCCTTGATCTTCTAAGAACACTTTGGGCCTTTGCATGACTCAAAGCAAAAAATTCTCTGATTAGCATTGCTACTTATTTTTTGCGTGCTGAAGGCTGCATAAAAAGAAGCAAAAAGTTTCACCGAAATTAGTAAAGACTATTGTCTTGTCTCTCATTTATCCACTACATGGAGTGGGACCGACATTTTTACCCAGTACCCCCAGAAAGCTCACAGAATTGTAAGGCTACTCTATTGTCTATACTAGAGATATTGAAAGGGAAAAACAGAGACAAAGCAGCATGTTTACCAAGAGAAAGGTAAAAAATTGCAGCCATGTGATGAACCTCGAGGACTTAGAAGCCAAGGCGCTTGTCAGTCTGCATTTGTGAAGTTTTTGCCCTTTCTTCTCAACCGGAGAGCAAGGCTTTGAAACCTATGGCCTGAGCTGCTGTGCATGGTTGAGTCCTCCACTGAACACAATTCCAGAGGGAGGGCAAAATCCCAGCTTCTAGATCCACGTCAGAATGTGTGAACCTCAGGGTTTGTTTTTATTGATAATGGCAGACAAAATGATAAAAATAATCATCAGAAGTGCCAGAACAAGACAACAAATAAAAGAAACCCAGAAATTTCACAATTGTGGGTAGACCTGTCAGATGAACGTTTGAGCTGACAACAGATGAAGGTTGTATTTCCTTCACATGTTGTCAGACTTCATTAACAATGCAGATTAAAACAAATTAATGAGGCAACTAAATCCATGCTTCTAAACTGCTCTTGTGCTGCTTTGTGTTAAACTTCTGTGTTGGAGCCCCAGGAGGACAAGCTGGAGCGCTGGGTTACTTGCTGGGAGTCAAGGGAGCTCCACCACTGACTTGTGCAAATGACTCCACAGCACCCAAAGCAGCAAAACGGATGGACACCAGCTCAGGTTCCAGAAGCAACGAGCAGTAATTTCTCCTTCCTCTGCTAATGAGCCCTTCCACAATGCCAAGAGCAAAGCTGATGTAGCAGATTCGTGCTGTTGAAACTCTGGTTTCCCTGGTCCTTCTCTGCCTGCCCTGCAGCCTCCTGGGCTTCTCCCACCAAGCAGGTCAATGCACAAGCCGGTGGAGAACTGAAAAGAAAGAGTCCTTTGTCAGGTTAAAACCACGAGTGATGGATCTGACAAGGTGGAGAACAGAGAGGAGGAGGAGGGGAGGCAAACGGGACCTTTTCTTCCTGCGGGGACAAGCTGTGGGACTCACGGTTCCTCAGCCCGGGCAGACCACGGGGCTGACCTGACCCGCTAGAACACATCTCATCCCAGACCTGACTGTTCGTTGTGACTTGGGAGTCTCTAAAGAGTGCTCAGTGCACAGTAAAGACAGATCACCTGATGGGGAAAAATTCAGCTGACCCATCTGTATCTCAGCCTATAAGAAATAACAACGTATTTCACTTAAAAGGAGTGATCTCTATATTACCAGCAAGGCTGTGGTAGCAGACTGAATTAGCAGAAAGCCCCAAGATGGATTCTTTGGGGTGGAGAGGAGAACTGGAGAATCAGCAAAAATTATTACATAAATAAAATTTTACATGCAGATGACTGATCTAGAAGGATTAAGTTACACTGTAAAAGCCTGGGAAGGAAATGCAGAGGAGCTCTTTCTTTCAGATGAAAGTAGGGTGGGAAACAACCTGTTCTGTGATTTCTTTGCTCCCCAAATGTATGTTCTTCCATTAGCAAAGGGAAAAGCATTCCAGCTTGCCGTAAAGTGTTCTGTCGGGTCACATCGTGCTGCACTCGAACACGTCGCATCGGACATGACAGGACAAACGCCATGACATAACACAACTAAACAAAGCGCAGCACTTCAGAGATCAGGCGCCGGCTTGTCTTCCCTGGCCACTAACGCGTGTCACTCTGGGTAGGAAACAGCTCACCTAGATTCTAAAGTGCTATTGACTAGAAAGTGCTGGGAGGTTGTTTGGCGGAGCCGCTGCCCACAGACTGTCAGAAACCCCCTGTTCACTTCTAGTACCTAAAGGTGCCCGGCGAGAAGGGCAAACTCACAGGCTGCTGACCCACAAAAACTTATTTGTAGGCCTAAACCACTGTGGAGTTACAGCGAGATTTTTCATACCCACCAACAGCAACGTTTTGCTACTATTTTAGAAAAATAAAATTAAAATGATGAATTAATTTGAAAGGAAAAGCAGCCACCATTTACATATTACCTGACATTCAGGAAATAGCTGGTTTTACTGCAGGGAGCTGGGAGCCTGAGGATAAATAAACAAATAGGTGCAAGTAAAGAGACGAGATTAAACGCGAGGTTTTTCCATATATGCATAAAAATGATTTATAGGAGGTGCCATGAGAGAGGTATGCCTTTGAGTTCGAGTCCACAGCGCACAATTAACCCAGATGAGTGGCACCTAATTACAGCACCAGGGTTACCCAAGGCGGGCATGAGGATCCTCCCGGCAGCGTCTCCGAGGCATCTGCGCTCTCTTTCCGTGCCAAAACGCCTTGGCATCCCTCTGCAAATCAATGGCAAGAAAAGGAGCGGAGGGGGTGGAAGGAACCTGAGCTGAGAAGGAGAAGATGAAAGAAAAATGGGGCAGAAGCACAGCTCAGATCAGAAAAAAAATCCAGGAAAAACCAAAGAGGCTTCTCCGGGTGTCTTGTGCAGCTTCTCCCACTGGCGGAAATCTCTGCTGGCCTCTCCCTGAAGATTGTTTTGTTAGTTTATTTTAGTGCTTACAATTTTTAAGGGTTTTGTTATCTTTTCCCTGGCCAGCACTCATGGGGTTGAAGGTATCGGAAAGGAAGACGGCACTTTGTAAGATGCCCTTAAAGTAGAGGGGGATCTGTGGGCTCACTTTCAAACGTGAGGGATATAGGGTTGGCACAAGCCATTCCCCATATCTCACTTGACATTGCTTTCCTCCTTAACCCCTACTGAATTCCAGGCTTTTTGTCTTTAGACCAGGGCCTGGCTCCTTAATGCTATTTATATTCCTTACAGACCACTTTATCTGCAAAGTAACAAAGGCATTTGGTTCTTTAAATGTTGTATTACTGAAAAATGTTGCATTTCTGAGCTCTAATCTTTACACTTTATGCCTTCAAGTGGAAAGCTCTTTACCATCTGGAGGTCAAGCATGAACATACGCGTTCAAACTTTGCAATGGACTTACTCGATAAGAATTAAAATGTTAAGCCTTGATATACATGAGAATCAAACATCTACATTTTTTTAAGGATCTGCCCTGATCTTTGGGAAGTGGAATTTCTCTGTGTTCTTTCAGAGCCCAGCCAGGCAGAACTTAACCAACATTAAGACCTCCATATGCTACATAGAAGAAGCAATTTCACTGGAAAAAAAACCAAACCAAACCAAACAATTACTGTTGAACAAAATAACACATTAAACTAAAATCTACAGATTTTTATACAATTTCAACTTGAAAATGTCAAAAGCCTCAAGTAAATTAAAAATAACCCTCAGTAACCTACCACACTTTCCCTCTCTGACGACTTAGGAGTTGAAAAGCCGTGCGATTTTGCTATGCTGAACAAATTTCTCAACTTCAGAAGTTAGAGAGCATATGTTGAAAAGCTGGCACCCCGAGGCGCACCAGGTTCTGCCGTCTTCACCCTGCTGCACTGCGGCAAAGCCCCCAGATGCACACCACAGCGAAAACCGGCGCGCCAGGGGTTAAAGGACAACGCTTGAACTTGTCAGGATCTTTTTGCATTGTCTGGCAAAGTTGTTTGTTGTGTTGTGGATGCTGCAGGGTATCAGTCACGTTGAAGGAGAGGATGTCCAAGCAGTCCCACAGTTCGACAGTGACTGGCACTGTCAGTAAATCGTTTTGGCAAGGATTCAGTTTGCAGCAACGCAAAGGAAATTGTGTGATTGTCTGAAATGAGCTGAAGCATTTTGTATTCATCGGCATGCTGAGTCCACAATAAAATGATCAATTATGGCTTGTTAATACCACTCAATAACAGTTTGGACAAGAGCTTTCAGACTTGCTTTACTGTGGGTGGCTTCAGAGTAAAGCAGATTCTCTCTCATTTTAAGCGGAGCAGTGGTTTCCTTTCTGGTCTGTGTTATTTTCACTATGAAGCAGGGAAGTAAAATGGTTTTCCACGTACTTGTCTTCATCCAAGCCCGGCCAGCATCTGCTGTCATGCAGCTCTATGCACAGAGTATGAGGGATTCATTAAAACCACAGAGAGAAGAGGCATTGCAGTGGTCGTGGGTTTGTGATCCTGGCCAGGTCCTGAACAAAATCACCAGAAATAACAGCCAAAGCTCTTAAACAATGTTGGGATCTTCCAATGTCATTCTGTACAGAAAGCATTTGTTCGGTGGAACAGAAAGATGTTAGGCATTTTGCCGGCCAGAAGTTGCACTTTTAAACTGTCATAGATATCCATGTCCAACCAAAGGCATCTGCCATCAGATATCAAAAGCATAAACTACATTAGTTTGCAGAGCATCCAGTCCTTAACTATTCTTTCCTAATTGGTATTGCTAAAATTAATTCGTATCACCGATAGAATTTTACTCATTTCTAATTTACTTGCTGACAAGTCCTCTGGGAGTTGAGGTGCTGGAACCGTGTGAGAAGTTGTGCTGAGTCTTACAAGGTGCTGAGTCCAGCTTTCCATCTTCCCCCGGTAGGAGCTGGCAAAGCCAACGGAAGATACAGAATGGATGAATGGTGACAACGAAATAATGACGTTTTCTACCAGTTGGCTTTAGATAGCAGTAGGGAAACTTTTCTAGATCTCCCTCTAGGCAAAGACAAAAAAGAAGAATATTAAATAAAAACTCAGCTTAACATGTAGAAGCTGGTGCTGTGGCTAATTCTGTCTAATGGCAGTGATTCAAACTATATGAAGAGAGAGATTTCAACCCACTTTGAAATCTTCCAGTGAAAGCCTTTCCTTTTAGCCCATAAACACTCCAGTGACAATCCACAGACAAGACGGAAGATTATGAAAACAGAAGTGAGGCTAATTATTTCAAATACACACCAAAAATCTGCAAGAATTTAGAAAATTATAGTTATCAGTTGATGTTGATAACAAATGTGGCCTCCTTCCCTTGCTCTGGCTTTCCCAAAACTTGGGCATCAAACACACTTTCAGGAATAATTTTAACCAGCAAGCTATTGGCAAACTAAGTGGAGAAAAAGAAAAGTAAAACATATCAGGGCCTATAGACATGGATATGAGGAGAATAATTAGAAGCATTTCAATTAAATATATATAGTCAAGCCAAGCAATACCTACGGGCAATATATCTGTCAACACACACATGAAGGATGTAAACAGAAAGAATGGAAAGATTTAGTGCAACTCACTGGGCATAGCTAGGAGTGATGTGATTAAATTAAGAAAGATAATTCAGGTTGAATCTGAAGAACAACTTCCTGACAGTGAAATGTTTCAGCTTCAAACAATCTCCCAAGTAAGCAGTTAATCCTCGTTCTTTAAAACATGACTGGGCAAGAGCCCTTGTACATGCAGAACAGGGAATGCTGCTGCTTTTGCCAAAAGATAGATTGGAAAATGAAGTAAGCATTTAATTTCTTTAATATCTGTGAATCTGCCTTCCCAGTGGGGATAGCACAATGCTGAAACTGAGAAAAAAAGGAGATGGATGGGAGGCCTGTCCTAAACTCATAGTTAACCAGATTTCTTGAAGCAAATATTTTAAGATTAACACATAAGAAATAGAAACCGATGCTAGGTAGAGGAGGTGAAAATCCTGGGTAGGAGCTCAGCATATCATAGAATCATAGAATAGTTTGGGTTGGAGGGACCTTCCCAGCTCCCCCAGTGCTCCCCCTGCCATGAGCAGGGACATCTTCACCAGCTCAGGTTGCTCAGAGCCCCGTCCAGCCTGGCCTGGGATGTCTCCAGGTTCAGCCACCACTTCTCTGGCCAACCTGGGCCAGGCTCTCACCACCCTCAGGGCCAACAATTTCTTCCTCATATCCAGATTGAACCTCCTCTTCAACCACGAGTAATGTGTGATGTAGCTTCCCCAAGGTTTCCAAAGAGCTTTGCCTCAGTCCATGGCAGCGCATCTCTCGCTGGATCACACTCTACTGCTTGCTGGTATTTCACATCTTTTCTTCTTCACACTGTCATTAAAGACAGGGTCTGGCAGCACAACCTGATGAGGACCAAGCCTGGGCAGCAAGGCAGCAAGATGTGGAGCCCTCTACCCATCCCCAGCACAGTGCCGGCTGTGGCCTACGCTCCCACCCCCGTCCTCCAGCCAGCTCCTCCTCATCCCCACACCCCCTCGCCACCAACATCCTAGCAAAAAAACATTAAAAAATGAGACTAGCTAAGTCTCATTATCCTGCTACACAAATTAAATCAACTAAGGAGAGGCAAACTTAAGAGCTCTGCCCAAGGTTACAATCATATTCAGAGGCAAAGCCAAGACTAGATCTGGAATCCTGCTTTCTCCTGTAATGTTTAGACTACAGCTCCTGCAGCAAATGCTTTCACACTTTATAGTGTTTACTAACTTCATAATGTCTGCTAACACACTGCTCTGCCTGAAGGAGCTACACAGGAAAGAATTTAATCAATGGAAAATGAACGTAGCTATTAGGAATTACAGCACTTAGATCAGCTGGACAATTTCTGTTCTTTCAGGAGAAGGCCAGCGGTTCCGTTATTGCAGAAAGTAAGGACAAAAATCACAGGGATCACTCAGGCTTCACTTGGAAGGTACTAGAAGTGCAAAGCACCATCCATCACATTTATGGTACATCGCATCACCTGAGGCATGAAGTAATCATCTAAAAATGCACTGCCTGACGTGACCATCGTGTATAATCAATAGCCTCTACGATCGGAGAATATTAAGAAAAATCTTTTATTCTATTGATGTCTTGTTTTCATACAAAGATGTCCATTATCAGAATGGCACAAGTGGAGAACTTAGCTGATGGAGATTGAAAAGTACTCATTTTAGAAATAAAAGTGCATGGCTCAATGCATTTGTAAATCATCACTGAGAAGCTCTGATTGGCTTTGCACATCAGAATTAACTCTTGGGGTATAAAAGAGCTAGCTTCAAAAATCAACCCTCTATATGTGTCTGTATAATGTTTGCCAATTTCATATCTATAGATACGCATTCCAAAATATATATATATTTTTTGAAAAGTCACATTCCTGCATATAAACCCAGCAATCTTGCGTGCCAGGTAACGCACATCCACAGATGATGCCAGGCAGCTGACACAGCCCGGAAAGGACAGTGAACTGCACTGGCTTAAGCATAGTTTTCTGTCTTTGTAATTCAGTTCACACAAAACAGAAGCTGTTTGTCAAATGAACAGTCTTGGAAACTGATCGTTTTGAAGGACACAAAACACCACTGTAATGACCCATTCCGTACAGGTTCTTGGGATCACCATGTGCAAATGCCCAGAGCTGCTCAGGTTCACATGTGAATTGCCACAGACTGCGACTTATGTAGAAAAATGAAGTATTTTGGAATATCTAGGAAGCTGTTCTCCACATAGGTCTAATGTGCATGCAATTCAGCCCCTACATTTAAGTTGAAAACACTAATGTCTCTTCTACCTAAAGTATACGCTATATATAAAAAAATATATGGGTGTGTATGTGCAAGCGTTGATTTTTTAGGGGAGGGGGCTTAATCACTGTTCTTAGTGAAATGAGGGAGGCAGTCAGGGAGATGAGTTGGGCTGGGTTGTGCTATGGGATTAAACACACAGACTGTGAAAATACATAGTGGGTCTGGGATGGGAGGCTGGGGACCTCTTCTTATCTGGTTCTGGTTTATAAAGGGAAGAGTCGCTTCATTAGAACAGGCTGCCCAGGGCAGTGGTGGAGTCACCATCCCTGGAGAGGCTGAAAATATGTGGAGATGAGGTTCTTAGGGACATGGGTTAGCAAGAGTGTTGGGTTAATGGTTGGACTCAATGACATTGAGGGCCTTTTCCAACCCAAATGACTCTGTAATTCTGTATTAAAACTAATGTGTGATGTAGGTTGACATGAGTAGCACCATTCAGAAGTCTTATCTGCTGCTAGAAAGCTGATAGTAGTCCTTCAAAGTCTCATAATATCTGGAAAACTCTTTGTCCTTTGAACTTCTTTACCTACTACTACAGCTTCCCAGAGAGCGTCCAAGTGCAGGTGACCTGCATTCAGGCTGCACACAACCACATTGGTGCAGAAAACTGATGCCAGCCAGCCAGGAACACCCCAGAATGGTCTTTCCCTTCTGCAACTTCTTACACACAATCAGACTCTCTCACTCTCCTTCTTTTTTCACTCTTGCAAAATACTCCCAGCTTAAATTGCAGTCTCTGGAGCCAACACGTCTGGCTGTAGCTGCTCTGTCATTCATAACCTTATTATGCAAATAAAACATAGACAAGCTGTAAGTTCCAATTGAATCCAAACACCCTGGAGCATCCAATAAATGGAGACGTCTAAAAAACAGAACTCCATGGATGACACACATTTGTCATCCAGCTGAGAAATCTTAGATACGAAGATGAATACCAGTGAATTCAGAAATGTCAAGAAGCTTCAGGATCCTTTTCCCCATTTCTATTGCTTCGGGGAAGAGTTGAGACCCAGAAACTAAAAACCCCTCTCACCACATGGCAAGCTGTGTTTGCTCTTCTTACTTTCCCTTAAAGTTGATCTAGGGAACAACAGGTTTAACTTGGGATTTATTCTTTTGGCAAATATTTCTTAGATTCCTAAATTAGAGATGAAAAACTTCAACGGGCCTATTTCAAACTGCGCTTCATCTGCTTTTCAAAAGGAAACAAAAAGTTAACAAAAAAAAGGTTGACAAATGTTAAAGATTTAAATATTTGCTTAATGTTTGGAAAGTGTGATTATCACAAGATCATGTACAAGTATGTACAGAACACCTACACAAGAATAACTACTATTTTAGATAATGTACTTTGCTGATCACAAGCAAAATGGAAAAGAATAGAAGCCACAAAATATCAAGTAACATTACTGGCAAGGAAGGGATTCTAATCAGTATTTTCAATTTAGCAATAATTTGTTGTTAATATTGACAATATTAACAAGGAAAACACCAGTTTCTCATTGGTAACAGTAACGAGGTCACAAGGCCTACCAACAATAAAAGACACTAATTAAGCACATCAGTATTCCTACCAGCTTATGGAAAAGTCATGCTTAATTTCTGGCTCTATTTGCCCACTGTCTGGCATTTCTATTATTATATCAGGGTGAAATGAGTATTTAGAAGCCCCACGAAACAATCTAACGTTTGAAATACGCCTTTTCATATTGCAACATGCTGAAAACTGCTGGGATGTCTTACTAGTACAGACTGGTCCATAAATACCATTGATCACAATCATTTAGATGTGATTCTGAATGCTGCTGTAGATAACCAGAAGGCTGTGGAGTAGGTAAGAACACAGTGCTGAGAAGTGATAGCGATGACGGCTGCCATGAAGTGAGTATTTGTAGGGGTTTGCAATTGCTTTTGGATCAGATTCAATGGATCTATCAGTCACTTCCAAATGCAGTGGATGGAACATTTGTGCCTCTTACGGAGGCAAAATAGCAGCGGAGATGAGTGAGCCAGGCCTAACCCAAGAGGATTGAAAGATTTCATGCAAATTCAGGGATTTTTTAATGACACATATACTGGGACATACCCAGTGCGGCACCGGTAGCTGGGTTAACCCAACCGGAGTGTGAGCAGCCATAGATCCCAGGGCACTGGGGCTCCAAACCTTCCAGGAGCCTCTTTATGCTTCCCCAGACGTGAAAGCATCTTACTAAGAAACTCATACACATAATAGTTTGTTCTTGCCGGTCAGAGTAACGTTATAAATGATTTAAACCATTCAGAACTACAATTTCCAGATCCTCAGCTGCTATGATAAATCAGCACAGCTTCAGACGCTCCAGCACCGTCAGCTCGGTTTCCACCAAACGCCAGCACGGCTTTGTCTACGTTCACTTTAGTGCCTGTTTAGTTTAGGCTGCTTACCCTGGGAAAGTCACAGCTCAGCAATTAGCTGAAGGAATTTATTTCCACATTTGTTGTTAGCATATATTGTAACACTTCCCAAAGTTGTTATTAATGGCACTGCTACCTACAGATACAAAATGAGGGACATAATATAAATACAGAGGGGAGATAAAAATCAGAGTATAAGATTATTTACTGTCTCTGGTGGTTTTACCACTGAAACAAGTCTCTTGACACCCACTGACCAGAGCTGGAGCACATTGCGTTGGCGGGAGTGATATCAGAAACAGGCGCTTTGCAGCATCACTTAGAAGTATCCATAATAATCATCACAAAACAAGGTTTTCTCCAAGCATATTCCATGATATAAAGATGAAGGAAGGGAAGTCGTTTCTATTTACTTTTACTGGAAAAGCATGAGCGACTGGTTTTGCAAAGGCTGAGCTGAGATCTAATGACAGTGACCAAGCCGCCCCTCCTTGGCCAGGCCCATGACCTGCCAGGGGGCTCAGGGATGCCCACACTCCATCAGAATACTTCTCCAGATTCCAGAGCAGATGGAGCCTGCATCCCGGCTACCTACACGGGCTAACGGTGTCTGCAAGAGTGTGAGCGCTGGTAACGCCTTCAGACCATCGCTTTGAAAAAGAGACACAGAGATTTCAGCACTACATCCCCAGAACTGGATGTCCCATCGCAGTCACTTATTTTCTGAAAGAGATGAAATTTCCTTCTAGTTGCTATTAGCAAAAGCAACTATTTAATCCATTTCATCACTTCAGACAAGGGACAGATTGAAGAAAGGGTTGAAATGGGCATCTCCTGCAACCTCCTGGAGCACTATGGAAAAGCCCACCCAGATCCTTCTCAAAGGAGAAGGACACCCTCTCCTTCTTCTATGTGACACTAGTGAGTGGTGCAAGGACCTCAGATGATGTTCTGTGCCATGGCAGCATCAGGAGAGAAGGTTCCTTTTCCTTCTTCCTTCCCTTCTATCTGCCCTTCTACTTAACCAATACCTCCATTAATGAGTTTGGACCTTCTGACCCCCAAGCACACAAAAGTACCTCATTCTTCACTCCGCCTTTCTGCTGCCTCATCCCCATAAGTCACATGTTTTTCTCTGACAAGGAACATTTATTATTCTGTGTTTGCTCAGTCCCCAGCAAACAGGGACCTCCTTCTGGGGAACTGGGAGGTTATGGTAAGAAAATGAGCATTAAGAAATTATGGCGGCACGAGGACCCAGCTGAGCACTCACTGAGGTCCGACTTCATGCCGCTATCATTTTGTTTAGCATCAGATTCTCTCTTTATCTTCACAGAGTATCAAACAAGGTCCTTGCAACAGAAATGTATCAAGAAAGATTAAGAAAAACATTTAAAATATTGAATGACAATAATTAAAAATGTGTTTTATAAAATACTATCTTTTCTTTGATTTCATCACCGCCTCATTTAATGAGCTTGGAGCAATTCCCAAAGCCCTTGCGAATTTTAGATTCCTGAGATTCTTCAGCCACAAAAAACCCCTACCTGTGATTGACAAAAACTCAGCAAATTCATTGTATCACAAATGGGCTCGATTAGGGTTTGTGCTATTTGTAGAGGAGAGTTCTGAGTTTTTAGACTTTCTCTTTTTTTCTCTTTTTAAATTTTTTTTCCTCCAAGAATGCTGACTTTCATGAATATTATATCACACTTCCCAAAAGCAGCTATTTATTGCGTCTGTTTGCCCTTTATTACACGGAAAAATAGAAAGCTTGTATTTTCCTTTGCTGGGTAAAGATGCTTCATAAGTAATCTAAGAAGCTACTTTCATGTTTGTTCAATAAGTATTTCAAGATGCTGCTATTTTGATAATGTGCTGACTGATACACAATTCACAGCAATGCAGAGTTTAATAATATCTTCAAACTCAAATATAAAATGAGCTCTCCATCCTGACATGCTAAATCTAGCTCTAAAGCATGCTATTTCTCGTTTGTTTTGTAAAATGATATAGAACCGCTATTAGTCAACGTAATACATGCGTTTCTTACACCAAGACATTAATAAAAAATCACTGAAGATATCTACAAACATACCGCCTAGGAAGCGAAGCGGATGAAATGGTCATCACTCATGGAGACCTCTCTCCACTACACGGCGAACGCTCACTGAAGAACGAACCGCTCAAGACACCGTTCCCTCCCACAAATCCATTTACCAAGTAATTCTCCCATCACGAAGGATTTCAACAAGGAAGCTTGACCTGACCTCCACAAGGAAATATGTTAAAAGGACAAGAATCACAAATGACAACGTAATTGCCCGGCTTTCCTGGAGACTGTGTGCCCAGTAGATGTTTTGTGTTTTGTCACCAGTTATGGCTCTTAAGCCTGCTGGAACTTTTGTTTGCTAATGAACGATGGAAGTGGTTTACCTGCCTTTAAAGAGTTGTTATTAGATTCAACCCACCTCAACTATCTCAGGTGTTGCCCCTTCATTTCCCTTTTACTTCCATTTCTGAGCTGCTCAGAGCCTTTTGTGCATTTTTTCTCACAGCGCACTGTGTGGTAGGAAGGTATCACTCTCCACATCTAACAGACAAAAAACTGAAATTTGGGGCATTTGCTACTTCCACAAAATCAGAACATTTCACAGACAAGGTTCTATTTTTGGAATTCTGAAGGAAACCTGCCTCATTTCCAACTACATTCTGCTCCTGGAGACTTGAGAGCTACCGGGCAGGACAACAGAGACTCCTTTCCTCTGTATGAGACTAAAACACATTTCAGCACCTCATGTTCTTCCATAGGAGGAGCGAAATTCTAGCACATAAAAGGTAAAAACTTGTCTAACATTGAAGACTTGCCAGCTCCCCATCTCCTGCCGCCCCCCTCCCCGCTGAAGTCGCACACTTGCCATCGGAAATCGCACCGAGGATCAGCAACTTCATCCTTCTCCTGCCTCAGCTTTGCCCTGACACGTGGAAGGATCTGGGGGAGACGAGATGTTCTAGGTTCGGCAATGTCTCTGCGGGTGGCTTTTGCCTCTCTGCTCGAGTCACGAAAGCCCATCTGTGCCTCCGAGTCCCCATCTGTCAAGTGGGGAACATTCTTCCCCACCTCCCGCAGATCCTGTGACGATCAGTTTATAAGCACTTCCAGATCCATGGGAAAGGCAGCACGGAGAAGCGAAAGGCATTACTAAGGCACTAAAAACATACAGTGATCTTTTCACCTGGGAGACTTGTTTTGCGATGTGTATTTGTAAAAGATATATTCACTTTAAAGGTGAAGGTGGGAGCAGAAATAAAGAGGCAAAACCAGAGTCCTGCTGCCTGTCCATAATTCATCTTGAACTGCTTTCAGGGGACTTGGATAACCTGTCATCTACCTGCAGATTAAATATTTTCATTTGTGGGCAGATTAATAAATCAGAATGGGGTTTACCCGACTGCTACAGCGTTTTCTCCTTACCCCGCTTGCCTCCTCTCCAATCCTCCTGCCTTTTCCCAACCTCATTATAACACAGCTTAAACAAAACCAGAAGTTAGACCACCTCATAGCAGGGATTGCTTAATAACCTAACTTGGAATAGCGTGGCATTTGTAGGGCGACAAAGTCCAACACGCTGCAATGGGTTTCCAGCCAGTGAAAATGCCGTAGTCAATGGAAGTAGCACAATTTACATTTGCTCCATCAAATACAACATTGTTCACATTCTAAATTCATGGCATGTACTAGACCCTCCTGAACACTCCTGATTGCTCCATCATAACCCAAAGGTTACGGTCTCCAACACTCCACCAGCGCTCATCACCCATGAGCCTTCAGAAAGTATTTACATGGTATCAGTCTCTCCCTAGCTTTACATTATGAATGAGCAAGAATTATAAAATGCTTTAAGAAAATTAAAATGCCAAACATATTTTTCTACTTCGAAAAATGCTAAACAAAAATCTGGGTCTTCTGCCTCTCTGCATGCATCACTGCCAACAACTACAACCTGATCTGTAACACCAGAAGATTAGAACCAGCAGAAAGAAAAAGAAACCCTGCTTTGAATGAGACCCGCTCTCACTCTGCCGCTACACAAATAAGCACATTAAAAATGTAAATAGGACTAGCATAAGGACAGGGTTATGAGGAAAACAAATGATGACAGAGACTTCAATCACTCATGTAACAAGTATTTCAGAGTGTCACAACTAAATGAACCCTAGTTTTCCAGCCATTCAAGTAATCACTAAGCAAACCTTCATACTTTGTACCTTAAAACGAGATAAAACTAGCTAATTTTCCTGTTATAGATAGCAGAACCTATCTATAGCCCGGAAGGAACAAGCGAGCCCTGTGTGCCCTTACCAGACTGTGCTCCGTTGGCAGTGTTGTGTGGGAGAAATCTCTCCTCTGCAGATCTCTCTCTTTGCTTCCTCTGCTTATCTTATGCAATAAACGCTAAAATAAGAGTGAGTACTTGCCCTTTCCCAGCTCTCTTTTCACAAAGACACTGAACTGTTGGGTAATACCTGCCTTCTTGTAAACTTTATTAAAAGCAAAGAAGTAAAACTGGAAAACATTTTGATCCTAATGTCAGGGTTTACTTAGATTGAGGGTTGTATGCCTGGAGTCGGACTTGGACCGGTGCGGCTCACCTGGCTCTACACGCTCCATCCGCTGGTGGGGGTGGATGGTGCCAATGAATGGCAGAGATTTATCTGCTCCTGTGCAAAAAAGGGAAACTAAAAACCCAATCAATAGGATTTTCAGACACGGGAAGCACCCGAAGTTTTCATCAGACATGTGAGTTTGAAGATCTAAACTGGTTCACATAAAGCCAGACAGGAAATCTACATCAACAGTAAAAAATTAAATCAAACTGATCGGAATCCTCAGCCAACATCTGAATGTTTTTTATCCTGTGCAAAAGGCATGTTGATGTTAACTTTTTTATTTGCATTGAAGCGTTCTGGGGAACAGGTAGGAAGCTCTGCAGACAGCGGTGGGGTTTGCAGCTGTTGCCTGCTCAGCACTCCCTTCCATTACCGGGCACACAAAGGTCCAGATGTCTGAGCTGAGCCAGCCATTCTTACTACTCCTGTGTGGGCCTTTCACACTGATTCCTGCCTCCAAGAGAAAGGGTTTCTCTCCTTACCCTTAACAAATACATAAAGCCAACCTGGAAATTCATAGCGAGGAAAATAAAGGAAACTAATTGGTTAGTCAGCTTTTGAAAAATACCAAAATCATGTTGCCATTTAAAATAACAAATGTTTGTTTATATTTAGGCTTGTTTCCCCTCTCTTTAGGTCTCTCTGCAGTTTCTGCTGCCAAAATAAAGCCCAGGTGCTTCTTCCCTTTGTTACTACTGACAAATTCGCATTTCCAAATGTGAATTCCCATACAACAAGAAGCATTTGCTGTTGTGTTTATTGAAACAAAATGAAAACTTCTTGAGGGAGCAAGAAAAGCAGTCACCCTGGGTACCACCTGGCGATGCTGGATTCCAAAGCTGAAGATCATTCCAGAAAGCTGGACCCCCATCAGATGGGGTGCTGCCCCCCAGCCTGGAGCTCTCCTGCCTTCCCCAGCCTATTCCAGAACATCCCTGCGACCCCTCTGCTTACTGCAGGACACGCCATCCTGTTCTGGGAGGATATTTCTGAATACTTTCCCTGAAGAGGGGCAATATACTGATAAAGCCACATTCTTCCCAAGCCAAGCATATGGAGAACCTGCAACTCACCACTCAGAGCTCCAGCAGCTCCTGATGTCTCTGACAAACCAAAACGCTGCTTCAGACCGCGCAGCACCACATACTCCTGATCACCCAAAGAAACGTCTGCCTTCCAGCGTTTAATAACATCAGGGTGAACAATTCTTGGTTAAATTAGGAATAAAGCACTTTCAGCGCTGAGCGGCATAAAGTGTATCCACAATAGATTTTACCACCGCATGCTCCCACATTTACCAAAAACCAACTTTGGGTAGAAAGCTGAGTTGTAAAGTAATAACGCTGGATGTTCAGGAGAGCAGCTGCCACACGTCTAAGTGCCTCATTCATAAACCCTCTTTTGATTTGGAAGGTAGAACAGCATTTTTAGCAATACTGCTGTGCAGGCTGATGATAAACAGGACTCGTGCATTTGGGTTGTCTGGAGCGACCGCTGTGTGTTAATGCTGCATCATGGTGCTCAGCACTTGCCTCGACAATCGGGAACTCAAGAGCCCCTAATAAATCTCATTGGCATAACCCAATGTTTCGAAATGGCACATTATACAAAGATCAGGGCTGGATCTAAATCTTTAGGGCGCAGAGTTAATCATGACAAAAATATGCTCCCCAGAGACCTGTGAATGCTTCAAGTAAGATGAGGGGAACGATAAGACATTCCATTTAGGAAAAAAAAACACTTTGTGTAGTGAATTTTCTGTCTTGTTTTCCCTTCCCATTTTTATTCCTTACTAAGCATTCAGGAAAACTGGATCTTTGCTTTGGAGATATTCTGCACCTGCTGTCTAGCCTATAAAAATTCTGTTTTCAATTCAAAGCAATAAAACACTGCAATTAATCTAAATCACATCATTACTGTTGGAGCCTAGACTTACAAAAATTGGCTCTCTCTACCTCAGTGTATACCACTTATCTTATTTTCAAAAATATTTTCAAAATATATGTTGTTCTTCTTACCTCTTTTCACTTGATGTTATTGCCTTTTATTTTACTGTTTGTTTGAGTTCTCACAGGCTCCATTTAAGAGTAGATGGCCCCAAGTGCACAGATCCCCACCATACGGGTTCAAATGGAGACAAATGACAAACTGGAAGAAATACCATGTGTACCCAATTCTTCCAAGACTGTGATGGTCAGAATAAGCCATAGGAGGGGTGTCCAGAGATGTGTGGGTTAACCACGCTGCTGAACATGGCTGGGAAAAAAAGGCCTCGGTATTTCTAGCGCCATCCCTGAGCAGCCAAGTATTCCCTGCACATGGAAGTTATGTGCTGCAAACCTAAAATATAAGCAGCTGCATCCAACTAGTTGATCCCAGGGTGGTATTCAGCAAGAACATTACATCACGTTCCATTAAAAAATACACGTGCCAAATAAAAAGACCTTTTTCAGCCAATCTCGCTTGGTAATTCCACACAAAAGTCTAACTGGAGCTAGCTGTTGCTTATATTTACTAACTCTGGAATTTCATAGATAATAGTTTGGTTTTTTCCAATAAATTCATTTAGTAACTTCTGTGTTCTCAATGTTTTCAGTCACGCAACACTATTAACAAACTCTGCTTCCTGCTGTTCCTAAGCTACAAAAGTGTGGACCGACATCAACGTGTGTTTCCACAATGTACAGTGACAGAAAACAAACATGAAAAGATGGCACAGGAATTTCCATTTGACGACACGAACAGGACTCCTCTCCAGAGGTTCACAGTGCCAGAGCATATGACACTGCACCAGAAGCAATACAAATCAATAGGTAACAAAGATGCTGCTTGTGGCTACAGCAGAGGATGAATCATTTATTTAATCAGATTTCCTATTCTTCCTTTGAATAAAGTTTGCCAGACTGTCTGCACTCAAATACACATGCACATTGTTATTTTGCACTTTCTGACATTAGCAGGAATGAAGGAGTTGGAAATTCGTATTAATAAGCTTAAAAGCAGAAGGAAGAGATAGACCATGTGGAAGGTCAACTGAGTAATGGCCCACGAAAATAATTCAATTCCTTTTCTTTTCAATACACTCAGGACTAGGACACAACTGTGTCCCCAAAAAAGACTTTCATTAATTACTTATCAAGTTGAACATTGAACTGTGGTCAGTGGCAAAGCCACTAACACCTAGACCACCTTATGCACACAAACAAGGAGTGTTTTTCAGCTTTTAGTTTTTTAATATTGTTAAAAGCTTCTGAATTCTCTCTACACTTCTGGTGACATCTTCCAAAAGTCCTCAGGTGGTACAACTTTGTCTCCAAAGCAATTTTACCCTCCTTTTGGACAGCCAACCTAGGCCTTTGTTAAGTGCTTTTCAGAAGCCTGGTCTGCTTCTTCCATCACTGTGACAATTCTGACACTCATGACTGTGAGTAACTCCTTAGATCTCTTTTCTAGCTCTTATACATTTTTGCATTGTTTTTCCTATAATGAAGATTGATATCAGGATGATTTCCAGTTTGGATATAAAACGTCCTAACTGCTATGGGAATTGCTCTATGTACGTTGCCAAAATGGGGGTATAAAGGAAGTACTCAAGATGAGACACCTCACGGTGATGCAGAGGAAATGAACTTGTCCCAGTTGCCACCAGTTGCCTGATAGTCTATGTTGACACCTTCTCATGAGACCACCACACTGCCCATAAGTATCTTATACAATTATTGTCTCAATTTTCTTCCTTTAATGATGTCAAGATTCTTCTATTTCTTTTGTTTTCCAAATTAACCTCTTCTCAAGTCTTTGGACTGAGTTCTCCTATTCAGAGAAGAGCCCATGAAAGACCATACGCAATCCTGATGCATCTGTCCAGGCTCCAGTGCCGGCTACTATGACATTTGCAAAATATTATAGAATCATAGAATTGTTTTGCTCGGAAAGGACCTTTAAGATCATCAAGTCCAACCATTGACCCAGCTCTGCCAAATCCACCTCTACCTTATGTCCCTGAGAACCTCATCTCCATCCGTCCAACTTTCCAGGGATGGTGACTCCAGCACTGCCCTGGGCAGCCTGTTCCAATGCCCCACAGCCCTTTGGGGAAGAAATTGTTCCCCACATCCAACCTCAACCTCCCCTGGGCAACTTGAGGCCGTTTCCTCTGCTCCTGGCGCTTGTTCCTTGGGACCAGACACTAATACCTTCCTTGGTACAACCTCTTGTTCCCTGGCCTCAAGGCTGCACAAGGTATTTGGTAGGACAAAGTGCATCATGCTTACAAGTGGAAGGCTGGAGTGCTGCATAGGAGTCAGCGTCTCTGTTGTACAAACTTTGACACTTAGTCGGATGTATTTCGAATTATCAAGATGAAACCAAGGCCCTTTGATGTCAAAAACTGGGACTTCAGCAAGGCTCTGGTAGCGGTGGTTCCTCAAGGCAGCCAGGAAAGAACCCATCAGTCAAACCACAACTTTCCATGTTCAAGACAAGTCCTTTTTTAGCCTACTGGCTGCGCTAACAAACAGTAAGCTGTATTATTTTGGGGAAAAAATATTTTTGAGAAGCCAAAACTCAAAAAAATATACCCTTAACTACATTTTTTATTGATCTTGGAGATTTTTTGGACTGAGATGCTACGGAAGTGTAATCTGGAATTTCTTTTAAGAAATATGCCAGTCCTATTCAATTTTTCTCTGGATGTTTACATCATCAAGAACAAAGAATGCTGGAGGGACATCTTTATTTACAAAATAATTGTTTCTCTCTACTATGGACTAAGAAGTTAGGAGAAGGTATAATACAAATAAATCCATCTGAAGCACAAAGTCTAAAGCACTTCTTTCCCATCTTATGCTCAGGCCTAACTCATAAGATTCCCAAACAGATTTTATATATATACTTGCCTCTGGTTTCTGAGAGTTTTTTCTGGTGGAACCCTCCTTGGCACAAAAGCAGAGGCTGGGAAATCTGGACTAGGTGGCTTTAAATGACTCATTTCTTCTCAGTCTCAGGAACACTAATGCGTGCTCAACCCAGAGCGCAATGGACATCTGTGCAGCTGTGAGACAACAGGATATACAATATGGCCTCCAGACTTTGGGGAATTGAGGACAAAACAGATTAAACTGCTATGATGCATATCAGTGACAATATAATAATCAATAAGTTCTCTCCCAAGTCTGAGCTTAACTCAGAACAAGGCAGGAGACATAAGACAGGCAGGGAAGCAAACTGGAATCAAGTGTTCAGCATTCATGTTTTTTGGTTAAAACACAGATGGGAAGAGAGGCAGAAATAGGAGCTGTGAGAAACTGGAATATTTTAGAAAACAAAAACAAAGCAGGAAATTATTCCCATATCATATGCAATTTATAAAAACATGAATGAGACTCTGATATCGGATAGGTAGGTTATTTTTTTTTTCCTTTCGGTTAAATCACAGTGTTGCAAAAGGGCTTTCCAGAAAGCCAAACTCCAGTAAATAGAGCTACACCAGCTTGAGTTTCTTGGCAGTTAGCAACACTAATTGTCCCTTTATTCCTTGCTGCTCTTTGCCATATTTCTTGGAAAACAACAGCTGTGTTTATTCAAAGGGCGGTATCCTGATGACTTGATGATAGGCTAATCTGCAGGAATTTCAAGTGTGACCGTCCTGTAGCAGTCCTTGCAGAGCACCAAATTGCCTTTGGATGACACTAATCCTTGGAAAGGCTTCCATAGTTGCGGAAGGTTACCCTTATCCCAGCCAGTTCACTGAATTTCTTAGAGCATGCACTGTATTTTTCAGTTTTTGCGAAATAATTTCCTCATGCATCAATGTCAGAAAGTAATTCCACAACATAACCAGTTTCCCTGCGTACACTCTGACCAGAGGGATGTAGGCAGCACCTTGAATTACAACTGGAACGAACCTCAGCATTTGTCTGGAAATCAGGGCTATAAATTCTGCAGGACTGTTGGTGTTCTCCATGAAACAATACAAGACGCAGACTCCATGATATCTTAGTAAGCACCTCACATAATATATCAAATGATCCAGAAGAAAAGCAACCGTATAAGAGCAGCTGAATTAATCACATGCATTCAAAGCAGCAGGATCCAGACGAGCGCACAGCCAGACAGACGCGTGTCTGCGCTTTGTGTCGGAGGGGGATGCGCGATGCCCGGCATAAGAACTGCTCACAAAACGCTGTTCACTCAGCACTTTTATAAGGAGGGGAAACTGGGATAAAAGAAAATGTTCTCTCTACCTAAGCCCTGTGTTACTGGATTCTATTTAAAAAATAAACTGTTGATGTACATATAAATCAAATGAGGAGTAAGGCAGATAAAAAAGGGGTATGTGGGGGGCAAGAGGGCGGGATGGTCCTGTTGGGCACCACAGCCGATGTGTGCAGGAACACACAGGACAGTAGGATCATAGAATGGTTTGTGTTGAAGGGATCTTCCCAGCTCCCCCAGTGCCCCCCTGCCATGAGCAGGGACATCTTCACCAGCTCAGGTTGCTCAGAGCCCCGTCCAGCCTGGCCTGGGATGTCTCCAGGGATGGTTCAGCCACCATCTCTCTGGCCAACCTGGGCCAGGCTCTCACCACCCTCAGGGCCAACAGTTTCTTTCTTCCTCATGTCTAGGGACACAGGACATACAGGAGATGGTCCTAATGGCCCAGCTTCCCAGAAAAACAGGTACTGTTGACATATTTCAAAAACCAAAGACAGAACACATTCAGACCCATTCCCAGACAGAAGGCAGCTTAGTTTCACTAGCTGTGTGTTAGGTAATTTGGGCAAATGTTCATTTATTCATCATTTATTGTAGAGTTGTTCCCTGATCTTTCCATCTGGATTACTGGTTTCTACAAAAGTGCAGCTCTCTGATCCGTTAAAAACTCTTTGGGGAACTTCAAAGGCTCCCCAAGCACAGCAAGAATGTGACTGCAAAAGCCTTTTGCAAAATGGTGAAGACGGATGGTTTACAGTGCAACGGGACCACCTCACCCCTTCAGCTGAACTTCCAGTAGAACTTAGAGCAAGGCTTCACATTATATTGAATTTGATATAACCACGCTCGGTCACCAAGAGGTCTGGGAACACAAGCAGATCTACTGCTTTAAAACCAGCCAGCAGTTACAGAAAAATCAAAAGTAATGCGGTATTGTACCCATAGACCAGAAGAATAATGATTAAACATATCCATTTGTAAAAAGTGCACCTCATATACAGTCAAGTTTGCCTGGTTTCAGCTTCTAGTCCTGGATCTCACTGTACCTTTCTCTGCTAAATAGCGTTTTATACATCACATAGTTTATTAAAGATGAGGTCACTGCACAGTTTCTAGTTTGATAAGACCCACACATCATATTCTCCACATAAAGAGAATATATACTTTCTCTAAAAAGCCATTTGCCAGCATTTTAGCGATGCTCTTAGTTCTTCTGAACTCTTGTGAATAAGAATAGGGAATTCTAGGACTGAATCACTGAACTATTTTGGTTGGAAAAGCCCTTGAAGATCACTGACTTCAACCATTACCTACCACTGCCAAGTTCACCTCTAACCCATGTCCCCAAGAACCTCATCTCCGCATCTTTCCAACCCCTCCAGGGATGGCGACCCCACCACTTCTCTCCATATTTATTAATATGCAATTGATAGTGATTTATTGTGCCCTTCTACATCATCGATAGAGACATGTAACAGCAGTGGATCTAGAACCAACATACAAGACTCCCTACTAGGAACTTACTTCTCAGTTACTATTTGTTTAGGGTGCCCTTAGAAGCCAGACAGCCAGCTGAGCTAATATGTGCCAGATAATGATCCATATTTCTTAATCAACATTTCAAATAAAATTTGCTTCAAATGTTTAAGTTTGGGTCTCTTATGTATCTTTTCCAGCCTGGCCTGCAGTCTCAGAAAATCTAAAAATAGAATAAAAGATCAGGTTAGCTTGACCTTCTCTAATTCCAAAACACTCTGCTGAAAAGCCATTTATTGCTCCCATTTATGTCTCTATTCATACCATTTTATATTCTTTCCTATTATTTTTCTCTGAACTGCGGACGCAATTTCATTTCTGGTGTTGTCTGTAACTACATATTTAATTACGTAGCCCAAATCTGCATAGAAATAGTCACTTAATCATTTCCTTGCCCATCTTCAGGACATGATAACTCTGATTGTTTTCCCACGCACACTGAATCCCCAACCAACTAAGCACTTTAAAACAAAGCCGATGTGCCCTTCTTGCTTTCAGTATCACAGCCTGGTCCTTATCTTACCTCTCCTAGAACAACAACAGCCACAAAAATCGCAAACACCCCTAAAAAGCATAAATCTCCCCAAGTGGTGATTGAGAAAAAATGGCTTGATTTCCATGTAGTTGTACGTAAACAGTATCTCATCAATGCAGATGGTTCTCTACAAGCGTATTATCAGTGCTGATGGACTGAGTAAAATTGGTATCATTTTCCTTCACATGACTGAGTTTCTCTTTGCTGGAAAATTAACTACAAGTAACATCTTTGAGCTTTCCAAATTAAAAAATACACAAGAGATTTCTTCCGCGTTTAGAATATGTAGCAAAAAAAAATTCAAAAGCTTACAAAGTATTCAACACCTTAGCTCTTAAAAATAAATAAATAAGATGCCCTTAAATCAATTAGCAAATTTCTGTACTTATGGTCCAGCCTTCCAGCATGTGTCCATCTTAAATATTCATTTCAAGAAAGCTGTTAGTTTACCCGCTTTACAATATGTTGCCTTATATTAATGTCACGGAGGCACCCCGAGGTTAGTTTGGACAACAGAGTCCAAAACAACTTATATTAAACCAATGAGAAACAGGGGTTTAGCACTCCAAAAGTGACTTGAATACAGGTTCGGATATCAGCTGAGGAAAATTATTAAGGGGCAGCAACTAATAATTCAGAAGGTCCACAGTGTGCGTACACGTGGCTTCACCCAAAACAACGCCAGAGCCACCCCTGGATCCGGGAGGAGGACACACTTGCCTGAACACAGTGTGGGATTATTTTAAAGGGATACACGTACTCGGATTGAGTACAGGAAGTGTACACTCGCGATTCTGCGAGGGTAAATTTATAATACACTCGCAATCCTGCGAGGAGAAATACACATGCAAATGTGCACAGAAAGTTACATGTGCTTATGTGGAAGCACGGGAGGAAAATACACCCGCGATTCTGTGAGGGTTCATTTAAACATGTGCTCGTATTGAGCACGGAAAGTAAATACACTCGCAATCCTGCGAGGGTGAATTTTCCTCACACCCGTGGCGGCGAGGCAAGCGGAGTCTCCATCCCCAGGGGTGTCGGTGGCAGCATCCCACTCATGCTCCAAGAGACCCACAACAAGGGGCAGAGTCTCGACGAGAGTCCCGTTTTTATAGGCTGATCAGCTGTGGGCATTAAGGAAGCTTCTCTGCACCCCCACCCTGGCTGTGGGTGTCCCTGAAGCCTCCAAACATCCCCCACACGGGTCACGGGCGCCCAGCGGCTCCCTGGTGCCTCAGCACTCCCTTCTCCTAAAAGCCCTGGCCAGGGGCTTCTGGGGCCAAACAAAAGAAGCTGTCAGCCTCAAGTAGCCGAGAGAGAGGGAGATGTGTCTACTCCTTCCATGATGAAGGAGGGAGGGGGAGAGAGGGGGGTTTTCATCCTGCCACAATTAAATATTAACCAGAACTGGTCTTGGCAAAATGAAAAAAAAAACAAAAGAACTTTTTTTCTCAAGTATTGTCTGCGATGCCATCGTGTAAGAAGCAACTCTCAGCAAAATCAACTGTTCTTAAGGGCAGGCTAAGTGTATTTAATTATTACCAATGCACTGAACAGGGTGAAGTTCACAGAATAAGAGCGAAGTTAAGATACAGATGAAGCATGTATCCATTCCTTTCTTCTGCTTCTTTTTCCTTACCAAACCTGCCCACACTCAGTTCAGATGGCACTTGGCACCAAGCACCAGAGCTCACTTGTGGGAGCACCAAGTATCGCTCTTATCAAAGCACAACAGCAGCTTATTCTCTTTCCTGGAGAATATATTTTCATATAAAGAGTTTTAAGCTGAGCTGGTGCCTGACTTTGAGGAAACAAATGATCTTGTGAGAGTATCAGCACTAGTGCAGAGGGCAAATGCTCCAGAGTGTCCAGGTTCCCATGCCAGCTGCGGGACTTGGCTCACACCGGGCTGTGGCACAGAGGACAAGGAACGTCTCTGGGTACGTAAATCAACGGGACAGTTGAAACCTAAACCCAAAAGGGAACAGTTGAAAACTCACAGTGCAACCAAAGCCTCAGGAACGTGCACAAAGAGAAGCGATGACCCCACAACAGCTCTTTGCCATAAAGCCTATCCTGCTCTCTGGACCAGCCCCAGGTGTCCATCTCCTGGGGATGTCACAGCCCAGGGACTCCAGTGCTGCTCTTGCACTGGGCTCACAAAGCTGATTCAGTCTGCATCTACCTTAGCTGATGATTTGTTAGGTCTCTTGTTTCCGAAACCCATCAAGTGCGGATTTCCAGGGAGGCCGGGGGGCTCCAGCAGCCCCGTCAGCTCCATCTCCTGCACCAGCTCAAGATCAGCCCCCTCCATGGGCAGAACACTCCTCACCCTCCCTATGAAAGAGCAAACATAGCCCATTAGATCATTTACAATCCACTCTATAATTAAAATACAGAATGACCTGAATGCCACAGTTCATGTTTGCAGTTCATTATTTATCAGGCATCACTCAACCCATGTCAACCATCTATTTTTCATATTGCCAGGCTATTCAGGAGCTCCCACCCGGCGCTCTGCAGGGTCTAAGGCCTCCAGCTGAATCGCTGCTTCTTCCAAATTGGGATCGTTTCCTCCCCTTCTCCAGACACCTTCCTAAGCAGGAAACACTACAACTGGTCCAGTCGCATTTTTCCTGATGGAATTAATTGTTGCCCAATTCTCAGGTGCTCTCCATCCATCTAAATAAACCAAGGCTCAGTGCTCTAGGAGCTGCCTTGGTAGTTTTGCCTGTGGTTGAGTTTGCAAGACCTTAATATATTAATACTAAAGGGGTTCGAGAGCAGGTTATCCGAGAATCCACACAAACACCACAGCAGGAACTGGGAGAGGAGAGATTCAGCATCTCTGCAGCCCAGGGGATGGAGACCATGCCAACATTTGGGGTCAAACAGCTGAGCTTGGGGACATCATATCTGCATGTCTGAAAGTCACTGCACAGTATCTGGGAGACAAGGGTATATCCTTAAATAACTTATCTACAATGGATCCATTACTTCCATTCTGCATGATTATTTTCATTGCTGGACTATTCCTTTGTTCTTGCAAGTTTAACATTAATGACTCATAAAATGTTATTTTTCTTCAGCTCGATATTAAATAGCAACATCAAAACATACCAAGTGAGAAGCACACTAGCGTGTAGTATGAGGGGGTTCAAGAAGTACCTATAAAACTCTTTCAGCATCAGATTCTAAAAGACAATGAATGGTTTTTAATGTCACTGAGGTCTGGGTTTCTTTCTGCTCCTGCATAAAGCCTGAGTTGCTATAGCTGACACCGATGCTGACGGCTCTTTTGCAGTATTGTAATACAAATGAGAATAACAAGTAATACAATGTATAGTTATGCTATAATTTGAATCATTAAATCCAATGTCACTGTATACACACAGCTGCTTTTTGGAGAGCAACAGTAATTTCCGGCTTTTCAATGACTTGAACAAATGTGGCAAGTTTTCTTTAAAAAGCCTTTTTGCTTGTTTCTTAATTGGCGAATTCTTGTGTCAAAGCACCCAGATCATTCACGGAATTGCAAAAGAACAAAACAAAACCAAAACAAAAATGAAGAAACCCCTTGGCTGGGTGGGAAAGTTTGTTACACTGTTAGTGAAGAGTTAACTAGAGCCCAGTTACCTGTGTGTTCTGTTTAACCTGATGTAATCGGATTATCAATGTCTGAACAGGCTTTCCCACTTTGTTACATTTTCATAGTCCTAAAATATCTGTTTTCTTTGCAAAGAGAAAAAAAAAATATCCTTTATGGAAACACCAAAATGAATATTATTATTTCAGTTCTAGGAATTTGTCACAGTGATGTATGGAGAAGAAGGTATGTGTGTGCATGCATATACATATACATCCACATACCCCCACGTATGGGCACGCAAACTGCATGACATGTTCAGCATCCGGCTAACAAAGTTCCAAACCCTCAATCAAAAGAGTGTATGAATAACAAAAGCCTTGTGGAAAGCTAAATACCAAAAGAATGGTATTTACGAGTCAACCAAACGCATGTTAATAAAACCAGATGTCCACAGATGAACATATCAATATAAGGAACAAGATGAACAACATTTAATTGATATTTTCAACAACAAAGGTGAAATCCCAGCCCTAAAAAGCTGATGAGGTCCGTGTCTTCACCAAGGCCAGAATTTTACTCCAAGATGTCCCAAGATGGAGTCCACAATGATAGCTGAGGTGGTTTTGAATGGTTGGGGTCTCTGCCAAAAAAAACCACACATGCTTTTGTTCTGGTTGGAATTTGCTTCTTTTCAACCAGCCTCAGCTTCAACTTCTGAGGGTCCCAAGTGGCATCAGATAAAGCCTGGACACGAGCCAGCCCACCTTATCTACCAGGGTCAAGGCGGCAACGGCGCGATGCACGACGAGGATGCAAAGATGCATCACACTGATACACTCACTTTGTGTGCTCAAGCCTTGGGTACCTTGATTAGCTGGCAGCAATTAATTTATTACTTTCTGCCAGTAAACTCGGTGTGGAACAACCAACATGAGTTTCTTTCTGGGGGGAATTTCCTCTCCCTCGAGGACTTTATGCAGAGGAGAGCGGGGAGGGGCGGCCATGCCCAGGCAGGGGAGCAGCTTCCCCACCGCACTTGACGACGCTGAGAACAAGGGTTCTTTGGTACCAAAAGGTGCTACTGCAACACACTTACTCACAGAAATCATGTTTCCTACTGCTAATCTGCTAAAACATTTGCTCCTCTCCACCTCTGTGAGTTGGGGAGGGCAGAGGAAAGCTAAGAGACGACTCACCCTTCTGAGTTTCTCTTCTATTTATTGCCTTCAGACAGCTATAATTTATTAAGTAAACTACCTGGCACCAGTAGACAAACTCAAAGTCTATGCTTTCCATTACCGCTCAGAGGAGAAAGTATCTGAGATATATGCCAAATGCACATAGGTAAAGTAATCAATATGGGGAGGAGGTGCGCGGATTAATCACAAGTTATGCAATGCTGTACCCTGAAAGCCGCTCGATTTAATCTCCACCACTTGTAGCTATTTCTAATCTAGTACCGTACAGGTGTTCGCAGTCAGTTTTGTGTTAGCCTCGTATGACCTGAGTCTGGTTTTAATTGCTTAACAAACGTAATTTTATTAGAGAGATAAAGATATAGCTAACACTAATAAGCTGACTTCAAACTATAAAGAGCATTTCAAGATTGGATTTTTAGTTGGCTTGCTGCTCTTTCTTTAGTATCTAATTGATTTTCTTGACATCTCTTTAGCCTGGCACACTGCCTGCCTAAGTACTTTATCTGACCTTCGGGCTTTTTGCCAGGTATTGATCCGGCCCCTCCACCGGCTGCGTTGTAGCTGCTCCTCTAACTTTGATAAGGGCTAATGTACCAGCCCCGGCGAGACGGGAAGTCAATGGTCACCAAATTTCTGTCATCCTGCTCCTGTCTGCTTAGGAAAGTATTCTGAGCAACGCCGAAATAAGACCCTCAGCAGGACATATGTGCGTGTATTCCAAATTTCTCCTCCAGGGAATATTTCACAAAAAAACACAAACCTTAAATAAAAGTAGGTAGCTGGAATTTTCATCATGGAGCTAAAATAAATCTTTCTTGATTTGATGAGTAGAAATAGAAGTCAAGCTGTTAAATAAAACACCAAAACAATACGAAAAGAAGGAATAAAAAAGGAAGTCAGATTTTCCAGTCGCATCTCATACACTCAAGTCAATGAAAACGTTTTGGACGTTACAAGGCTTTAAAGGAAAGTAAAAGAAAGTTGTATTTTTAATAACACTTCAATTTATTATAAATAATAAATTACTAATTACTAACAGCTCAAATTTAAAATGGGAAGGAAAAAAAAAGAACATAAACCATGCTATTAGCAACTGTCAAGGTTAAGGTTTCCCAAATCCCACTTCGCTCATGTCAGGCCCTGCAGCCACATTATTAGAGCCATTAAGCAATCTGAAGATAAGACTAATATAAGCCGTTTCCACCAGATGTTCTACTGTACGGGGGGCTCTGACATAAGGCAGAGGAAGATAATGGATCATCTCCTCAGTGCAGACTCCTTCAACCACAGCATCTGATTAAAATGGCAGCACGGTGCACAAGATTTTGGTTTGTCCAAAAAGCTTTACAGGGCAAATATTGTAATAATGACTTATAGCATGTGCAAAAGAATTACTTACGGCATGTTCGGGTTTTTCCAGTGAAGTCTTTTCAATGTTTTTTGGTTGGTTCATTGGTTTCATACCCCCTCGAAGATGCAGTGAGGAGCTGTGGTTGCCTGATGAGACTCCAGGCTTGGGAAGTATTGGCTGAATCCTAACACAACTATTGAATCCGTTGGGCTCCGTCAAACATTGACAATGGATGCACAAGGAGCACTGCCAGGTAAATACATTACAAATTGCATTCGAGGAGGACTTCTTTAGAGCAAGACAAATACCACAGACAGACAAGAACCATGTTTAGAAGATAATGCTGCTCTGAGGCTCCTGCTGCTCCAGAAACCCAACATCAACATAATTCACAATTAATCTGGATGCAAAAAATGCACTAAAATATTTCTGCATTTATATGTTCCTTATATTTGCTCGAAACAGTTAAAATAAGCCACATTTCCAAAGTTAGGCTCACCAGTGCCCCACCAAAGGGTAGGGATTAGCAGGACAGTAAATAGAAGTATTTCAATCACAAACTCTTGTAAAGAGAAAGAATAAAGTTAACCAAGGGGAAAACTTGAGCAGGGAAAATGATGGATTTTTCAAATGACAAAGAAAATATACAAACATAGCATCACATTAAGGGCCCAATGTACAAGAAAATCCCCTGTGTAGTATCTTGCCCTCAGCTGTTCACAAAACATAATCTCCTTCACCTGCTCTGCAAACTGTGTTCCTCCCTACCTTGTTGGTACCAGCCTGCAAAACGGCTCCAAGAGTTCCCTTCCAAAGAAATAATTGAAGTTACAAATGAAGATTTTGCCGATTGATCCGCTATTTAAATTTATTTGGCCTCCCATAAGTGTGATGATGCTTCATGCATCAGTAGGAGAGGAAGACGCCTCCCAGACGGTTTGGCTGAGCACCAGCAGACCATCAGCAAAGATCAGCCTGTGGATGGGCAGAGAGCGCTGCCTTGCCTAAGACTGGCTGAAGTCCTGCCTCGTAAAATAAATGCATCCGACAGTGAAGTCAGCAATGCGGTTAACAGAATCAGCATAACGGGAACACTGATGTATGGGGCTTTTCGTCCGTTTTCTGGTGCTAAAACAAGACGACTGAACCGAAGGCACAACTCTCTACTTCTGTTCTCATGGAATCACAGAACTCCAGAATCATTTTGGTTGGAAGACACCTTTAAAACCACGGAGTCCAACCACTAACCTAACTCAGGCACTACCCCACGCCCCTGAGAACCTCCTGTCCGCATCTTTCAAAACCCTCCAGGGACGGGGACTCCAGCACTGCCCCGGGCAGCCTGTTCCAACTCACTTCTGCTGCAGGAATTTCCTGTTGCGCTTTCTCCGTTTCTGCTGAGATGAAGGAGTTGAAGGGGAGGAAGGTGAGGGAGGATCCTGCCACAGCTGAAGTCCCAACTGCTCCACCTGGAAGGGGAAAATCCTGCAGGATCTGCCCTGAGTGACCCCCAGACTCCCCCTATGAGGCACAAAAACTTCCAGGGAGTTCTGAAAAAAAGGACGAATAGGGAATGTAACTGGGAAGAAATGTGGATTAGGGAACATGATTTAGTGGGACCCAAGGCCAGGGATGAGAGAGATAAACAGGATCTGGTTTCCTTATCTTTAGGGGAAGGACTAATTTGCTTTAGTTGCAGTTAGCCTTTTTACCTTATAAGTGCTGACATTTAGTCCAGATTTATATGTTTCTGTGTGTATATCTCAGAACAGTCTGTGCACTTGGAGCCAGCGATTTTTCTTTATTATTCTTACTAATGACACTGGCTGAACAAACGTGGCATGGGAACTACTACATTCTACAGCAACTTCACGAGGTCTGGAAAATGTCTGTATCATCAATGGCCACAATACTGAGAGACAAACCTTCAGCTACAGAGATGCGGGTGGACAAGCTCCTGGTTATTCTTTTCTTTCAGGAAAGGAACAGAGTCATATTCAGCACAATTCCATTAGACGGATCATCAGAAAAACGTAGCAAGGCATATGTTTTTCCAAGCTTTTGCTAAACTATTTCATTGAGAGATTTGAGAACTCCGATACAGAAGCTTCCCTTCTTGGCCAGTTTATATTTCATAATCTTATTCTAGAGGAGCTTTTTCCTCTGCCTGTTAATTTCTAACCTTTGGTTTAGTGAATTGTTAAGTTTAGGCTGAACAGGCTGTTTAACAGAGGTATTACTTAAGGGAACTTACTATAATTAAATTGAAAATATGGTCACTAACTCTATCTCATAGAAATGCAGAGATCCGTTATATTCTGTTCTTAGACAACCTGCTTCTACTTCCAATGATTTAGCTTCTCTGAGCAATTCCTGACTTTGTTGGTTTTATTTTTATAGTAATCCCACCCTACCTCAATTCCCTGTTTTCACCAACCCTGTTGGAGTAACACTCTTTATTTCCTCACCTGATACACCGATGCTTACTTTGCTGTATTTATCATTCCTTAATTGCTCATTTCCTTTCTTTCTCCTCTCTATCAACTCCTTTTACACGACTTGCTCTCCTGCTGTTACCCACAACTTGGAATTTTTTAAATATTCCATTTTCAATAGAGCTCACATCTTACACAGAGACCCCCCAACAGATGAACTAAAGCAAAAGTATCTAGCAACCACAGTTAAATGTGCTACAATATTTTAGATGAGACTAATCCACTTGATTCTGTTTTGGTGCTATTCCTCTTCTATATAGGATGGGATAATGTAGGCCAGCCAGACAAAAATCACTATATGCTCTAACATAGACACTATTGCAGACAACTGGAAAAAATGAAAGATAAAATCCTTCTGGTGCTGTTCCTCTGATTTCCTATTTAAGAACCTACTGTATATTTCAGTATTGTAATTTTTAGTAAAAACACAAAAATCTGCTGATGAAGGGTTCTTACAAAGAAAGGAAAAGCACAGAGACCTGCAGCAACTGTCTCAGGTTCGAACAGTTCTGAAACTCAACCACACAAACCCAAGAAAAACGTCCTTATTGACTCATAGCGAGTGCGGACCTTTACTGCACAACAAATTGAGCAGCTTAATATCAACAAGAGAATACACTTAATAACTTCATTATGTTCTCACTTCTTTAGAATCTGGTTCAAATTGGGCTGAAATGACATGGGTGAAATAAGTCTCTCCTTCTCAAGTGAGTGTCATGTTGTAAAGGCACAAGAGAATTTTTCCATGATATCCACAGTTCACTCTCAAAGCTCCTCGAATTGACTAGAAGGGGCTTCCAGGTTAGATGCAGTGGCAGAGATTTATTGAAAAGCTTGTTCCGTCCCTGCCTCTATTCCTGCATCCTCAAAATCCAGGTCTATATCTTTTTCATGATGACTAAATTTCTCCCCAAAGAGAATTTGATCCATAAAAGTGCTGGTTTAATCATCATTGACTTGATGATTCTTCTGCAATGTCAATTAAATGGTATGAAAAATTAAACCATTTACAGAACACGAGGACCTTTTAAAATTACACATTTCAAAAATATTATTTAAAATTCTAGTTATATAATCCTTTTAGAGCTGTCAGAGAATAATGCTGCCCTAACATTTGATTCATTACTCATGCCAGTGCTTGCTGGAATTCAGAGAGCTGGCAGATCTTTAAGAAACAAACCCAGTAGAAATGAAGAAATGAGCAAAGTGTAAGAGCAAAATCAGCCAGTGTTGTGCAGAAGGGGGAATTCATAGCACTTGGGTGCTAAAGCCCGTGAAACACGAAGTTTTACACTGCTACAATGATATAACCATTTCAAAGTTCTATAAATTAAGTCATTTCCCCAACCTCGGTTTCTCCTTTTGTGCTTTTTGCTGGGAACCTTTGTCTCCCTTTCAGCTGGTTTTACCCTTTTCACACCCCCAAATGGATGTTTTCCTCTTGACTCTCTCATTTAATTCTCTTTCAAAGTTGCTTTGATTCTCCTAACTATCCCCAGCAGCTTTACAGTGCCATGTTTTCAACTTAAATGTATATTTTAGCACCTGGCATTAGCACTGACAGTCATCAAGAGGGAAATTGCCTGGGCTGATTCTTCAGGGACCAAGTGCTGTTGCCTTCGCTGCCTCCTCTGGGAAATGAAAGGAGAGGTTTGATCTGGGACCTGCAGGAATGTGGGATTTCCCCTCAAGGGAAACACATGCAAATAAACCCAAACACATGCAATAAAGACGCCTTTTGCATCTCCTAACCCAAGAGATACGCACTACAGGTCACGGTGGTTGTCATGTGAATATCAGGGGTAAGCATTATAATTAGGGAAACTAAATAAAATCTGACAGTTACATTTGTAATAAAAGACGCCATTCATGAAGCTGTTTTTTCAACAACCATCATGCAATACGGTATATAAATTTGCAAAAGACAGGAGAAGAATGGCAGGCAAACGACCAGGATGATTTCTGGCTTCAGTGTCCGTCGCCATCCCCAGTGATTTTTTATTAGCATGTAAAGTCTCGTGGTTGCTGTGAACCTGCATGACCAAAACTCTTTCAGTCCTGCCAAATCATAGATATATAATCTGCCCCTTCTCTCACTCCACCTTTCATATGATCGTTTAAAAAAAGAGAAAAAAATAACAGAGAGGCTTCAGAAACATTAAAAAATGAAAAAAAAAATCTAAAAACACTTTGCAAGGGATTAATTTCCCTCTTAATATGCAGATTCCCTCAAAGTCCCTCACTAGTACGATCCTTGTAGCTGGCCCATCACCGCAGGCTCACCAGCTGCCATGGTTTAGGAAGCGCTGGTATTGAACAGCAGAGAGGACAGATATCCAGAAGATATTTGGGCCAATTAGGTTAAAAACCTTTGCACAAATTACAGACTCCAAGTTGATGCACTCGTACACTTATGAACACGATAGACACAAGCAAATGCACTCTTGGCTTTTCTTCACGTGGACTCCCACGCCGTGCACAGGTCGACCTTGCCCACAACCACACCACATATCCACTGTTCTTCATCCGTAGAGTTCAAATCATCCTGGCTCCTCCATGGAGGAGAACCAAGGCTTGTGCGACCAGTCACACAGCACAGAGGGTCCAAGATCTCAGTCCTCACGCTGAAATGTTGTTGTCTAGAAGAAAATCAGCCAACTTCACACTCCAAACCACAACACGCCCTTTCCCCGATGAATAATTTTCCTAATTGCCATTTGTACCGGTCTTTGTGACACGATTGTAAACCTGGTCAAATGATATCACTGATAATGGTAAGAATATTCTGGGAACAACATTTTTAAAGGTCTGTCCCTAACACTGATGAACTCCAAATGAAATTTTGAAGGTACAGGACATTTTTGTTTCTGGGGGTAATGAGTTATTTTGTAGCTGTCCATGTTTCATGTACTTCTGATAACCTGAAGCTAAGGCCGTGTAAATGGAGCGTATCTGTCCTGTCCAGACCCCAGCAGCCATTAACATTTTGTGTTCGAAAGGTTATTCTCCAAATGACCCTATTTTGATTTTTGAGAAAGAATCTAATGGAAACTTCTATCATGTTAGTAACTTCCATCCTGCTTTCTCTTGGCAATGTCAATTGAAGGGAGAAAGTAGAAGCTGGAAGCTTGGAGTTCTACACCAATTTTAATGTAATTTTGTGATCCTTCACCTCAATTTCCACACTTTTCCACATGAGTGTTCCCTTCAGTTAGATTAAGTAAACTACAACATCACTGAAATGCTGCAAAGCACAGAAGGATATAGAGATAATTTCTCTTTTGCAGTTATAACCTAATACTCTGCAGATGCCTACTAATAAAAACAAAAGGAAGTCGTCCCTCTGTGCTAAGAAATTGTCATTGTTTCACTTGGGGTTCAAGATCACAATGAGAACAGAGTCGTTTGTCCCTTCATGATATGGAAACTACCGGCTAACTGGTTCCTTGTGGGGGGTCCCCGGAGTTTGTCTTCAGGCTTCTAATAGTTTAGACCCCGATTACCTGAGGTATCGCCTCCTAAGGACACAGGCAGGAGTGGCACAGGCACTTTGGAAATTGTTTCCAGCTTTATCTTCCTCAAACTAGACTTTCTGACCTTCTGAACGTCCTGCAAAATGTCAGCAATGAGGACGGGTCTTTCAAAGTCCTCAAGAACCCTGAAACGTTTTGGGTGCTGCTGGATAAACAATATTTTGGGGCACTTGGACTAGCTGAGGTACCTCCCAGATGGGATTCATTTTCGTGGGAAATTCCACTAAAGCAGATCCTCTCTTCTTTACTTGGACACAACCCATTTTTGTCAATCAACTCAAAACACTGGAGTCTGATAACCCAGCATTCAATAGCAACAACTAGAGCACACAATCTGATCATGACTGAGGAAAAAAGAAAGGGACGAGCTCTGTTAATTTCTTATTAATAGCTTCTATCCCTGCAGTCACATTTGAAAAGACAAGGTACTGGATCTTTCTAAGACACTAAAAGGAGAAAAAAACCTGCTCAGTATTAACACGTCTGCAAAACACTGGGAAGATGTACCAAAGGCAACTCAACGCAGGTAAGATACAACCAAGAAAGGCAACTCAACGCAGGTAAGATACAACCAAGAATCCCACACATACGCACACAAGCTTTTTGATTTTTTAAAGTTGATTCTGCAAGGTTAAATAATGGGAAGCCTCCAAATAGTCCTGCAAACTATTTCAGAATGATCACAGGCCTATTTAAACAAGAGGATGATAACAAGCAATTTCTCAGCAAAGAATGATAGTAATTTCTGATGTTAGCACAATTATGGTGCCATTATTACGAGACAAACAACCTCGTATATTATGCTATGTTGCAGCTCAGCTCTGCATATCGCCCTGCTGTGTAGCACACCTAGTTACTTATATATTTTAGACAGTATCAACATGTAGTAGCTCTTTTTTTTAATGTTCTGAAACCCTGTTATGTGCTGAGATCCCACCTGAGTAGCACCAGCCTAGGATGATTTTCAGCCACTTCTTTCGGAACCTTGGGACAATATTCTCAACTATAATTACCACTTTTTAAGGAAAGAAAGATTAAACCAAAAATAAATATCACATTAATTATTTACTAGCCTAACTACAGATTTTGCAGACCATGGTTACCTGAAACAAGATGTTGGGAACCCTTGCAGTAGCGGTTTATTATGATTCCTAGTGATTTGCCCTGCTGCTCTCTGGGAGGTACAACACCTCCAAGAGAGGCAAAAAACCAGAAGGTGTGTGATGTCTCAGCTAACCGTGTTCACAGAGCGGCGTCTTGGTTTAAATTGCTGATGAGAGTGAGTTTGAGCCAAGACTCCAGCTCCGACAGCATTTTCCTTCCTGCCAGTCCTGGCAGAAAAGCAGGACAGGCTGCTGGGGCCTGGAGATCCAACCACCTCAAAGCCAGATGAGCTGGAACTGGTTTGACAAAGCTCTTGCTCATCATCAACTTGAAAGGGCTTATCCTGATGCCCTGCTGTATGAAACAGAGCCAGCTTAGGGAACGCCACCGAAATTTAACTCTTATCAGCGTGGTATTAAAAATACACCCAATGTTCACACCGTGGGAGCTCCGTCGTCTGCTCAGGTAGGTTTCTGGGCAGGTTTCCACAGCAGTTTGGAGGACTTTTCATTCTTCTCCAGTGGCTGAGGAAACCTGCTGCTGTACACTTGCAATGAAGGATTTCTACAGTGTACTCCATGCTTTGGAGAAGGCAGGGAAGTGTGTGCAAGCAATAATTCCTTTTAGGCATAATTTGGCAGCTGTAAAGAGGTAGACAGTGCGTTCCAGCAAATACCAAGACACTGGCACACAGCAGCAGAGATGCTTTTCATCGTGACGGCTGCCTTATGTCAGCTCTCCGTCAGGGAACCCCTGAAGATGGAAGATGCCAGATGTCAGGCCAGACATGAGGAAGAAATTGTTGCCCCTGAGGGTGGTGAGAGCCTGGCCCAGGTTGGCCAGAGAGGTGGTAGATGAACCATCCCTGGAGACATCCCAGGCCAGGCTGGATGGGGCTCTGAGCAACCTGAGCTGGTGAAGATGTCCCTGCTCATGGCAGGGGGGGCACTGGGGGAGCTGGGAAGGGCCCTTCAACACAAACCATTTGACAATTCTAAGCTTTGGCAGCAATGTCTCCCCAGAGAAGGGCTGCAGGGGACCTGGGTGCCCACAGGGACGTTGTGGGGGACACCAGCGCAGGGCAGGAGGCCAAGCAGCATCTGGGAGTTACCGACCGTGATGGACTTTGCGCTGCTAATCGCCTCCTCCGTGTGCAGTTCGTGCTTTGTCACACTAACCCAGATCGCCCGGCTAATGAGACTAGAGAACCGCTTTCCAGGTCACTGCTGATTGAAAGGGTAGAGTTAGCACCGATAACAAACTGTTGCTCTATTTCATAAATTATTATCAGCGCTCGGGTACGACTAAATGGAAACCATCATTGTATGAAACACTGGATTTTTTTCCCATCTGTTTTAATTAATCTCATTATATATGAATCAACAGAGTACTGCTTAAGGAAATTATATCTTGTTTTAGTAAATGGATGTTTTAGTTGTATTAAAACCTTTCCATTATCTAGCATAATCAAATGAATTAAATGTTTCCAAACCAAATATTTGATAGGTCAAGGTACGTAATCCACCTCATTCAAACTGTCAATACATGCACTGCTTTTGGCCACAGTTAATGGAATTAATGTCACTTGTTTCAGTCAAGTCCTATTGCAAAGCCCACGTCTAATCTATGACGTACGTAGATAAACTGATTTACAAAGCAATAGCTTACATTGCACCTTGTGTTTCAAGGTCACAGGTTACACTGCAAAGACATCCTTATATACCTACTTGCCCAAGCATAACAGTATATATTGATCTATTTATTCATATAGCCCATAGACATGCTCAAAGTATCAGTAGGGAAAGCTATTTATTAAATGGCATTTACTACAAATCTTGTCAATTTTACCACACCTTAGTCTGCTAGGGAGCACATCAAATAATCCACATTTTTGGGTTTTTTTGGCCTAGAGTTATCATCACCACTTTTTTTCTCAAGATTTCAAATTGAAAACCAAACAGAGCAAAATTAAATCTAATACTCATCCTGTAAGGTAAATCAGGCTGCATCTAAAATATGTTTTATGGGAAACCACTACTTTGTATATCCAATTTCTTCCAGGATTGAACAAAAGTTATTTCTTTCAGGTAACACGATCCTATATACTGAAATATAACATATGGACATGGCAGAACTTCAACCAGTCTATACGCTGCTCCAGAATACATCCGTCCTCAGTCAGTCAGCGGCTTGCAAGACATAAAAGACGAGATGAACAAACAACCGTGAGATAATGTTAGTATTGCATCTTGGAAAACTGTTCCATCATTTCTATGTTAATGCACACCTGCCTGTAGAGCTGTATTTTTCCTGGGCATTTGCAGCGACTTAAATTAACAGAAGAAAAAGAAGTTAATTTTGTGGCTATCTTCATATAGTGTCTTAGACCAAGGATCTACAACTCAATTTTCTAAACCAGTTTAAAAACTCTATTACAACAAATTTCCTTGTTAAAAATAAAAAAATAAAGCAGTATATATAAGCTGAAGCCATTTTACAAGCTCTTAAAAACTGTGCTATGGGCTAGATCTTAGATTAATGTTTGTGATGCACACTGAAAACCTGTAAAGCATTTATATAATTGCTAAGCATTATTATTTTTATTACTGTAACAGATGGAACCAATCCATCTTCGTAGATAATATCTCATAAATGATTCATTACTATTCCTTTAACCTAAAGTCTTTTGTATTTTGCAGATCCATCAGAAATAACTATTAGGAGGCTCCACGCATAAAGTAGTACAAAAACTACCTAATGTCTTCCAAATGTAGTAGCTTTACTAACATTTGGGCCTTACAATTTTCACATTGCCCCTGTTCCTCTCAGAACGTGTTAATTCTGTAGGATACTCCTCCTCATTTTCCATCATTCAGGTGATGGAAAATATCACTGCAAACTGCTGGTAATGTTTATAGCTTATATGGCTGCCACTAATTGCAAATAAGCCCAGACAAATGCTTTATAAGAGATAGATGTATCTCTCACAAATGCATGACGCAGTTTTATAATGCAGCGTTCTTGGCTTCAACCGCGACCGAAAGAAGAGTTATGTGATCACCCTGTCCATCTTCCCTTTGCCCAATAACTTTTGGACCAATTTTAATCAAATCAGAAAGCCAGGTAGACATCTCACAGATAGGAGTTTCTATCAGCTTAATGAGGACTGATGGCTGCAAGAGAAAAATAATGCACAAATTACTACTAGCACTGGTAAAAAGGTTTCAATGGGGGCCCATCAGTCACCCCCTGTGCCTGGGGTGCCTCTGGCCATTCGGTCACCACTAGTCCAGAATCAGTCGATGCCACCTCCTTCCACCTGACACACGCACCTCCGACAAGTTTTGAAGAAAACTTGTCTAAAAATGTATTAAAGCAAAGCAAACATAATGAAATCAGTGACTGATGAATTCTCCAACATGCATTAAAATGCAAAAAAATGCTCACACTGATTATTTTGATACCAACCTTGGCAGCACCATTAGTCCCCAGTCTGTCAAGCACTGGCCTTGCAGGCCTATGGAGAACGTGCAGGTCTCCACTGTTTCCATGGGATTATTTGGGTTATTCTATCTCTTCACACACAGAACAATCAGCCTTTTTCGGCAGACTTCAACATGATGGTAAAAGCTAATTGAGAACGATGAGCCCTAATGTGGTATGGTTAATCTTTCTGAGTTTTATCGATGAAAAAACAAATTACCTTCTCCATGTAATAACACAGATATTGTGATTTGAATCTGAACGAAAAGATGTTATGCTGCCAACATTGTGCTCCGTGGGATAAATCAATGTATTCTTGTTTTTTGGATGAGTGGTTTTAGTCTCAGCTCCAGTGTCACTTCCTCATCAAGTCACATTTGCAAAGGATTTGGGGTGTTTGAGGGAGGATGTTTTATAGGGCTTGATTTCCAAAAAGCGGTCACTACCCATACATGAGAAGTTTTAGAAGCTTACTAGAAATCTCCTTAAACCTCATAAACAATAGATACCGACAGTAAAAGCTACTGTGAAAGTTTGTAATTTTAAAGTACAACAAAGCACCAAAAAAACCCACAAAAACTAATGGGAGATTCTGGAGCGTTTCCTCCTCCTTGGCTCAACTCATCACTATGTGCAACAGCAGGAGAAGTTTCACAGGCAACCTCCAACCTGCTAATTCTTCCAAACTAACGAAGTGGCAGCAGAGGAGGTTCTGCTGGGGCAATAATTTGTAGATTATATTAAACTGCCAACCAATAAACCTCCTGCTCAACCCACCTCTTGCAGAGGTGTTTTATTCAGCACCAAGACATATGTTCTTTAGCTGGAAGATGTGTTTGGAGGCTGAAATAACTTTGCCACCAGCCACTTTGGCACTGGGTCTCTTCTAAACATTTCATAAGAAGTTATTATTTCCCATGAGAAACCACATTAAAGCATTTCTTGAACAAACGGAGCTATCTTTGACTTGAAGAGCATCATATGATCTCAGCCATTCCACGTGCAACTAGTTTTCAAACTGATTTAGACCCATAAAACAGTTGCCTTGAAAGTTTTCCCTTAAAAATCTAACTTAATCTAAAATTGCCATGAAAATTCATGTAAAAACGCAGTTTGCGATTCCCAAAAATTGAAAGTCAAATGTAAAATAACACGTTTGCTAAACAGCTTCGAATTCCACATGGAAACAAGAGAGTGTTTCCTTTGGCCGAGGTTGATGAGCAGAAGGTGGTGAAAACCTCTCACAACACCAACCCTACGAAGTGCAGGGTTGAGGCATCAGATGGAAAAGCAAAGACCTGAACCTCTCACCTTTCATTGAGCTTTTCAATATCCCACTAGAAGGACCCGCGTTTACAAACTGCCCTTTGAAAAGGATTCATTTTCCATTCCTCTTGTCAAAAGAAAGATACAGTCTACATAAAACCAGCAACAGATTTGTCCTTTTTGCTAATAACTCAGTTAAATCCAATGAGCAACATTTTACTCCAGTGTGAAGTGCACTCAAATGTAACAACAGTGCTGTAAGCAGGAGAATGAAATTTGCTCAAATTCAAGAAAATCCCTCTAATGCACATAATTTTTAAAAATCTCTTACAAGCGGTACCATATGACTTATAACGACATAGGTTTGGCAAGTTATTCAAATAAATAAGTCACGCTTATGAGAACAATGTGCAAGCAAAACTCAGTTTTATTCCTAAACGTATTTTCAGTCGCACTCAGCTGTTCTTGCCGAGACGTGAGTGGCTCTGTCACCACTCCGGCCTCTCAATGTACAGATTTTCACTTTGCTACTTAGTTAATTCATTTGCTTTAATGTGAGATTTTTAAATACAACTCCCAGCTGTTCAACGTAACGAGGTTTCATTTAGAATTTTCTAATGACCATGAGGGTGGGTAGAAAAATCTCCGCTTTAAAACACATGTTATTTTATATCATGGCAGAGAACAGCAAGTGTTCATCTGAGGTGACTGGTTAGCATGGCAGTTTTGCAGTGAAGTATATTTTCATTTCAAGATCCCCACAGCTACTTTGAATTTAATTGCACAAAAGACCCCCAGGATTTCTCTCTCAAACACGAACCAAAAGCGTATCACCAAAGAAACAACTATTACATGCAGGAAACCAATATGTTGAAATGTTTTAAAAGGAAGTAAATGGCAAGAAAAAAATACAGGAAGCATGACTTTCAAGTGTGCATCAAACTGGAGTATAGGCGCTTTGATAAATGGAAAAGTTAACAAATTAAGCTATTAGCAAAGCACAGGGCTGTACATGAATAATGTGATCTTAATCCAAATGGTACAGGACACATGGGCACAGTAGGAAAATGAGTTTCAGCCCCTCTTTCTGTATCGGTCAGGAGCCGAAATCACAGAATCACACAGAATCCCAGAATGTCAGGGGTTGAAGGGCCCTGGAAAGCTCATCCAGTGCAGTCCCCCCATGGAGCAGGAACACCCAGATGAGGTTACACAGGAAGGTGTCCAGGCGGGTTGGAATGTCTGCACAGAAGGAGACTCCACAACCCCCCTGGGCAGCCTGGGCCAGGCTCTGCCACCCTCACTAGGAACAAGTTTCTTCTCATATTTAAGTGGAACCTTTTGTGTTCCAGTTTGTACCCATTGCCCCTTGTCCTATCACTGGTTGTCACCAGAAGAGCCTGGCTCCATCCTCCTGACACTCCCCCTTTCCATATTGATCCCCATGAATGAGTCCCCCCTCAGTCTCCTCTTGTCCAGCTCCACAGCCCCAGCTCCCTCAGCCTTTCCTCACACGGGAGATGCTCCACTCCCTTCAGTATCTTTGTTGCCCTGTGCTGGACTCTCTCCAGCAGTTCCCTGGGACTTCAAAGTCTAAAACATGCAACAGAAAGTGTCCGGCACCATCTTACCTGCTGGGAGCTGGGCACGTGGAGATGGGGGTCAGCAGGTGGGAAGAAACGGTGCAGCTGCCAACAGAGAGAGAAAGATGGTTAATTCCATTGTGCAGGTAAACTGGGATATGTTTTGAAACAAGAAAATATGCTGTATGTAAAAAAAAAAAAAAAAAAAGAGATGAGATTGTAAATGAATTCTGCATCATTTAACATAGAAAATTTTCCCCCTGATGCTCACGTTACAGGAAGGTGAATATTTTATAAGGGGGTAGCAGAGCACGGTTGAAGAAATGGCAAAGCGTCAGATCTAGACAGGTAATAATGGGTTTGTTCTGGAGGTAACCTACTCCAGAGAAAATAAGTTAAATCAGAAGTGCTGAAGTAGGGGGAAGTAAACAAAAGTTACTAAATTGTGCTACTCTAACACTTCCCATTCCCAGAGAAGCCATGAATCATACATAAGGCTGAATATTTGTCACAGCTGTGATTTCAGCATCAAAAAGAAATAATTTTAGCTCAGATTTTAGGGGAGTTTCCAGAAAATCTGTCAGTTCAGCCAAGCGGATACTAGAGATCTCCATGATCTTCTGCAAGTTTATTTTTCGTCGGGTTTGAACCCGCAAAGCAAAAATCCCTCAGTTTTGAAACCCCTGTGATGACAAACGTGGTGAAGTGTCTTCTTGGATGAGGCCAAAGCTCTGCCACCAAGCTGTATTTTGATGGGTTTCTGTGCTTGTAAACTGATGCGTGCACTGAATATTTTTAATTTGACAGATGAAGAAACGTCAGCAATACAAAGATATGAAAATGCTGAACCATTGTTTTTTGCTTCTTATGATTAAAAAATGATGCCCTTAAGAGTTGTGCTCTAGTAAAGCAGCGTTGCTTTTATTCTTGGCAATGACAAAAGTCAAGTTCCACCCGCAGTCCTGACTCACCGACAGCGGCTGGTTGGGGAAGTGGCCTCGCTTCATAAGCCTGCACTAAAAACTATAGCTGGCAGCAAAAATGCATCTTTATATTCCAAAACCAAAAGATTCTGGAGTAAACAAGGTATCTGCAAGTTCAAATTGAATTTTATAGCAGAGGAGATCTGAAACTTGGAAAGCATTTAAAAGCTCCAACCAAAATATTTTATGTGAAACAAAATATTGCATTCAATTCTAAGTTCATTGTTTCTACATTTTTCAGTTTAGGCGCTGAACTGTAAAAACGATAACAATTCTGATTTTCTTTTTAAAGCAGAATTCCTGTATATCGATGTTCTTACAGACCCTGCCAAAACACGGGTACATGTAGAAGTATATTCAAACTTTAACCCCCATGGTTTCAGTTAGACTTTTCACACATATCTGGACAATTAGCCAATGAACCAACTTGTGTTTTCACCGATTCAGGCTACCACCCAAAACTTAAAAAATGGCTTAAACACACTATAAAATTTTAAGAAGGGGATTTTCGATTAAAACCCATTTACAAGCTAGCTGGATCTGCAGCGGGGGCTGCTGGCTGCCCTCCCTTGCTCCTCTGCCCACACTCCGCTGCTCCTCTCCTGGCTTCAGCATTTGTTTCACTTTGGGGACAATCAGCACAGAAAATGCGACAGCAAAGAACTAATTCCACAAAAAATAGCAAGTCGTTTTCTGCCAATTTAGCTCCCTGAATGAGCTCCCCACAGGGCAAATGAGCCACAGGGCCTGCACCAGGCTCACAGGGTTACGGGAAAAGGAGAAAAAAGATGAATCTACATACATATGTGGTGTTGTTTGCTTTTTTTTTACATCAGCTAATTTTTGGATTGTCTTAGCTGTAATTTAAGACCTTACAGCAAGTTCTAGCAGCCCTCTGTTTCCTGCCTTCTGGCTGAGCTCTTTTCTTTCAGGTACAAATAATAGATGCTTAAGCCCACTGACAGAGGGGACAGCGGTGCTGTGAGGAGGGTCAGGTCGGCTTGTTCGCAGAGCGGGAAACGCTCAGCTGGGCATAAGAAAGAAGATTTTTGCCTTGTAACCTTCAGTTCTTCACAGACAGAAAAATGAAGGGACTTATCTAACATTTACTCTTAAAAACTCAAGTACTGAAGAGCTTATGCAGGCTGCCCAACGTACGGCCTGCTGCCAGGCCGCAGCGCTGCTACAAGGGTTTAACCCAGGCGGCTATCAGGGACTCAGGACGGTTTGGGTTGAGGAGGCCGGCAAAGCTCCCCCAGTGCCCCCCCTGCCATGAGCAGGGACATCTTCACCAGCTCAGGTTGCTCAGAGCCCCGTCCAGCCTGGCCTGGGATGTCTCCAGGGGTGGTTCATCCACCACCTCTCTGGCCAACCTGGGCCAGGCTCTCACCACCCTCAGGGCCAACAATTTCTTCCTCATGGCCAGCCTGAATCTCCCCTCTTCTAGTTTAAAACTATCACACCTTGCCCTGTCATAGCTCATCCTGCTCAAAAGTCTGTCCCCACCTTTCTTATCATCCCCTTTTAAGTCCGGAAAGGCCACAATAAGGTCTCCCTGGAGCCTTTTCCAGGTTGAACACCCCAACTCAGCCTCCTCTGCAGCTCCACCTCCTCACCATCTTCCCCCTGGCAGAGGGGACTCTGGATCAGACCCAAGAGCTCCGCTCCAGAAAGCTCAGCCTGAAAGACAGAGACGATTCCTGTTTGGGTACATCTCAGAGCTGATTCCAGCTCCAGGGGGGGTCAGGACCCCCGTCCCTTCAACACCTTCAGTCTGTAGCTCTAGGGTAGAGCTGGTCCGAGACAAGAACATTCACAGGAAATCTTCCACCTAAAATAGGCGTTGTTCTTCTACACCTCCCACTGAACAGTGGGTACAATTCATGAATATAGACTTTTGAAACTGATTCAGAAGAGATCTGGGGAATGTATCAAAAAAGTCCATATGGTTTTGCCAAATCAAGTATGCAGAACTGGGTAAATTTAGCCATGCGCTTAAAATCTAAAATTTGTCTTGTTTGACCCAAATGGAAGGAACATAGTCATGAGGCACTTATACACACATCAATCTGACCAATTTCTCATCTTGCGAGGTCAAAAATTGATGAGTAACACATTATTTAATGTATGGAAACAAAAGGACACCTCAGTTAGTGAAGAACTGCAGTGGAACATGCAAGCACTCCCCAGACAGGTCTAAATAATGCTACTTTCTCTAACAAATTTAGGTAGTGAAATCACAAGTGACAGGTGGTTGGCACTTTGACAGCTGGGCCTACGTTTCCAAGTTTTTCTCCTCTAACTCAGAAGAGTGAAAGCTTTGTTTTACAGGAAGGCTGAAATTCTTACAATAAAACAGGAGGTGGAGGCTCTAAGAAATATTACACGTTGTTTATTGTAAAAATCACAGGTGTTTGTAAAAGTGAGGTGCCAAGCACATGAGGAAAGGCTTCCCAAACGTCTCTACACCACCGTATTTCCATTTGCATCAGCAGAGCTTAGCCTAGGACTGTTCAATACCCTGTTTGGAGAACCGTGGAGGGAGCTTTCACATTTATTTTCCATGGCTAAAGGCCACTTCTCTGTAGGCTTCTGTTCTGCGCAAGGTCAGACTCAAATGCCCCAAAGTTCATGTGGTTGAGCTTTTGTGTGTGATACTTATAGAAGCAAAGCTTGAACACAAGTTAGTTCTTCTCCCCACTCCTCTTCTGATGAGAGGCTTTAGCAATAGTTCCTTACCTTCCCATAAGAAACAGGGGAATTAGGATGCCTACTAAAAATCTCTACTTTCTGGTACACTTGGTATCTACTTTCCGACATACTTGCCATATCAAAGGAGTGCAGAGGAATCAAGCAGCGCATGCAACAAAGTACCCGAATTCACACAGCAATATGAGGTGCAACTAGAGAAGTATTTTGAGCAGCAATACTAATTTCACAATAAGCATGCAAAAGGTAGGTATTTATCAAATGGAATACAAACCGCTGAAATGCAATGCTTTTGTAAAGGGAAATGTATGCAATAATATATTGACATGCAAAAGAAACAGAATCCCAGAATCCCAGAGTGTCAGGGACTGGAAGGGCCCTGGAAAGCTCATCCAGTGCAATCCCCCCATGGAGCAGGAACACCCAGATGAGGTTACACAGGAAGGTGTCCAGGCGGGTTGGAATGTCTGCAGAGAAGGAGACTCCACAACCTCCCTGGGCAGCCTGGGCCAGGCTCTGACACCCTCACTGGGAACAAGTTTCTTCTCAAATTTAAATGTGTTCCAGTTTGTACCCATTGCCCCTTGTCCTGTCACTGGTTGTCACCGAGAAGAGCCTGGCTGCATCCTCCTGACACTCACCCTTTCCATATTGATCCCCATGAATGAGTCCCCCCTCAGTCTCCTCTTGTCCAGCTCCAGAGCCCCAGCTCCCTCAGCCTTTCCTCACACGGGAGATGCTCCACTCCCTTCAGCATCTTGGTGGCTGCGCTGGACTCTCTCCAGCAGTTCCCTGTCCTGCTGGAACTGAGGGGCCACAACTGGACACAATATTCCAGGTGTGGTCTCCCCAGGGCAGAGCAGAGGGGCAGGAGAACCTCTCTGACCTACTGACCACCCCCTTCTAACCCACCCCAGGTACCATTGGCTTCCTGGCCACAAGGGCCCAGTGCTGGCTCATGGTCACCCTGCTGTCCCCAGGACTGGGAAAGGGAAAAATTTAACGAAATACAACAAGGGCAAGTGTAGAGTCTTGCATCTGGTTAGGAACAACCCCGGGTTCCAGTATAAGCTGGGGAACGACCTATTAGAGAACAAATGGAAGTCTTTTGGTTGTTGACCTCATAGATTTGGAATAAAATGATTATTCATTTCTTATCTTTTAGTCACATTAACACAGCTCTTTAATATACACAGACATGTATGATCCTTGCAGCTGCAATGTTCAGGACGTTATTCTGAAAACAGTGAAATTCCAGAATCCAGGACCCTGCAGGTGAATCCCGGCAGTGAATGAGAAGGTAGTTTTACCTTCCAAACCTGCATTTTACAAGTCCTCTACAGATTAAGAAACACAATCATGCTTTTCAAAAATATCTGCCTATGGTTATAAAATTCTCACCATCTCCTTTTCTCCCTTGAACCTTTAATTAATTATCCACACTGCTTCGAACAGCAAATAAACTGTTCAAAACACACAGACATGCTGTGAGTTGTGGTCTTTGAACACAAGCTTCTTAAATAGCCCCTTTTATTTATTTTTGAAAATATCAGATTCTAATCCTCTCTAACCAAATAGGCTACCATTAATAAAAAAATACATGGCTCTTTGGATATTTTATTTTCCTATTTGCCTTTTTTTGATGAATACATGTATAACTATACAGGATTTCCCACATGAAAAGTGTTCATAGCCACAAAAAAATCATGAACATGGTTTTCATCAGCAGATCTTAAAGTACTTTTATAAAGCGCTATTCTTTAACAGATGGGGAACCTGAGACTCAGGCGGATAAAGTAACTTGTCTAAAGCCACCCAAGAAGATATCATAAGGTGGGGTTCTGCTGGGCTAGTAGTTTGCTCTTCTGAGTCTTTAGGACCATGTGAAATAAATCCACTATGTGTTAGATCTTCAAAACCAACTTCATGGCGTCAGACTACAAGTCTTATTCGACAGGAGCAATACCCTCAGAGATTACTCCTTGGGAAGCTCAGAGGGAAGGAGAGAGGCCAGCATGGTGCTAAGATGGAAGGGATAAGAGTGCAAGGGTCACAAAAGCCTGGCCCCACCGGTCCTGGTGGCCACAGCAATCTCTGCACCAACACGGTGTAAAAATAAAGTGCTAATGAAAGGACTGGGCTATGGGTCTTTGCTTCACTAGCCTGATCCTATGGTGCGAAAAATATAAATCTGCCACTACGACTTTTAAATTGCATGTCTTGGACAATAAAACATCATCTTTTTCATTGGAGATGCTTGGAGTCTCTGCATATTGGCCTGGAAAACCTGTATTAGATTTTGGGACAAAGCAGGTACCACAGAGATGATCCAAGGAGTGAGAAGCCGCCACATGAGGAAAGGCTGAGAGAAATGGGTTTGTCCAGCCTCGAGAAAAGAAGGTTTAGGGGAGACCTCAGCACCATGTTGCAGGATTTTAGGGTGGCTCCAAAGCAGATGAAGTGTCCCTTTCTACAAGGAATCCCACGGAAAAGACATGGGGCAATGGGTACAGGTTACTCCTGAGGAGATTCCAACTGGAAAACAGAGGGAAATATTTCCTGATGAGAACAATCAGCCACTGGAATAACTTCCCCAACGTTAGACACTGTTAAGATTCAGATGGACTGGTGCTGAGCCAGCTTGTCTAGACCGGGCTTTTGCCAAGAAAGGTTGGACCAGATGATCCTTGTGGTCCCTTCCAACCTGGGATTCTGTGATTCCCTGACTCTGTGATTCAATATTATGGTATGTTGATACCAGCAGACATTCACTCTGGGCTATCACGCCAAGTCTAACCCTGCAAAGAAGCCTCCACAGCAGAGTTCAGAGTGTTCGGCACCTACAAAAAGCCATAACCGAACTATTTGTACAATTTAGTGCCATGTAATTGTGCTGGACTGTGTCTCTAGACAGACACATGAATGTTTTTATCACATCCCATGCAAAACGCTGTGAATTTCTACACCTGTCTGCGTCATCCTAGATTTTGCTGCTAAACAAGCAGCTGAAAGCTCATACTGCAAAGGACACGTGTTTGGATGAGCATCTTTTACACCTTCACAAGCAAACCTCACCTTCCATTTCAGACACAAACTGGTTTTGAGCAGCTGAAGATTAACACCTGGAAGGTGCATTTTTATTTACTGTTAGTAGAGCGATGCTTCTGGTAGTTTTCTAAATATCTACACTTATTCTGCCTGTACTGAAGATTCCCTTGATACATCAATGGAGCAGCACATGCAGAGACTGCTGTGAATGCAACACACATTTTCCCACAGAATTGTTTGAAATACAAATTCAGTGCTCAGTCTGCTAAACATTTGTTTTCCTCACATTTCGATATTTGGAAAGAAAATAGATAGCTCCTAATTAGGAAAACATTCATTGCAGAACGAAATAACCAACAGGCCCTTGGATCTGTTGTTCAGAAGTCTGCAAAAGCTGTATCATCTAGAAACAAATCTCTGCTTGCTCTTTTTTATTTGCACCAGTGGCAGGAAATACTCCACTCTAGCTTGATAACAAAGACTTCAGTGCTATATTCCTGAGATTTGAAACAACAATGGAAGTTATTATTTTTTGTTACTCATCCATTTAACCAAAAGAAGACAAAGTTTAAGATGTTTAGATTTGCAACATCAAATAAACTCCGCGACTTGACAGATATTTAATGAAGTATCACAAGTCATGCACGGAGAACATGAAGACTACACTGCTATAAACATTAGCTGGCGTGCCTGATGCTTCTTGGTGGTCCGAGTTCATGGTTTTATATTTCAAAGGCTGTGAATGAAGACAGCTTTACAGTTCCACGTGTCTTCTCGCCTGAAAGAGCCCTTTAACAGTCCTAAAGTAGCAACTTTAATGTTCTATCCACCTCGTCTTATCAGAGACTAACCATGCACATTTGTAGTGGGATTTTGAATGGGAATAACCCCACGTTTTCCAGTCTGAACACATATGTCACTCAGAGTTGCAGGATTCTTTCCATATAACTTACTGGGTTTTGTTCAGCTAGAAGTATGAGGGGCATATATTCTAAATTACACATCAGTTTGCAACAATTGTTAATTCACAGCATTGTGATAGCCCGTGGAAACGACAACTTGGAAATAATTGTCCACTTGCCTTTGACACAAATCAATTCCCACTATTCAGACGCCTTCAAACAAAGTCCCAGTGATGGACTGGAGTGCAACACTCAAAAAGTGTTATCTCAGTAAATGGAAACCTGTTTTAACTGGATGCTAAAGAGTGATCGTGGAAAACACAAAAACTTCAGCTCTGTGAGTTCAACAGAACAATCAGCTACTCAAAACCTACTTGAACATCTCAGCCGAAGAATAAATATTGAATTGACAGATCTGGGAGCTGACTCGTTACAACTTTATTTTTTGGAGGGTGGGAAAGGGTCAACACTATTCATGTTTAAGTTCTGTATCTGATTCAAACAAACTGGAGCAAAATTCTTAAAGCTTAATGGAACAGATTTTTTTTCAGCCTCCATCAAGATATTAACTTATCAGGCAACACTCTTGCAAAGGCCACATGGGGTATGCATCACATATAGAAAGCCGTAAATCAGTTCTGCACATCCCCTCTAACTACCACCCAAACACACCTGGATGTCACAGCGGAGCATCACGGGTGCTGAACGACTCGACTGAGCGCTACAGAAACGTAATGGAACATTTCCAGCCGTTTTTACAGGAACTCTGGTGCTCTGGTGGTGCAGCAGATGCTGGATGAGCTCAGTTGGAGAAGTGGTGACCATCCAGAACGTGCAGGGAAGTCCCAACAGCAGCTGGATGTGCTCAGTACCTCTGATAATAGCAGCTGCTCAGCCTTGAGGTCTTAGGAGTTCAATGAGAGGAAAATTAAAGCAGTTCCATGATTAAAAACTGTTTAGACATAAGTCATTTAACCTCAAACATGTGCATTTTCAAATACCTACAGCCTTACAAGTAAGCAGTGGGTAGCATGTTTTGAATCTAGGAGTTTCTAAAATTTCAGTAATATAAATGATTAGTATGTTGTCTTGCAATTTTTGCACAAGGAATGTGTTTTCTTTCAAAAAGATGGTTTTAAGGGTCAGTCAACTCATAACACTACTAACCACTTCGCTGACTAATTGAGAGGTAATTTCTGGTCTCTAATAAACAGTGCACATTAATCCCATATGTAATTTTGCATAAAGAACGCATGCCAGTTTATATTATTTATGTGAAATTATAACACTAAGGGTGTACAAAGTCTGAGGCTTTTGCCTCATTAAATAATTTGGTATTTGGACTAATGACTTGCTAATACTTCAATCAAGCACAGGAGGTGACTGCACATGGCCTGCCAAAGAGGTTTGAATGGCTACACAAATTGAGGGCAGAAGAGGAACTATCCAAACTACATTCTCCTAGAGGCAAAGAATTACATACAGGAGGAGCACAGAGATGTTCTCGCTGACCCTTACACCAGCGAGAAGCTTCTAATTTAAGAGATGACCGAAGCTACTGAGAGGGCCAACACACTGGAACTACCACCACAATGTGGACAGGAGAGACAAAGACTAAAGATCCACGCTGTTCACTGCACATTCCCCACCTCCACTTATAACGAAACAAGTCTCCAGAGCACCCTGAGAGATGATGCCATTTCCTATCAGTTTAATGCAGACAGATAAACTGGAAAAAATAGACACTGTGACACCTCCACCCCCTTTCTGCATCCTGATCTCAGGTCCCAGAGACACACGGGTGCTCTGAGCCAGGTCTACTCTGTGGCTTAGGGCAGCCTTCCAAAGCCTCCTGCCAAGACTAAAGCATTATGAAAAGCATTTCTTTCCCAGGCTTGAACTGAATCAACTTCTATCAACATTAAAGATATTTACCCGAGTCTACCTAGTCACAATACTTCAGGCAGACTGGGATACAACAAGAATACTCAATGGAGTAGCACACGGCTACTTCGCAAACCAGTCGGTTCTGTGGCGTTCTTGTAACACCAAGCAAGGAGGCGAAAGCAAACACGACAAGCTGAGATCAAAAGCCGAACAAATAGTTTGAACACAAAGCACAGCGAGGGTGGCTCAGCCTCGCGCCGTTCAGTCCCACCTTGTGCACCAGACCATCCTCCCATAGCAGAAAGCAGCAACTCGCGGTAGAAAAGCTGCATCCACTGGTACCTGAATTTGTACAGTGCTTTAACTCAGCTTTCAGGAGAAAACTGAAGTGGGAGTAGCAGCAGTTTCACACGTACAAAAGAAACCCTATTTTAAAAAAAATAGAAAAAAGAAGGAAGTGGAGGAGTAAATGACAGTGGTAGAGAGATGTCTCCTGCCATTTAGACAAGCAGACATACTCTCGCAATTTAACGGATTATAAGGACTCAAAGATATTTACTGTCTAGCCACGTAAGTACATTCCAGCTCTTGATCTGCTTTTAGCATTGAAACCAGTCGTATATTACATCAATATGATTTCTGTTTGTTGAAATAACTGAATAATTTGGGGAGTCTGTCCAATTCACTGTTTCTACATTCCCTTGTTTCATCTGTTCTCCATTCCCACAATATGCTGTTTGGAAAACTGCAGCTGGAACCACATGGTCAGTCAGACAGATTGGTTAAGAACTCTGACATCTCAACTAATTTGCTCAACTACTTATAAAATTAATAACATACAGGCTAAGTTGTTACCAACATGACATACATCACTTTTTGTTTTTCGGTACGCAGAGCTCAAGTAATTTGAGGACACAATTTGGTTAAGTCAATGTAATGGCTCACTTCTGCCAAAAGGTGTTAATTCATTCCCTGGCACACAGAGCGTCCCCAGCCACGCGTCCCCGTCCCCTTCCCCACGCTGGCACTGGGTATCATTTAATACAGAGGATATAAGAGGAGGGAACAGACTGTTGTATTCAAAACCCAACCATCAGAGATAACCCGGTGATGGCTTCACTCTTGCTCTTCTCATGTGAAAAAAATTAACAGTTCCAAAATAGGTAAAAATCTTGTTTCTATGGTTAAAGCCTGTAACTTCTGCAGTTACTACCTTCTGATGTTCTGTGGAGTAACTACTAAGGCAATTTCCCACAAAACGTCTAAAACCACATTTTTTTTCTATTACAGGGCTTAAAATTCAGCTGGTCAGAGACAGACAGTGAAAACAGAAATATCAGCCCTCTTAATTCCCATCATATTGACTTGAAACAAAATACAACAATGTTTACTCTATTGCTTTGGCGTGGGTTGGTTTGTTTGCAGTCAAACCGTAATTTATACTGGCTCCTCACATATCGATATGTTGAGGAAATAAACAGTAAATACTATTTCCAATCCATCTGTTTAACTTGTTAGAAAAACAACAGTCAGAGGCTTTGCAGAATTGTGTTTGTTTTCCTGTACAAAACCAATTAGCCAGTAGGGTTTTGTTACGCTGCAAGTGTGTGCGTTTGGATGAAGTACGAATGGGTCCAGTCTGACTTCCCAACTCAAGCCCTGGTCCTGGCAGAGGTTTGAGGAGTGAGTGACAAACATCTGGAGCAGACACACCACATCTGCAGGCCTGGCAAGAGCTGGCCTAAGCTGCGGTTGGTTCTCCCTGCTGAGTCTCTTGGTCTGACACATGATTGTGCCTTTTAGAGAAAACATCACCCACCTAACAAGGAGCTTTCTATGAACGGTGCTGCGAGGAGGACCAGGTCGGCTCATTCGCAGAGTGGGAAACACTCAGCTGGTACATAAGGAAGATTTTTGCCTTGTAATCTTCAATTCTTCACAGACAGAAAAATGAAGGGACTTATCTAACATTTACTCTTAAAAACTCAAGTACTGAAGAGCTTATGCAGGCTGCCCAAAGTACGGCCTGCTGCCAGGCCACAGCACTGCTACAAGGGTTTAACCCAGGCAGCAACCAGGGACTCACAGGCTGGTTTGGGTTGAGAAGACCTGCAAAACCACCCCAGTGCCCCCCCTGCCATGAGCAGGGACATCTTCACCAGCTCAGGTTGCTCAGAGCCCCGTCCAGCCTGGCCTGGGATGTCTCCAGGGATGGTTCATCCACCACTTCTCTGGGCACCCTGTTCCAGGCTCTCACCACCCTCAGGGCAACAATTTCTTCCTCATGTCCAGCCTGAATCTCCCTCCTTTAGTTTAAAACCATCACACCTTGTCCTGTCATAACACACCCTTCTAAAAAGTCTGTCCCTGTCTTTCTTATCGGCCCCTTTTAAGTCCAGTAAGGCCACAATAAGGTCTCCCTGGAGTCTTCTGCAGAACGTAGCCTGGTTAACTCCAACAACAAAAATCTCATTAGGTGTAAACAAGCATAAAACTGAAGTAAATCAACCTCACCCTGTCTTACTGAGCCATATTTTTATTGTACTCAGCAATACTGTCCTATGGTAAGAACTACTGGAACGGTAAAGGACTCAGCATTCCGATTCAATGTGAATCACGCAAAGGCATTTATTACAGAAACAAGCCTCCTTATATATGCAACTATATTCTAATCACACGTCCACACTCCAAGCATGGATTCTCTAAATGAGTATCATGGGCTGTCCATGCGCTGGAGTCTCACTGATGATACGTCCGATGATTCACGCCATGTTGAGACCCTGTACGCCCCTCTTTCTCACAGCAGATTCTGTTCTCAGCTTCTCGAAGCGGCCTTGAGATTCCTTTGAGCCTGACTAATTCAGCAACAAATCTTTATCTATCAAAACCCCTCCACAAAGAACCATACAAAGGCCTATGACAAAAAGTTATGTTTAAATACCAAGCCAGCCAATGTAGTGCAATTAAAATGTTTTACCAAGTCACTTAGCAGGTCACAGACACCAAAGCACAGCATAGTGTTTCTTTGGCCTGATAGCTAACCTGTTTAAAATAACAACAAATAAAAGAAAAAAGAAATTGGTAGGAAGGAGCAACTGGTTACCAGTAGGGTAGAGCTCCCTTTGCCACCAAGCAGACAAAGCACTGGTGCCTAAGCGCATCTGTTAGGATTTGTGTTCTGCTGAGAGGTGGAATAGTCTGGGGAAAAATATTCCTTCTCTCCAGATTGTCACTTTCAGCACCGAAGTGATTTACTGCCCATGAACCCGAGAGGGGAAAAGAAAGTATCTGTTGACTCCTGTGAAACGAAATAGAACCAGCGGCTTTGAAGGGTTCAATTATGCTGCTTTCAGGATCTAGGGCAGCGAGTTAGTACCTTCTTAAAAATATTCAAAATGTTGAGATGGATATGAGTTCTCCATGTGAAGCCTGAGGTGGGTAATTTAAACCATCTGAACTGCAGAGCTGTTGCTGAAGCCAATAAAAATATTTCATAATTACTTTTTGCTTCCTTTTTCGCCAGTACCAAATGCCATCATTGTTCAGTTCAGAAACATGCCGCTTTTCAACACTCTGACAAAAAAAAAGACCTAACTAGGCAGATCAGTATTGAAACAGCTGGCAATAGCAGGAATATTCTCAGATGGAAGTTATGAGCTTTGGAACAGCAGGTTTCAGGCACTCACCAGGTTTCTGAATCCACGAGTTATCCGAACAATTTTATTTTCATTCTGTTTTTCAGTGTTTTCCTACAACACCCACTCAGAAGAATCTTTCAATGTATTTCAGGTTAATTCCACATAAACCTAAAACTAGTGACAAATATTGCATTTCTTTCTGTAGCTTGCCTCGGTCAACTGTAAATCTTTTCAAAAAGGATATAATACACTCCTGTTTTTTTGATTAAGTTCCAGTGGTCTAACAATGGATTAAAACACACAAACAGGCTGCAGCTGTTTAGCCTTCTAAATTCTGACACCTCCTTCCTCCATTCGGGACTATAGTCTCCTTTTCTTTTCGTCTTTGACTTTTCGTAGACTGAAATCCAATAATTTTGTCTGCATGTGCTGCTAAAAGCCATTTCTCCCCAGCCATGGACCAGTCCCCATGTGTCTCATTAAGCACATTTACATTTGGCTCATAAAATCCTAAACAGAGCATTCCAGGCCTAGCAATAGTGCACCGATGAAAGAAGGACTCAGGGCATCTGTAATGACACGTGGTATTTCCCCATTATTTAGGGGGACTCAAACAAAATCTTATTAAAGAAAAAAGTTACCACCCTGTTACAGACATCTAAAAAAAAATCAGTACTATAGCAGGCAATAATTAAATTTAATTAAAAGGCATATAAAAAGCCAACTTTTGCAGTGAGGATTAATTCAGTGGGGTGGGTATTTCTGTGAAGTTCCTGCTGAAGTCAATCGAGAAGAGTTAATTCCTCAAGAAGGCATTAGCAACAGGAAGGTCCTGAGGTATGCAAGCCATTTGGTGCCACCAGCTTTCTCAAAGTCACATAATTCGATCGGGAATAGCAGGCATACTAGCTCACCACAATGTAATTAAAGACAATTAATCAACTCTGAACCAATTCCTTCCAGAAGTGCCCACTGAACCTTTGCAGGTGGCAGGAATGTCAGGAATTCATGGTTCTGGCACACAAGAGAAGGAAGTCATTCCAGACTGGCTCCTACAAGTCATATTGGCTTCAGTTCAAGGCTTCACTTGATCGTTCCTGTGGTAGCATAAAATAAATTAAAAAAAAAGGCAAGAAGGAAACAAGCATTCAGGAACCCAGCCCCGAATCACTTGGGATTTAACACGAACAAATAGGATCTTGCATCGTATTACAAGCCAACAGGCAGAACAACCTGCAGGCCACAGGTGCAGCACGCTCACCACAAGAAGCTCTCTTTAATCACCTGGCTGTGCTATCTCAACTAACTGTGCATTCTATGCAGCTCCTACATGCAGCTTCATGAAAAATGAGTAGCATTAGAGTAATCCAAAGCTAATGAAGGAAGCCCGGGCTGTCCCCAGAGTGAATTGTCACATTGCCCTTTGAAGAGCAGATGGGAAAAGCAGGCTTTTGGATGCTTCTGTAGGAGTTCACAGCCAACAGCTCAAGGTCTGGTAGACCTTGAGCTTTCAAAACGTGGCTTTTGAAGAAGGGAAAGCCATCATCACCTCCTGATGTAACTAAACAATGCTCTGATCCCTTTGTAAAACTTGACGGCAGCGTCGGTTCTAGCTGGATTACTCCATCAGAAGACATGGTGTCAGCCACTCTAGTGATCACAAAAGCACGATGGAGACCTCTCCACTGGGACAAGGACAATTTCAGAATGGGCTCAAAGTCTTTTTCGATTCTTTAGCCGACATCGTTAATCCAACAGCACTAGCATGGATTCAACTTCAAAGGCAGAATAAAAGAAGAATAAGAATATTAAGGTTGCTTTGACAAAACCAACAATCTAACAATTAGTAAATACGAACTACCGTGTGAAAAATGTGAGATGATTAAAAACCAGAGACCTTAAATGAATCTGATCTCAAGAACATCTGGCAAAGGAGAATGGACTAGCTCTGTGGCGGCTGGTCCTCCTGAGCCAACAGACATAGCGAGCCCATTCTACAAGTAGTAGCCTGAAGTACCCTCCTTCCATTCAGAGTCACAAGCCAGCAGAAGGCTCTGTTTAGCCCTTTGAAACATTCTTCTCCACCCACAGAAGCTGCAAATTTTCTCTGAGAAATTCTGCCTGTGGTACAAGCAGCAAATTCCTGAGCTGGAAACAAAGGAGCTTTGCTGTGAGCCAGCAGTCGTGGGCCGAGAGAAGAACTCTCCTGCTCATGCTGCAATCAGCACTTACCGACCTCCTTCCCATCCTCTGTTCCGCGGCCAAACTTGCCTCCAGCCGGAAGGGAAAGCAGGCGGCCTTCTGCCCATATTGCCCCTTTGCTGTCCTCGTGCACGCACACAGAAGATAAGAACTCAGAAAGAATAAATACTCCGACGAGGTCAAATGCAAGAGCTGCCTGACCTCTTTGTTCTTGTAAATCCTTCTTCTGGTTTCATTTGTTTCTCTTGTCCCCACTCACTACCATCTCCGCGGAATCCCTGGTATGAAGACATTCTCCATCACTGGAATCATCCTCAAAAACCTTTGTTACCTCTTATCCGGCCCTTTTTTCTTCTGTAAGATAAGAGTTTGAAGCATCAATGCCTTTCTCTGGAGATCTCAGGAATCTCCTGTTGGTATAAAAAATTCTGTAACCTCCACCACATGCATCCATGTAATTCTCAGTTACATGAAACTCGTCTATCACAGCTACTTGAAGTAATGAAAATATTGCAATATATAATACAATTTTCAGCTGCCTGTGCATGTAACAAGCAGAAGGAAAGCTCGTCCTTCCTTCTCTGACCCAGACAGACCTCTGATTGCATGAGGTATTGGAGTTCATGCTGAGGCTCCCAGCTGTGCCCGACTGACGTGAGCAACAGCACCTGAGAGACTATTTGAGTCATTTTTCCTTCAAATGGCTTTACTTCTGAACTGCAAAATAGAAAGAAGCAAAAACGTACCCTGAGCTATCACTTACAACAGAGTACTGGACAGAACCCATCTCAGAACTCAGTCTGAGGGTTCCTCAAATTCCTTCTTAAAATGTATTTCTGCTGTTGACTCCTACAGAAAGGTGGGCAAGCAATTATGATCGGTAAAAGGCAAAAGACTCAAAAATCTTGTAAGCTTTACCGTGTCTTTTACCCCGAGTGGTGCAAACATGCCTCAATAGTCGTGATCTGGCACTAGAGAGATCCAGATTCAAGTAAATTCACTGCTGCAGTCCCTTTAAAGTCCTCTTGGATAATCAGGAATATCACAAAGAATTTATAAACTTCCTCAGTTATTCCAGATATTTCAGTGTTCACAGAAGTGCTGAGTATTCAGCCACTGGCAGGGGTTCCACAGAAATGGATATAATCTAATTATTTCAATTTAATATCCAATTATCCTTTATATATATATAGGCACTTCACTTTAGAAGCAGAATTCTTTCAAAAAGTTCAGAGGAAGAAAAACTAGAGCTACATGCCCAAGGTAGGACTAAATATTGTAATCACTTTTCATGCATTTTTAAATGTTAATTTTGTTTGAAATATTTATATGATTTCCTCACACCTATGAATAAATAATCCCGTGCCTATGAGTATATTATTTTTATACACAAGAAAAAATACAGCAATGAATCTTAATTTTTTTCTGCATCATCCAGCAGGCTGCAGACACCCAGTCCATAGGAGAAAAATGATGTGAAATAGAAGAGAATGGAATGGGATAGATTGGAATGGGATGGGATACAATAGAATGGAATGGGATAGAATGGGATAGGGTGGGATGGGATGGGATGGGGTAGAATGGGATAGGATAGAATGGGATAGGATGGAATGGAATGGAATGGAGTAGAATAGAATAGAATAGAATAGAATAGAATAGAATAGAATAGAATAGAATAGAATAGAATAGAATAGAATAGAATAGAATAGAATAGAATAGAATAGAATTACAACAGGAATAGAATTACAACAGGAATAGAATTACAACAGGAATAGAATAGAATAGAATCATGTGGTCTCAATACTATACAGAAATGAGCCAAATGGACAGGGAAAGCCTGTGATAAAAAAAATAGTGGTATTGAGCTATTTAAGGAACCAGTAGGTATTGTATACAGTGGTGCTGCTTTTGACCAAAGCCAAACATTGAAAATTAGAAGTCCAGTATTCAATGCCCTGCAAGATAAAAGATGAGAAGAAATGGGTAGGCTGGATGCAGACTTGCTTATTCAAAAAAATCTAAAATGTCATTTCTTCTAAAGACAGGAGGCATCAAACAAGAGCTTTATGTTCTTTCAACCTGGCCAAAAAGGTCTGCGAATGTGAGTTCTCCTGCTGTTTCCTTTCTCTGCTCCCTTTTTCTCTCAAGTTCATGCTCAGCAGCACATCAGGAGCTTCTCTGGCAACGACCCTGGCTGGGAAAGAGGTTAAATGACAAAGGAACAGCTCCTCCTCCACGCACATCTACCGTTCCTTTTGAAACCTGCATTTAACAATAGCACGAATGTAAAGTTCTGTACGGCTCCACGTGAAGTGCAGTCAGTTGCACATGTGTAGGAGGTGAGAAGAATCTTTTTATCCCTCCAATGACATATTTCAGCAACAGGTCACTGTATTCAACCATGTGCAGGTGCTGGAAGCCAGACTTGTGCTTTTCTAACACGTTCTCAACCTTCTGTTCTTACAAATAATAAAACGACTTAGCGACTCATAGCGATTCTACTCCTGATGAGGTTCTGCTAAAATCAGTGGGGACCCTTCTACCCATTTTAATAGGCGTCAAGAATATCAACTCATGTCTCACACTGATAATTTTGTTCCCGCAGCAATACAAGCTAAGCATAGGCAAGAACCTGTCGCAGCACAGCCTGCATGAAAACACAACAGGAAAACAAAAGGAGATTCTGAGCTGTCTGCGGGACAGATTAAATGGAGCACAAGAGCCAAGCAAAGGAGAAAAACTGCAATAGCTGGAGTGCTGATGTCTTTGCTCAATCCCACTGCCCATCACTGCCCTGTTCTTTCTGCAGGCACTGCCGGGAAAAGCATGGGTGCAAGATTTACATAAGGCTCTTCTCATGGGTGACGGGGAGTACGAGAGAAGCACCAGACGCTGAATTATTGCGGGGTGGAAGAGGCAGCCCCAACATCATCGGTAATCTTATTAACATCACGCAGTGCTTCACGTGTCACAGGACGCAGTCCCAGGTCCCAGCACCTTTAGGATTGTAGTGTGGGCTGTGGCATCTGTTAACACATGTCATAGGTATGTAGCAGACTGGCTTTAAAAGTAGAAGCAAGACTATCATTAAGGACATGTTACTACTGTTTGCAGTCCAGGAAGCCAGGTCATTTGGGGTTCCCATAAATAGAAAGCGGCAAGCCAGTAAAAAAAGGCTCAGATTCTTGTTGCACAATTTTTCGCCTCCTGTTCTTGATTTAATGCCAACGTAACCAAAAGATTGACCTACAAGAGCTCAGATTTCCTTCCTGTTTCTTCCCTCCCATCTCCAAGTTTCAAATTCATAACTTTCTGTTATCTGTAAACCCTGCTTTAGTTCTGTACAACAAAATTAAACACACTGCTAAATGACTCAGCAGTTAAAGTATGAGCTAACCCCATCCAAACACCAAAGGTTATATCAACACAGTAATAGCTTTTTAGCATGCTTTCCTAAGAAAACAAGGCTTATGTAAATATATTAGCTGCCAGTCTGCCTGTGAGCCTGTTCTCCCACTCCACCAGTAGTTTTTGAACCATTGACCAATTTCAACCATATTTAATGAAAGAATGAAAATCTCAAAGCCATTACGGGTGGCCGTAAGGGAAACCAGAGATGACCAAAGCAGCGCTCCTGCTGTGGGCATCAGACTAAGATTCCTAAATCTCAGCTGTAATCAGCTCTTACTCCATTCGTTGCAGAGAAACTCCTGAGTTACCCTGACAAGGACCAAAAGCACTCAGGCACTGGTTCGGTTTCAGGATGGCAACAAAGAGGTCCGAGTACACAAGGAAAAACTTCTGCTCTAGTCTCGGGACTAAAACTTGTGCTTATTTCCTTTGCTGTCACAAGGCAAAAGCAGAAGATTCCCATGTAAGCCTTCAAATCTGGAGGATGTTATCTACCAATGTGCTTCATTCACCTCAAGCTCTACAAGACTGGCACCAGAGAATTTGCCATTCATGAGACACTAATGCTCAAGAGCCAAAGGACACTACTGTGTCCACACAGCATGGACCTGTTGAAGAAGGGCCAGTGGAGAGCATAGAAATGATCAGAGGGCTGGAGAACCTCTGAAATGAGGACAGAGAGTTGGGGTGTTCAGCCTGGAGAAGAGAAACTCCAGGGAGACCTTATTGTAGCCTTTCTGGACTTAAAAGGGGATGATAAGAAAGATGGGGACAGACTTTTGAGCAGGGCCTGTTGTGACAGGACAAGGAGTGATGGTTTTAGACAAGAAGAGTGGAGATTCAGGCTGGACGTGAAGAGGAAATTTTGTTGCCCCTGAGGGTGGTGAGAGCCTGGCCCAGGTTGGCCAGAGAGGTGGTAGATGAACCATCCCTGGAGACATCCCAGGCCTCTGAGCAACCTGAGCTGGTGAAGATGTCCCTGTCATGGCAGGGGGGCACTGGGGGAGCTGGGAAGGGCTCTCCAACCCAAACCATCCTATGATTCTATGCCCTGAAGTAAGGACTGCACCTGGTCATTCACATTAAGGTTCTTTGAGTTCCAGGACAAAATCCAGAAAGGCAACCATCCACACTGGTACAAATCCTGTAGTGCTGTCCACTCAAGAGATTTTTATAATTTTTGTCGTTTTTTTTTCCCTGGCACTATAAAGTGGAGTTTTCATTTAGTTCTTGACAAAATAGGGCTCCCTCTTTGAATCTTTTGTAGTCAATATGATCTCTCTCTCTGCCCTGTAATCACACCCGGTTAGCTAAGAGTAAAAGAGCCCATCATGTCAGGCGCTCCACGTGGCAGTAGTGCTGCCTTTTGACTTCTTTCTGCAGAGTGGAAAGATACGATATTATTAACTGCTAATGGCAAGCCCTCGCTGCATACTAATAAGCCAGCCAATGAACAGCACGTACTTTATTAGCCGTATTGCAACTGGCACAACAAGCTGAGGTGACAGACGAGTACTGGGAAAAAAGCTAAAAGGTATCAAAAAACGTACATATGCTCCAAGCTGATGAAAAACATGTTATACCCAGGGAGATATTTTTAGGCTCCCATAACCAGACAGGTGCCTACATTATGCTAGAAGTCTTTAATCTACAAAATGGGATTTACAGCCAGTGCTTCAAGAAGAATGAATGCACCTAACAGCCACAAAGACCTACATTCTCTGTACGTTTAACTGGCACGGATTTGCAGGACTCACTTAGAACTGTAAAGAAAATGCTGTTCTAAATGGTCTTCAAGTTTTAATGGCTTCAAAGTAGGAAGGGGTTTTGTTTTGATTTTTGTTATTGTTGTTTTGGGTGAGTTTCCACTTAAGCAAAGCTTTAGCAGTATGTAACTTTCTCCGTGGAAAGCTGGCCTGCAATCGGCATTTACACAGCAAACAGTTGATTGCTAACAACAGAATCTAACAGCTAATGACTCAAGCACGGGTTAAAGAAAACCCTTTCCAATGGCTTCCCCGGCCAGTACATCTATTGTGACTGTCAAAACAAAAACTCACCAGCTGCACAGAAAGGGTTTTTCCTCCAGTCTCCAAACAGAGCAGATTATTTCACCACAAACGCTGGTGAGTCTCTGTCCCATGGGCAGCATTCCTTACTTGGTCAACTCTCCTCACCACTGACCTGTTAAAAGAAAGCATTTGGAAGGCTTTACTTATGCCAAATAGTATAATAGATATGTATTAAATCACTGTAAATAATTGTTAAGTTTGTACAGCCCTGAACACTCAGTTATTGCATCGGGATTATGCTCAAAATCAGCTCTGGAATTCCAAACTAGCTGTTTCCTTACCATTTTCCTGCCTAAACCGAATTACCACATACCCTTTACTGTGGGTACTTCTGTACATCCTCCTTCAGACCCTACAACACCTCAGCAAAACAGTGTGTTTACCGGCCAGTTATAGATTTCTGAAGCTTTTAAAGCCCAAAGAACCAATTCCTAGTATTTACTGTAAAACAAGAGTTACTGAAGTTATCACAAGGATATTTTGAACACCATTGCACCAGGTATAAACCTAAATATTCCTCATGCGACAAAACGCTTCTATTCAGATGGTTCCACCAGTTCAAGTCAGATTTATTTATTTAACCGCTACCAACGAGTTCCTTCTGTTTGAAATGAATTAACGACCTTTCAACTCAAACAGACGCCTCTACACATTAAACTTGTTATAGGAAAAACACCCAGTTGCCTTCCCCGTCCTGCGGCTCAGCAGGAACCCCCAGGCAGGCACTGAACTGACCAGTTCTACCCTCTTCCTTGCATCAGTATAGTCTGTCACTCTTATTTTCTCTAAGGACCACTTTAGCAATTACATTCTTATGGACTGCAACGTCATTTGAAGTGAGACAATCACTATATTTAAAGCAGGATATGAGTAATTTTATTTTATACCTTTGACAATGCAACGTGATTTCACATTAATAACAGCTGGTTTGAATGTCTTACTGTTAACTCCACCTCAAAACAGGGAAGCTGAGTCGCTGAAAAGTTGAATATTGTGCCCAGATAAATTCAGCAAGTTAGATTCCCAGCCTAGATAGTGACCACCAGCTCATCCCACCCTCCCATTGCTTCTCTAGGAGGAGCCTCTCACTAGTAATTTCTACATGTCCGTACTACACAAATGCCAACGGGGAACAAAGAAGAAATTGCAGTTTCTACAATAAACACTTGGTAAACTTCTCAATGGAAGATACGTCTTCTGTCTGACATTATTATCCCTCAAATAGAATGACAGTGGGATTTAGCAGTCAAAAAAAGAAAATATTTACACTTTAATGTTATTCTAGCAAAAGCATTAATCCTTTCTGCCCTTTTAGGGACTGGTTACTTATTTTCCCTGAGCAACTGAGCAATAAATTGTGCAATTCTAAGCAATTGGAAGAAAATGTTACTTTGGGTTTAGTAAGATATAAGAGTTACCATAACAGCAAATCACTAAGATGAGTTCCCTGTTCTACAAATAAGGAATGAAAGGGATGTATCCTTCACCAGATTTATTTGAACACTAAAAAGGGGGGGGGGAAAGGAAATACACAGCCCAACAGCTCATGAATCTCTGGGAGAGAAACAGAGATTTCAGATACAGCAGAATCTAGAAGTCAGAATCAATATACAAATAATGTGTGTCCAGTGCACTCAAAATGTTTAAGATTCTAAAGGAAAACAAACAGCAAATGACTGAGGAATCTCCGAAATCCAATATATTTTCTGCCCCTCCAGGAACACAAGCCGAGGTCAGCCCTGAGGAGGAGGAATTCGCGGCAGAACGCGGTGATGGCAGCTCCAAACGCGCCATGGAAAGGATCCAGGAAACTTGTTAGTTCTGCAGCCATCCAGGAATAAACATTTAACTTGGGAATTAGCAAGGAGAGCAGCTTGGAGCAGGCGAGGGATCTCTGCGGAGAAGCCAAGCAGGAATTATAGAAGAAATGCAGGTCAAGCATCTGCAGGGAACAGGTCCTGTTCTGCTTGTTCCTCCAGCTGTTCCAGCCAGACCAAAGGGTTTGCATCGGGCAGGAATCTGTGTTTTGCATCAGCTTCACCAGGACTGGAAGCGTCCACCCGACCTGACCTGGTGGCTGCAATGCCGTGGAAACAGAGAACTGCTGCTTGGTGGGAAAAATAACTTTTGTGACATTATTGTGCCTTGGAATGCAAAAGAAACCCTTTTTCTGAACCTGCCGTGGTCTGACGCTCTTTTCACATCACTGCAAGAAGTGGTTTGGTGGGTCCACTCATTTCCACCTTCTGCCCTTGGAAGGTTTGATGCCCACCCAAGCCAGGCCCTGAAACACAAGTTCAGAAACCCACACCTCGGGCTTATCTCAGACACTGAAAACTTCAGCCAGCGGAGCCTCGTTTCTCTCTCATGCAAGATTTCATAGCTGTCTTATTCATTTTCTTTTCCTGGAATTTCTGGATCAACAACTATACCTGCCTTTAAAAATTGCCACCCAGTACTGCCACACATTTCTTGCTTTGTGTTGCCCATAGAGGCAAAATCAGCTCCTTCCTCAAATGAGTATTTCTCTTCTCACATACCCAAAAACCACACTAGGGATGGGCCTTCTTTAAGGTACTAATTTGTAAGAGAGACTTGCAAGATCTGTAAGAAATATCAGTGGGGCAAAGAAATTTCCTCATTTTGTTTCTTTAGGGCTACTGGTTGCAAATTAACCACACGACAGATTTTAAAGCATTTCATTATAGCTGATGCTGCGACATATCCTCTTTACTTACACATTGGTGTGTTTTCTTCCACAGCTTCATAGACTATCAGTGCATCATATTTGCTCCAAATACCTAGAGATTTACTAAATATTTCTGCCTTCTTTGCACCGTCACAGGTGCTTTGGTGAGAAGGAGCTTGAGTAAATGCACTTACCAGCCCCTTTGACTTTCCCTACAAATGCCGTTTACTTCCTCTTTCCTATTCTTTATTCAGAGCGTTGCTGTTTGTTCTGCTGCCAATTATTTCCATCGTTTTCTTACGTGGGTTGCTTCTTGACCAGATCTTTTGATGTCTGGGGAGCCACAAGTTTTTGATATCCCAGATGATATTTTCAGATAACTCCCAGTTTCCAATAGTATTCCCCGCACTACGTTACGTTCCCAAGTGCGTCCTGCAACTGCGTGCAGCAGTATAACTTTGGAGAATTCTTCTTATTGATGTGGTGTATATGGATGTGCAAGCACATGGGTGCATGTGCACATACATTTGTGTGCATAAACCACAGATAAACAACTGGAGCCACGTCCTATTTACAGAAGGTGAGTGCAACCAGATTGGGATTAGTACATAAGGATACGTAAAGAAATACTCTCTTTCAGCGACAAAGCAGCATTCTTCTTTGTTCCTCAGCATTAGCTTAGTCTATGTGGCGACATAGGCTTTCTGTGTTAAGAAAACACATTTATATTTGTAGATGACTGGCATCATCTACGTGCAACCATTTTCTAAGCAGAAGATCTTTCCAGAGTTATAAAAACACATATTCATGCAGGAGTCTAAGAAGACTCAACACTGAACAACAATCTTAAATTTGAAGAGTTCAGAGGACCTGGTAACAAGTTCTATTATGCTCAAGAGAAAACCGAATATAAAACTCATCTCTTAGCAATTTTGGCGAAAGTGTTGCCCTTCTGCACGGCGGGAAGATTCACACTGTGCTGAGAATAAACTCGCAGACAGCAATGACAGCTGTGGGAATGGTGCCACGTATTAAAATGGTGCAACTTTCCTCACGGATGACAACAGGAGGAGTGACCCTGCGGAGCATCGTTCTGCTCAGGTACAGGTCAGCGGAGACAGGGAGCAACACTTTGGGGAACACTATAGCCTGAAAAGACAAATAAAGCCCAAAGCCGTTTTTAAAGCTAACCCTACGGAAGAATGCTTCAAAACATAGATTAAAACTAAGGAATTATTAAATTCCACATCGAGCTTATTTATTGAATCCATGAGCAGACACACGTCTTGCCAGAGGAAAATGGAAAGCTTTAAACTGATCTCAAGAAGTTAGGAAAAAAGGCAAGAGTAGGTAAATAAATGTATATTAGGCATCTCCTGCCCCCACCATTAACAAAAGGCAAATATCTACGCTGAGCCACGTACATCTGCACTAAAATGAAAGTGAGCATATTGCACATGTAGCAATCTTTTCATTAATTCACTTAAAATTATATGAAAGACAGCGCATCATGACAGCCCCTGGGATTCCTTCTCACCAGCAAATCTGGAAATCGCAGGTTTTTCATAAGATTAGGGACAGATGAAGGGAAGAAGCCACAGCTTGAAATTCCCAATTTGCACATCGCTACTTGTACTTCAGTGTCAGGAGCCTCCATCAGGCACAAAATCCAAAACCACACCCAGAACTGATGTCCGAAAGCCGTGCCCTGTTGTAGCGACGTTAATATTGAGGATTTGCTGCCCTTTGGGGCCTGAATGCTGCTCCAGAGGCGGATTTACAAAACGAGGATAAACATCTCGAGCTTTACAAAGCACAAAGTCCAGGTTTGCCGAGGCGCTGTGTGCATTTGTTTACTTTTTGCTGCAAAACCCGCGGTGACATCAGGTTCCCCGCGGCATTTCCCTCCCCGTGCCGCCCCACGGCCCCGCAGGACAACGGTGGGTGCAGGAATGGCTGGAATGTGGTGGTTGTAGCAGAGTTTGCTGCTCTGCAATCACTTGCTGCTTCCTGTCAGACTGCAGGGAAAAATAAACCACCACAAATGGGCTTCTTTTAATGTCCCTGGTTCAAAAATGTAGCTATTGCTCCATTTTCTTGGCATAAAAGAATGTTTTATTAATGGGGATTGCGCAAACAAAAATATTAATTCATTTTTTTCCATTAATTTCCTCCTTCTATACCAGGACTCAAGCATGTAGGTCTGGGTATCTTATCCTTTATCTATTCCTCTGTACATATTTCGCAGAACAAAGACATGGAAATGGCGAATCCAGCTCTCCAATCCGGGCGCTTGGTGCTGTCGCAGCCACATGAAGAGGCAGCGAAGCTCGTGGAACGGGATCCACAAGGAATAACCTGGGGACGAGGGAGTTGCCCAGCTGTCAGTGAGCCAACCGAGTCGTTCTGCAAAGCTGGAACCGGGGCAAAACGTGCTCCAAGAACCTTCTGCTGTAACCAGCTGCGAGAACAAACCCTCCTGGGGTTCCTACCTCAGCATCAACCTCCCACCACCAACCCCAACTTCTTCTTCAACCCTCCAGGCATCCTCAGGAGCTTCCAACAAGGAGAACAAATCCAGCTTGTGATCGTCTGGTACCACCAATATCCTCGCATCAAATACGTGTGTTTCGAAGTTTGGATTGTTGGTCTTCAAAAGGAAGGAGCATATTTTTAATAAAAAGAATGTTCTGGTCTGCTACAACAGTGCTGGATTTAGGTTATGGTTGGACTCCATGATCCAAACTGAGATTGGCCATGGCACTTAGTGCCATGATCTAGTCAATGGACTGGAGTTGGACCAAGGGTTGGACTTGATGACCTCTGAGGTCTTTTCCAACCCAGCCCATTCTGTGATCTTAGGGGTCTCTTCCAAACAAAGTGATTCTACGAATTATTACAGGATTTTTCATAGCAGTAGTAGTTAATTCTTTCTATCTGCTGTAATATCAGCGCAGCTGCCCTCAGCTGTTCAGCTTTAAAGAAGAGTTTCTTATTGCAAGCTTTACAGTTGCTTCGTATATGGCATTTTCATCTGTCAGACGACATCCAAAATTCGTTACTGGTTTACAAGTTAGCATTTTTAGATATATTCCTTAAATGTCAATTACAGAGGTTAGTGCCTCTGAATATCTAAAAGCAACTGCAGCTGTATGTACCTAAAAAAGGAAAGCGAGTTCCATTTATATTGTATTCACGATGCTAGAACCAAAAGCATCTACGGATTCCAAATTATTGAAGTATGCATCTATTTTTGCTTCTAACTATAAGTGTGAGGAAAATAACCACCAAAAAATAGTAGCACATTTCATAACAAGCCATACAGTTTTACAAACCTGCCCTATTTCTTTTTGACATTTCATCTGAATTTCTCAAAACGTGAAGAAATGAATCTGTAGGTTTTTGTTCTGGTGTGTTTACACAATAAATTAAAAGTCACAAGACTCACAAAGCACTATCCTCAAATATTCATAGATCACAAGAAAGAAAGGGACAGATTCAATGTTACCTTATTCGGGCCATTTTCATACTGTTTCTTTCCTACAGTCCGGTTCTAAGTTTTTAATAGGGTCTTATTATTAATTGAAGTTATTAAAACAATGAACTGTCACCAGTTTAAATCATTTTCCTCTCTGAGCACCCCGAGCCATTCCTGCTTGCTGAGACCCTCTCTAATGTTTACAGGCCTGAAATATTTGCAACTAGAAGGCAGATCTGCGCAAATTATAATGAGAAAAATCAGCTGCTGAGAAGTGTTAAATAATGGCACCTTTAAAGCTACAACAGCCACCCAAGACACTTCCGCAAGTACATTTTTGAAAGCAATAATATAGAGCGTGTATAGCCACATTATATATATCTATATATGTATCTCTCTATATATATCTGGAAGTGGTGTTGCTCTGGGAAAGCCTCCCAGCATCAGCCCAGATGTTTGGGCACTTAGAGACAGAAAATAACCTTTTCCCAGGATCGTATCTGATTTCCACATTCACGTATTTTTCTCGTGCTCGTACACGTCCAGTGAAGTGTTGAAATCCAATGTTAAGCACGGTACAATACTCAACTCCCACGCAGACGTGATTTGTAACAACCATTCTTTTGTTTAGAAAGGACACAAATGGAAAAGCTGCAAACTCAAAGTTTAGGTGTCGAGGGAAAGTTCCTGGGAGAAGATTGAAATATAAACATTTAAAATGAGCATTATGCATCGCTAAACCAAAAATCACTAAGCATCCAGCAAAAGTATACAGCGATACAGAGGAAAGGAATATTAACAGCTTTGCTGTGATAAGGGTGAGGATTTCAGTCCCCATCTCCAAATACACAAATGCAGCATCCGAACGTTAACGAGTTTGCCTTGTCATTAGATGGGGCTCTGCCTATGGGATGCACGGCGCATATTTCTATTAGACATCACTGGGGAGATTTGTGGGTTCCACTGACCACGCTCATTAGCTATTGAAGGAAAAATAACCTTCCTAATTGGAGATGAATTTTGAGATGAGACAGCGGGTAATATCCTGTGCTGTCTGGGAATTTACTGTGGATAGGGATGGGAAAGAAGGGAAGGAGTAAAGGCACAGGAGAAGAAGGAATTCACAGATGTTTCTATCACCTTGTCACACAGAAATCACTCAGAGCAAATATGGTGAGAATGAAGAGCTCCCCCATCCTGAGTCTGAGCCCACTGATGCTCTGCAACCCCAACCGCGTGTAACACTGCTGCCACCACCAAAGGTCATAGAATCAGGGAATCATTTGGGTTGGATGAGACCCTCAAGATCATCAAGTCCAACCATAACCAAACTCTAGCACTAAACCACGTCCCTAAGAACCTTGTCTATGTGCCTTTTAAACCCCTCCAGGGATGGTGACTCCTTCACTGCCCTGGGCAGCCTGTTCCAATGCCCCACAGCCCCTTCCGGGAAGAATTTTTTCCGAATATCCAATCTGAACCTTCCGTGGAGCAACTTGAGGCCATTTCCTCTCCTGTCGCTTGCTCCTTGGGAGAAGAGACCAAACCCATCCATGATGTCCTCAAGTTCACCCACCTGCTCCGGAGAGGTCCAGCCCAACCCCACTGCTCCCGCAGAACTCAAAAGAGATGCTGTCAGACAGGACACGGATACATGAGGACATGGTACCGTCATTCACGGCATTAAATACAGGAGTACAACTGCACGGGAGTTATTGGCATCTCTGCAGAGGATCGACCTTCCACGGCAGGAGCAAAGGCCAATCCATGCAGGACGACCCTCAGGAGGTCTCCAGTGCAACCTTCCCCTCCAGGCAGGACCAGTGTAGAGTTCCCACCAGCTTACTCAGGGCTTTAACTACTCAGGTCCTGAAAACCTCCACGGGATTGCACAGCACCCCTGGGTAACCTATTGCCCAGCTTGAACATCTACTGTGAAAAAAGGACTTATTTTAAATATCCATTACACCCTCCGCCAGGTTTGGCTTGGCTTTTGTAAATAAACAGAAGAACTAAAGCGCTTTATGTTCAATTACTTAATAGACAGATTCCGAATGTACAAGAACACCACCTACGAATGCCTACAGCATATGTAACTCGCTGGAGGAAGAAGACACATTACCATCCTCCACAATAACAAAGCAGATAAGAGCTATAAATACTTACATTTTTGTAACATATTTGGGTTTTTGCTTTTTGTAATTCAGAAGGTGGTAGAATCTAAACAAGCATGGTACAACTTGGAGAGCCAATGCACACGTAACATGACTGAATTTCACTGCAAAATTATTCAGACGCGTTCACATCCATCCACGCTCACGAGCCTGCACAGATTTTTGCATATAGCTCCTGTCATCCACGACCCCAGAATTCATACTATATATATTTTAGTACTATAAACCAGACTGCAAATCATTCTCTTGCTGACTGTGCTGGAAATCCAGCTCCCCGGCTGGTTACCAACACCTTTTATTTGACGTTAAGTCCACACAGAAATATGTTCACCAATCTCTTTTATAAAGATAACAACCAAGAAAGTCGGTGTTCTATGAAAAGAAAAATACACAAATTTCTGCATTTGATATTTCATGAGTAAACTAACGATGTTAATAAGGTACCAGGAACTGTAAACCAGATAAATATATAGGTTTTTATTTTTCTCTTGCAGCTTTGACTCCTGCCCAAACCAGGCAGCACGTTTCCACTCTGCAGCTGATCAGCTCTTACTCACAGAGTAAAATCTTACTCCGTATTCTTTTTTCTATGTTAATATAGTTTCTCACATCGTTACAAGGCTATGATAGACCAGGCCCCACGTTTTGCTTAATAGAAAACTGGTTTACAAAATATTATTTTTGCTGTGTATGCATTCAATAAACAGTAAGAAAAAGGAGAAAACCAGGTAAATTTTAGCGGGACTATCTATTGTTTGCAGTGTGGCACGTACTGATCATATTCCACAATACGTAGCTCTTATAACATCATTACACCAACCTGGCCTCAAAGTACTAAAGGATATTTTCTTCCATAAATCCAATTAGTATTAACTGGAGCTACATCCACAATTTGAAAGAGGAACACACGCTGAGAAGTGACTTATCGTAATAAAATAACTCACCTGCATCAACTATTAGATGGAAGACTGGTGATAAATACAAGTCAATCAGCTGCACACTGTGATCATTACCCAGGTAAAGCACCAGTGAACCCCTGTGCACTCGGAGCTCCACGATCGGGGCTGTTACAAGTTGCTCTTACTCTTGAAATGATCATTTTACATAAATCACATTTTCTTATCATTTCTCTAATCAGCACATGCCGCTGGAAAACTAATTTGGGGAAAAATACATATACATATATATATACACACACATTAAAATACACCTGCTCGCTATATATAGATATACTTAACATTTCAAAGTAAATGATACAGCAACACACAAGAATCTCTTCATATATTTCATATCCTGTTTGCTTATAAATCACTTCTTCAGAAACAGAAGGGGAAAGAAAATGAATCTGGTTTATTTTAGGAAAGGTAAAGAAAAGCAGATCACAACAGCTCTGGAATGGCTCCCTACTGTTCAAGAAGGATGCATTTCGGTTTTTGCTGAAAATTATACCAGTATACCTCAAAATACTCAACTGTGCTTTGTGAACTAATATTCACTTTTTCTTTTTTAAGTTGAGAGTTATAAGAAAACCATGAATCAGGCAGGTAGATGTTTAACCAAGCACCTACAACATTGGCTACTTGACTTGGAAATGTGGATAGGACAACACAGAATAAAAAAGCCACCAAACCCACGTATGTTGATATTGCTCCTTAAATCTGAGATTCCAAAACTAGTCCACAGACATGAAGCGATGTTTAAAACTAAAGGAAGATGATGGCTGGGAGTGGATCCTAAAGTCAGTTAATAGTGATTAGTTCATTGTGGGGTGTGAGCCACAGAATGGAATGGGGTCATGATGCCATCGCTGAAAAGAAACTATTAATCCTCATAAAATATATATTTATATCATATATATATATGTTTATATACACATGCACATATGCATACATAGATTATGTAACAGAGCTATAGAAAGACATTACAAAGATGGAGAACCGCAACATTTTGCACAAACCACGGAGTAAGAACAGAAAATCAATGAAGAAAATCCTGAGCAATCAGTTCAAACTACAACCTGTTCATGGTTAATTCTCGAGCAGAATAGAAAAGCAAAGCTGGCAAATACTGATTCTTGGTGAATTACTTGCTCATCCTTCCCAGAGATGATCTGAAAAGACCATAAATGTAGGTGCTAAGTGAAATGTGTCATCCTGAGACTACCCGGCAGTGGAATTGTAAGCACAGTAAGGAGATTTTCACACCTATTTTGAAGCCCATGGGCAAGGGTTAGATGATAATGATGACGCTCTATAAAATTCCCCTTCCTTCTGTGCGGTGCCACAAACAGAAGTGATCCAAAGAACAAGTTTCTGGAAAGAAGCACAACAACATTTTTATTTCTCAAGAGAAAGAGCGTAACTGTAATTACAAACTGATTGCAAGTGCCTTAATTTCTTTCAAGGCACGGAACCTTTTCCAAAGCAGTGGAATCACTAATTATACCTAGCAAAGAAATAATTATTCTACCAGAGATAGTGTTTAAAGGGGGTAAGAAGAGAGAATGAGAACCATTTATACTTTAAAACATGATCCTAAACATGTAAGTTATGTTTCAAATCTAGAACAGATTTTATAGCACAGTTAAATTAAATATTCTTTAATTTTTATAATGGAAATGCTGATGGACCCTAAAATACAGTGATACTACTGGCTGTCACTATAATAAGGCGGGATGTAAGATTTGGGGTTTTTACCTATCTTGCATGGTTTTAAAGAAGAAAATATTGTCTATGTCAAATCTTCCACACGTGTCACTATTGGAGGCTGCTCTGGAGCTGCATTCGCTGTGACACGGCAGCCGGGGAAACACTCTTGGCTCTTTCCCAAGCTGCTTTTCTCTTTGATTATATCCCTGTGGGGTGCTTAGGAAGCTTAAATACTATACAGGATTTAAAAGCAAAAGAAGGGGGTGCAAAAGGTTCAACAAGAAATAAGAAAAAATCACAATTAGCTTTGCAGAGAAAGAAACCAGAGCAGGTCAAACCGACTTTTTACTGTTTTTAACACGTTTGCTCTGACTCAACCAGGCAAATCCTGGCTGTGGAGAAATGACACTGGGAAACAGCTTCTATGCTCTAATTTATTATTAGCTGAAACACACAATGTGATAAATTCAGAATGGTTAGAATTCCACCCAAGGTTTAAGGAAATCTTCCTTCTTTGCTTCCCTATAGTTGCTAAAATACAGCTTCATGGAAAAGTTATTAAAAGTCCGTTTTAATCATTTGAACAGACAGCAACAGTGTTAGGACCCCAAGGTCCATTTCCTAAGGGGGTTGTTCAACACCGAGCTGAACCACAGAGATTTAACTGGGCTGATACGGGGCTGCTAAAATGAATTCCTATTTTCAGATGCTTGCGTCCAGGGATGAAATCCACAGCCCTGCGTTACCGACATCAGCTCCCTCGAGGTCTAAAGGAGAGAAGAATGAGGGGCTGGATCCCTTAGAGCTGGGGTGCTGAGCAGGGAGCGCCGCCAGGCTCATACAAGGCTTCGGAGGAGCTAAAAAACCCCAAACGAACACAAAACTCCACCATATAAACTTACTATACAAATTCTGGTTGGATTCTTCCATTTCCTCTTTGAAGGAGGAAATATCAGCTCAGTAAAAAACTAACACTGGTCATTACTGCTGATGAAATATAGAGCATTTTATGTATATAGATAAAGAATAGGAGAAAAATACATTTTACCTTCAAAAGATCCTGTGCTATTCTTTTAACCATCTTATGGAACAGATATCCAACTACACTGGTATGGCCAATGCAACAAAAAATATCTTATTTTGACACTGGAAATGGCAAATTACCTGACAAACTGCCCTGAGAAGTGCACAAAGTGTCTCCTCTTACCACTTCTGCGTGTGCCGCTTCCACAATCAATTCTCCAAAGTGGCAATGCCAGAGCGATGTGAAAGAAGGATTCAGGAACACAAAAGCAGAGTATTTCGGAGTCAGGTGTGGAAAAGAGATATTTATGTGTGTTGATTTCGAATTTGCTGCACACAGAATTATTAAGAAGTGGAGTAGCATAATTTGCCATGGTATAAATTACCTGAATCTAAAACTGTATATTTGTCCTGAACTGGCTCGGAATGTTGCAGAGTTATCCCAGTCAGAGAAGTGCGACGAAAGTTCATTCTAAAATTTATCTATGAGCATGGGAGGAATGTGGCCAGTACATGGCCAGGAAGGCCAGTGGTACCTGGGGTGGGTTAGAAGGGGGTGGTCAGTAGGTCAGAGAGGTTCTCCTGCCCCTCTGCTCTGCCCTGGGGAGACCACACCTGGAATCTTGTGTCCAGCTGTGGCCCCTCAGTTCCAGCAGGACAGGGAACTGCTGGAGAGAGTCCAGCGCAGCCACCAAGATGCTGAAGGGAGTGGAGCATCTCCCGTGTGAGGAAAGGCTGAGGGAGCTGGGGCTCTGGAGCTGGACAAGAGGAGACTGAGGGGGGACTCATTCATGGTTACAGATATCTAAAGGGGGAGTGTCAGGAGGATGGAGCCAGGCTCTTCTTGGTGACAACCAGTGACAGGACAAGGGGTAATGGGTACAAACTGGAACACAAAAGGTTCCACTTAAATACGAGAAGAAACTTGTTTGGGGTGAGGGTGGCAGAGCCTGGCCCAGGCTGCCCAGGGGGTTGTGGAGTCTCCTTCTGTGCAGACATTCCAACCCGCCTGGACACCTTCCTGTGTAACCTCATCTGGGTGTTCCTGCTCCACGGGGGGATTGCACTGGATGGGCTTTCCAGGTCCCTTCCAACCCCTGACATTCTGGGATTCTGGGATTCTGTGAGCTTCAGCTGAGCCACGTTCAGATGTACGAACCCTTTGTTTTGTAAGGTACGATGGATTTACATAAGCCTCACCAAAAGAGAAATAAGAAATCACAAGTCTCCAAGCTAATTTGGAGGTCACGAGATGATCTGTTTGACTAACACACAAACACACAGAAACTATCTTCCTCCCACATCAGTAAACCCTGATGGCTCTGCAGATTTTGCACACTACATCTCCTTTCATGCCCTCCTAAAGCAGTAATTATACCGCTCTGTGATCTGTTCTTTCACCCACCATAAATATCTTTGCTCCGTTTTGATCCACTTCTGCTGCAAAGCTCAACTGCTTTTTTCACATGGCCCAGGGGGATTCTGGTGGCCGTATCAAAGCTCCTTCATTAACTGGAAAGGGTCGAGATCCTCGTTAGTCTGTTCTCGCCGCCGCAGGGATGAAAGTCGGCAGCACTGGGAGCCCATCGGGGTTCCCGGTTCTTGCTGCTCTCCAGAACAGCCCCACCGGCTCTCTGGCCAGATTTCAGCGGTAAATGGGAAACCAGCATCTCACTGGATCACGCTCAGTCTTCCAAAATGAGTATTAGAAATCACTAACAGTCGAGAAATCCCACGTATTACATTCTTTTCCACTATGGCTGTTACTGCAAAAGGAGATTCTGCTATCTTATTTTTATCCCCTCCATTAGCAGGAAGCTAAAAATTAGCTATATCCTTTTTTAGTAGTATTATTATTTTTATTTAAGCACCACCATTTAATTTCAAGCCTATTACCATATTTCATCTGCATGATATCTAAGTAATATCAAAATAAAAATAATGAACAGTGCTTTCAGAACATATATCCTTTGCTCCATATATAACATTTCCTGTGATATTTTCCCTTTAATATCTTTGCTTAAAAGGCTCTCGCTTGCAGTTAGATTCCATCTGTATTAGGCTATTTTCTCTCTTAATTCTTTTTAATTAATAAACATTTGTCTACAATGGCTGACTGACTTCATTTTATTACGTCTTGCTATTATTTTAAATTATACAATTTCCTCATTGATTTATATTATTGTTATAATGTTATAAGTTGCGTAGAATATCTACTGAGAAGCATTTTTCAGGGATAGTTCCAGAAAGCCCGTTCCTTTCTCACATTTGCTCTGAGTTTCATAAACTATCTATTTGTGTAGAACACAGCATGGAAGAAAAGAGGTTCTTCGTTCTCCTTCCCACTCACAAACCCTTTTTTCCCTAAATAATAACAATCCAATGATTTTCTAACTCAGTGCTGAAATGGGGTTTAGTGCTAGAGGTATGGTTTGACTCGGTGATCTTGAGGGTTTCTTCCAACCAAAATGATTCAACGAAATCACAAAAATCTCATCATTCATTTGGACCTCTTGCTGAAAGCGAGAATTGGAAATTGCTTCAATTCAGCAGCAACCAAATTTAAAGCAAAAGGCCTGTTTTTTTACACATTTTGCCATGTTGACACGAGCCAAGTTACAGCTAAATCAGTGCAGCCCAAAGATGTCACCTGAAACTCTGAGCATCTGTCCCTCAAAGAGACCTTGGAACCAACTTCATAATTGGTTTGAGTCAGGAGAAAGTCAGACAAGTTGGCTCAGACCCTTCCCAGGGCTGGAGCTACTAATGACAACCTGAGGGGAGGCAGCTGATCCCAGTGCTCCTGGATTGAGAGAAGGTGTTCAGCGCTGCACTGGGACCGGGAAGAGATGGAGAAATCCCACCAGGACACACTGGGCTGCTCACACGCATGGCAACCCAACTATAGCCAGAGAATCATTGCATCGTTTTGGTTGGAAAAGACCTTTAAGATCATCAAGTCCAGATATTAGCCCACCCCTGGTGCTGCCCCATGTCCTGAGAACCTCATGTCCGTCTGTCCAACCCTCCAGGGATGGTGACTCCAGCACTGCCCTGGGCAGCCTGTTCCAATGCCCCACAGCCCTTTGGGGAAGAAATTGTTCCCACATCCAACCTCAACCTCCCCTGGGCAACTTGAGGCCGTTTCCTCTGCTCCTGGTGCTTGTGAGATTTAGAGAAGCCGAGGTTTGTGTTTTATACGGTGGAGTCAGGGGACACACATGTGATGGCTCCTCAGAGGGACACATCTCAGCACTAACCAGCCCAGGAGCAGCACATCTGGACCATTTCCTGTACCAAAATATGAATTTTCAGTTGTGCCAATATATGTCTTTCCCTCCCCGCTCGAAATCTCTGCCACAGGAGACCAGGCCCCATTATTTTCATTCACACACATGCTTTGGTTTTCCCTGTTTTCTGAAAGATCAAGGAACAACTGCAGATAATCGGTGACATTCAATAATCCCTGCCACTCACCCCGAGTGAAATTCAGCTCTGCCATTAGAAGTGCACATCCTTGTACACGCTCCCAGATTGCCACTGCAACGGATCTTTTAATAAATCGCCTCCCAATAGCTGTGAATGCTAATAAAAATAATCAATTCAGTGCTTAACACTTCAATCACAAGACATATTTTTAGCCTGTACTGATAGCCATGTTATAAAAACACTAGTCTGTTATGTTCTGGGCTTTTCTTGTGAAACTCATGTAACAGTGTCAGAAACAAGCAAATAGTTTAAGGCTCCTCCTCCTAAATGCTTATTCTAACTTAAACTAAAGTAACAACACAGAATCAGAATTAACTTTGGCTCCACTATTCTCTGGGTGACTATTCAGTACGTCAGATGGGCAAAGGTATATATTTACTAATTATAATACCTGGATTATTCTTCAACTTAACTCAGTTTAATTTTTTAGGGGATATTTGACTGAAAGTGTTTATATTGTCAAAGTCAGCATGAAGTTTTATTCTATTATGTCTCACCTTTGCTATTGTTTTTTTTCCTGTTTTCCTTCATGAAAAAAGTTCTAACCAACATAAGAAAGTCACAAGAGGCCAAAGATACTTTTGTTTCCTGGAGATTTTTTAACTTCTTTTCCCACTTACATGAATCCGCCACTTTAACGTGTCATTTTAATTAGGAGATCTTAATATTCAGGCAAGCTGGATTGCCTTGCGCAAGGAGATGAGTATTGCAGCAACCGTTTGTACTCTCTGCAAGCTCCAGATGCATCTACATCTTGATTTTAACCACAAGCTTAATTACAAGCATGTGACTTGTTGCACTCAAGTCAGAGATCTGGACAATCCACAGCTTGTCTAAGTGGGGGGTTGGATGCAACGCGGGGTGTTTAAGTTTCATGTAAGAATGTGAAACATATTCCACAGTACCAGCAGTGCCTGGAACCAATTGCCATTGATTTTAAATTTCTCTGTGGTTACATATATACCCATGGTCCTTGTTTGAAGAGCTCCATGCACAGGTCCTGCTGATCCACAGGGCACAAAGCAGAGCAACCAGCCACCCCAGCCATGGAAGCTCATTCGGCAGCTTGAGGAGGAAAACTCCCTCGAGAAGCAGCAATTGCTACAGTCAGAACTACAGTTCTGGCGAAGTCCAGTTGTCCTTGCAAAGAGCCTTTTGAAGAAAAGCACTTCCAATGTTTAACTCACATACAAACGTAGAATCATTTTGCTTGGAAAAGACCCTCAAGATCATAGAATCTGCATTTTTGGTTTGAAATTTTTCACAAGAAAAATACAAACAAATCATATTTTATTTGAATCAAACAGAAGATTCGAGGCATCATCTTTCTGTCACTGACTTATCGCATTCACTTGACACAATGAACCTGAACCCCAACTGCAGAGCCAGCCTGAGGAACTAAAGCATCACAGCAACCGAACTGCAGAGACACACACCTGGGTCCTGAATAAACCTTTAAAGCCAGGATTAATGTGTGGTGTTAGGACCTCGTCCAAACGTGGTGAGGGTCAGAACGGCCCCAGAGATCCCCTAATGTGCCCCAGGGGCACCCTGAGGAACTCACCCTCTGCTGGTCCCCTCTGAGCACAGAGGTGCCTGCGGGTGCACCGGCATCGAGCCCAACATCCAGAGACCCTGTGGAGAAAGGAGCGAGATTAATGTTTACAGGGATGCGGTCTTCCTCATCTCTGATCTTTAGGTCGAGAGAGGTTCTCCTGCCCCTCTGCTCTGCCCTGGGGAGACCACACCTGGAATCTTGTGTCCAGTTGTGGCCCCTCAGTTCCAGCAGGACAGGGAACTGCTGCAGAGAGTCCAGCGCAGCCACCAAGATGCTGAAGGGAGTGGAGCATCTCCCGTGTGAGGAAAGGCTGAGGGAGCTGGGGCTCTGGAGCTGGACAAGAGGAGACTCAGGGGGGACTCATTCATGGGGATCAATATGGAAAGGGGGAGTGTCAGGAGGATGGAGCCAGGCTTTTTCAGTGACAACCAGCGATAGGACAAGGGGTAATGGGTACAAACTGGAACGCAAAAGGTTCCACTTAAATTTGAGAAGAAACTTGTTGGGGGTGAGGGTGGCAGAGCCTGGCCCAGGCTGCCCAGGGGGTTGTGGAGTCTCCTTCTGTGCAGACATTCCAACCCGCCTGGACACCTTCCTGTGTAACCTCATCTGGGTGTTCCTGCTCCATGGGGGGATTGCACTGGTTGGGCTTTCCAGGGCCCTTCAACCCCTGACATTCTGGGATTCTGTGATATATTTTTATTGATTACTGCAAGTGAACAGCTAAAAACAATCGACACTTAAACCACTAATGAATAAAACTACAAGGGGAAAAAACAAAAACAAAACAAACCAACCAACCAAACCTTAAACTATAACACACTTATCTTTTTTAATCTTGAGTTAGTAAGTGAACGTGTTGAAGCAATGCCAGACATAACGTGGAGTGTGCCAGAGGGCCCAAAGGTTCTGAGCGGTGCAAACCTTTCCAAGCCCATCCACCCCCTGTCCCGCTCCATCCTGTGGCGTCAGGAGTCTGACTCACAGCAGGGGCAATGGTCCAGCTCACTCCTTTGTTCAGCCACTATCCCAGGCTTTTTAATGTATCTATTAAATTTCCGCTTTATTAACCTTAGCTAAAATGTATAGTAATAGCACTACATCAATTAAAGCATCCTGGTTCCACAGTTCCTAGACAAAACTAAAGAAAAGGAAGAACGACGCATTTGCTTATTTTCTAAGCATCAGTGTTATCTCAAATAAAAGAACATGCAATTTCAGATCATGACAATGCTACGAAGACAATGAGAAACTCGCAGAGGCACAAGCCTGAAGATACAAATCAGAGAACAACTCGCACCAGAAAACTGGGCCATGAATTGAAATGGTGTTAGTATTTCCCCATTACAACAGATTTATTTTGAAAGAAGCCCTGCAACTTTGTTATCAGCAAGAACAATTAATTATATACTAAATATATAGTATATGTTTAGTCAAGTTTTTGCATTAGTTGAATTTTGCGTTTTTTCAACTAATCCTGCAAAAATCTGTTTGGTGCAAGGAAGGACAATGGTATTGACACGTCCTACGTGGGATGTCCAAGCGCACCGAAGCTCCCGTGGCTTTAGGAAGGCAGGAATTCAAGATTCAGCCTGCAGCTTGGTGTTTGCCATTTCTTAGACACAGCAAATGGCACAGTAGGAAGCAGCACGTCAGATAATATCATCTATTTTTATTACAGTTGGTTACGCTTGATTGTCATAAAAAACTCCTGTGGCCCACATGCACAAAGCAAATGTTCATTGCATTACGATCAAACCCTGCAGTGATGGACATTTTCTATGTGTTAAGCTCCCGTGTAAGTCTCAGTAGCCAGTTTATCTAATCTCCGCTCCCCGCTGGCTGGGGAAAGACGGGCGGTTGGACAGCGGGGTGATTTGCACAAGCCTGTTATCGATCAGCAGAAATAATCTGTGCAGTTGATTTCTGCTCATTTGATTTTTACCGTTCCCCATCCTCACGTAACGAGGACCTCCAGGCTAATTCTGGTAGATTTTTATCCACTGAAGTCATCACCGTGTCCTAATTCCAAAGACTTTTTGTTGTTGCTGGTTGGAGGTGAAGGGCTCGGCCCAGCGTGATGATGCTCAGCCCCACTCCCATCTCTCCTTCTGCAGAAATAAAATGCTGCTAGAGGACCTAGTCTTGTTTAACCCCCTTTACCTTCACTAAAGAAACCCTTTCAGAGCAGAAAAACTCAGTTTGCTGCATGTTTCCTTTGTCATTAAGATCACCTTGGGCTGCCTGCGATCTCAGCCTCCGGTGAAAAAATCCCATTAAAGGAGCAGTAAGGAGGATCTCAGCTAATGATGTGAGGAAACACCCCCCTTGACGAGAAAGGCTGGATCTATTTCTTCTCCTCTTCATCTTTCTCTGTGCAGGTATCACCTTTGGCAACTGCCAGTCTGGTTAAAATAGAATTTGGACATGGAAACTCTTTGTCCAAAGGTACCAGGATTATAGAGCATTCATACCCTCACATTATTACAACTATGAAATTTACCCCCAGAATGGTGAAAAATCACTCTCCTCCTGAGTTTTTTTCTTTCCAGAAGAGCATATGTGAAAGGAAAAAGGGGCTGGATGAAACAACAACAGAGAAAAGACAACAAGAGTTTATTATGGACTATATTCTTTCTATAAACTTGCACACAGGCCTGGAAATGTTGCCCCTTTAAATCGAACTAGCAGTAGAATATCTGTAACATCTGGAATTATTTATTTATGCATAATAATGCTTTCTGTTGCTATTTAAAGAACCCCTCTGTAAATTCAGGCAATGGTATACATATGCATAGGTCCCCTAAGAAAACAAATCAAACCAAACACTTTCTAAGTTCCTGGGAAGCTTTAGTGCTGATTTTCCAGTCCCAGAGGGTAAGGCAGGATTTTGGTTTTCTGTTTCACCCAATTCCTTTGCCAACAGTCAATATTCCATTTTCTGTAAACTGCCCAGCAATTTCAATGAGGTTTCAGAACTGATTTCCAAACTGCAACAGGGACTGCAAGGAAGATTTGATTTTTCTCAGAATTATCACATAAGCAAGCATGAAAAATCAACAATTATTTATTACTTTCACATAAAGAAGATACTTCCAAGAATAATCGTGGAAAATCAGAAACTCAACAGGTAACGGTAACTCCAGGTACCTCTTTCCGCTCTGAAAGAAACTATAGGGACCACTGAAATGCATCTGCTTGCTGGCGAAGGACTCAGAGTAAAAATCATCAAAAAAGAAAAACCCTAAGTAAATACAAAAAGATTTAAGGACCACCCAAATATGAAGCAAACTGCAAAATACGTACAACTTGAACACAAGCCCTATGGGGAGAGGCTGAGGGAGCTGGGCTTGTTTAGTCTGGAGAAGAGGAGGCTTAGAGCTGAGCTCAGCACTCTCTAGAACTACCTGAAGGGCAGTTCTAGCCAGGTGGGGATTGGTCTCTTCTCCCAGGCAGTCAGCAATAGGACAAGGGGGCATGGGCTTAAACTCTGCCAGGGGAAATTTAGGCTGGACATTGGAAAGCAATTCTTTGCAGAGAGAGTGGTCAGGCATTGGAATGGCTGCCCAGGGAGGTGCTGGACTCGCCGGCCCTGGAGGTTTTTAACCTGAGATTGGCCATGGCACTTAGTGCCATGATCTAGTCAGTGGACTGGAGTTGGACCAAGGGTTGGACTTGGTGATCTCTGAGCTCTTTTCCAACCCAGTCGATTCTGTGTGATTCTGTGTGCATGAACTTTCAAATTATAAAGAAAACTGAGAGGCACATTTGTTCCCACTCCTAAGGTCAAACTACATCTCCCTCTCACATGCTAAACAGAATCACAATTTAAAAATGAGATATGGAGAACCTCAAGCTACCTTTTATTTTTTCATAAAATTATTGGGGAAACAAGCCTTCTAATGGAACAGGCAGCACAGATCCCGTGTCCCGCTTTGCAATCAGCAGCAACAACCGCTCCAACTACGTGCAACAGCAAACAATCCAGGACTTTTGGAGAGATGCAATAAAACCAGAATCAATACAAACAATTGCAAAGCGCCTGCTTTCCTCACCCGGGCTGACATTTGGTATAAAAACCCGCGAATTCTGAGATTCAGCACGTTGTTCATTTTTAAACAGAAGCATCACGACTCCCACAAAGAGCGAAGCACCAGGAGGTGGTGAAGCCAACACTGTGGGGACACTGCAGGGTCTGCCTGACACCTAAACCAGCATTTGAAGAGTTATTCATTAAAAACAATAAAAATAAAAATTAAAAGAAATCACTACTTACCTGAACCAAAAGTATGGACGAAAAAACACCAACTTTCTCCTTTTTTTAATTTAACACGTGAATCAGAAACAGTCAGACTCAGCACTCTAATTTCCTCATTTCCTATAATTAACTGAGCTTTCAACACCTCTTCTAATTTACTGATGATTATCTTTTTATTCACCGATCTAGATTAGAACACAACTGACATTCTTTGCTACCCACTGGTTCAGATGTTCTCATCTTTCTGCCTCTCCAGATAAGCAGGGCTTGTTCTCGGGTGGATTTACTTTCCTTGCACATCACGGACAACCAAGAACCCTTCAAAACCACCCAAGTTTGGCTTCCTCTGATCTCTGCCCATCAGCTCCTCGTTTGTTTTAATCTAAATTCTATTTCAGCTGGCAAAGAGGTGTCTATTTGGTCAACCTGTTTGCTCTTCTCTTCTGCACAGTGCACGAAGCCAATACACACGTGCTCAAAACAAATCGTGGGACCAGAAATAGGGGGTGTCCAGGTCATTTCCACAGCTCTTGATGATGAGAATGTATCTTAAGGATACAAAAGTAATTAAAAAATTCCTACTAGAAATGGAAAAGCAAATATTTCTTAAAATTATTTGGAGTTTCGGCCTTGTTTTTCAGATATAACAGATATTATTTGAATTTATTTTCTCTGCTTTCAAAGAATGCATAGAATCTTCTTTAGAGCAATTTTTAAGAGTTTTTTTAAGTAACATTAACCCACCCAACCTGGAGATGTTTTCTCGAACCGCTGAGTCAGTATTTCTACAGACATGAGCAAACACGCAGGTGTCAACCCCTGGCATGGTTTATAATCTAACAGCATAATCAACTGTAAACCAAGACCATCTCGTCTCACAAGATCCTGTCCCAGCCTCCTCCAAAACTGATCATTCCCACCTCTGCTTTTCTGGCTTCCCTTTGCTATTCTTATATTGCTGGGGTTTTTTTTAGGATGGCTTAAAAATGTTGCTCCCCAAATATTTTTTAGGGAACAGAAACCATCTAAGACCACTGGATGATATCTAAAGTCTCTTGTAACACAAGAGATTTTTCACATGGAGTACATTCTGAAGAACTACAAGCTGCTTTAACAGGAAACTCCTGAGAAGCAACAAGCAGATAAGTTTCTGAAATAATCTTCCAAGCAACCATAATGCACTTGGTGGAAACCAAAGGATTAATAGAAGAACACGTTCACAGAGAGCAAATAGTCAATGTTGTTGACAAGTCTCAGATTGACACTCCAGATCCACCAAACAAATATCCGATGGACTTTTGCAGTATGAACCTGCCCGAAGTCCTCGTTTCACCCTGGAAATCCATATCTGCAAATGTGATCGCAGCTCTATCTCCGATCCCATCTCCATGCACTTGCCTGACTTCTTATGAATCAGATCACTTACTGTTATTTCTCACCTTATTTAACCTCTTCTGCTCTGCAGTCTGTAATTACCGTGCTATTGTATGACACGTTCCCTGAAAAAATTAACACGAAGTAAGAATCTGTAAGTAATTTGTAAGAACTGAGTGGGTCTCTGGGCCCGTTCTCTTCTCTTTCTCCAGCACTGGTCTAATTGAGCTGTCCACAAACAGAAAGTAAATTAATTACTCAGAGCTCTATTTATTTCATAGCTGACTGAGCTCAGAATTCAGCCTCCCCGTCCTAAACCTGCTTGTGAATCAACTTTTGGGTGCTTTATAGAAGCGATTAACGCTCCTCATTGCTCTGCACTCTCCAGCCTTCTTCACCACCACAGACAACATCATGTTTTAATGGATGTCGACATTAACATCAAGCCTTTTTTAAAGTCTTCCCACCTGAGCAGTACCTACATTGCGGAAACTTTTCAAATATGTATTTTGTACTTGGTTGCAGTTCCTCCTATTTCCTGTGAACACGCACAGGTGGGCCGGTTGTCCCCTTTCAAATCCCTGTTGCAGACTGTCCTTTAGATGTCACCTACTACAGAAATGACGTTTTGCTCAGCCCACTGCCTGCCGAACAGATCCGTTCCACCCCAGCGCTGCCAGGGGCTTCGCTGTTTTACTGACTTCTTCCTTAAATAGTCTCTTAAAACCGAATTATCATACCTAGGGTACACTTTGAATCCGAAATCTGAACAAGACCATATAGGCACTATAGTTACACAAACACCAAAATAAAAATGTGTGTTTGTTTTGGGGTCTTTTAATAGTTTTTTCTAAGTAGAAACAGAAATATAACAAGAAGCAGATTGAAAGTACAGCTGCATAATGTGCCACAGAATTCAATTTATGGTTCTTGATGCTGCTCTGCTTGAGTTTCTCCTGCTTTTAATAGATTTATCCCCAGGACACCTATAGCATCCCCTGGTAGGTACCTGGCTAAGGGTCTGAACAGGACTTGGTTGGGATCCCCCTTCTCCAATGACCTACGGAGAGACCCATATATAAGTTACATGCATACAAGTAGACGGTGTGAAAGCTCAATTTTCCATCGCACAACTGTGCAAATGCAGACGTGAATAATGGTCTTGATGTGGAAACCAGCAGCCCACTCAAGTTGTATGTTTAACAGCACTTTTCTGCATTCACTGAGAATATTTTCAGATTTAGAGGGGTGGTAATTTCCACTTGCAGTTCTGAGCTGTGGAGTTTTTCAGCTTTAGGTAATTAGTAACATCCGTCCCTCGGCTGTGTGTAAACTCAGGGAACAATAACAAAACAATGTATCTCGATTTGACTAAAGGAAATTCTTGGCACTGCGAGCACGCTGCTGTATTTACTGATTTTACAGTGTAAACACATATGTTGCAAGACAGATGGACCTTTCCCCCCCAGCTTTCAGCAATGGGTGTCTCATCAGGGAAGGGATTAAGAAGATCTTAAAATCTTTAAACAAGGTTTCCCAGCCCCTGCCATGGGCAGCCATCGATTCTGCAAAGGCCAGGATTATTCAACACAAAGGGGGGTGTTTTTGGGGAGCAGCCAGGCCACACTAAACAGATAATTCCGCAGTGTTTTAATTATATTACAGAATAGGGGTTAAAAATAGCTTTTGCTATCAACTGCAGCCAGGTGGCTTTACAAGACAAAATTTCGGATTTGTAGCACATGGAATGCGTTTCCTGAATTATCCATATTCTGAGCAACAGGGAGGTCTGTGTTTTAAACAAATTAGCTCCCATCCGAAACTACGTCTGCAAAACAGCCACAACATCAAATTATTTTTCACACACTTTCTATTAAAATATTGCAGATTTTATAAAATCAAGGTGCTTACGGATTTGTTAGAACATCAACTTTTTAGTCTTAGTCTTTGATGGAAGGTCTATTATAATATTTATCAAATGAAAATCCATGTTATAATAACCAATTTTCTTTTAACTGAGGAATCGCAGGAGCCGTCATTGTTCATATTTCTTCTTAAAATTCCTTCACCAGCAAGAACGTGTTTCTCCACGTTGAGCTAAGGACGGTTTGACACAAACCTCACCCCCATCAACAACAGCACCATTAGCTCCACGAACATTGCTTATTGCTCTCCTTGGTTTTATTTTGAGGTGTCCTCTTGCCGCTAGCAGACTATATAGTGTCAGGGACAGCTTTCAAATTACACGTGGTAGAACCAAGAAGCCTCTGCTTGTTTATTAAGTTATGAAATTCGCCTCAAGTAGACCACAATTTTTCAAAGGCAAAACCACACAAATGGCAAAGCTGTGCAACGACTGGAAAGGCGGGAGGTGTAAGACTTTTGTCTCCTATTTTAGAAGTTGTTAATTAATTTTCTTCTGCAAGACTGAGTAAGGGGAGGTAGCGAGGATGGCTGGGTAAATAGGTTTGAGAGCAAAGGGAATGAGGAGGAAGGACGAGATAAGCATGAAGGGCAGTGCAAGAAATCGTTTTTTTGCGACTAGTAAAAGCTGACAAGAGTAAGAAATTAGTTATTTCCTAAAGGAAAACAAGCTGCTATATTCAATTTAGGTTATGGGTTTAGATGGAAGCTCTTTTAACAAAATAAGATGCTGTACAAACAATACCTTACAGCTTCCTCTTATACACTTATTGTCTCCGTTCTATGACCTTGCACATAACAGAAACATCTACAACAATCATGATGGTTATATCGTGATAGTCTCGCATACGAGACCTCGAACTTGTTTTGAAATGCTCTTTATAAAGGTTGGGAATCACTAATAACTGTGAGACGGCTTCTTCCCCATCATGTGCATCTCGTCTTCCTCTGTAATTCATCCTGTCAGCCTGACTCTGAACACTAATATTGCCAGCAAAGTCTTCACGGAATCAAATCCCATTTTTCAGCACAGTAACCTTGCAAAACAGCAAGCATTTTGTACAAGGTAGGTGATAAGAACTGACTGGCGTTCTCATATGTTATGGATGAACACACACTCTAATGCTACTTAAAAGATTTAACGTCTGATATTCTCCTAATGAGATTAAGGGGACAAAGAATTGAAAACAAGGGATGTTTACAATTACTGGCACCTGAAGAGCAGTGATGTCACACGCAAAAACAAACTTTCCACCACAGATGAATTTCCTGGACAATGAACATGTATTTATCCCTCATTTCTCTCCTTGTACCCAAAACCGCTTCAACACCGTAACCAAGAACAGAAATGAACGCAACGAAGTGTAGTGGTCCATCATCAGCAATTAAAGGATGAGCACATTTGAATTACAGTAAAAATCCACGTGTAACTGAAGAACTGAAAGAACGAAGCCATCATTAGAAACATCTAACTCTCACCATGCAAACACATCGCAGTTTACACATTGACATTTCCTTGGCCTTTAGACTGAGCTACTTTCACCTGGACAACACCTTGAAAATCAGCTTTTTAAATTATTATCTTGCTATAATTTCCAGACAATTAAAATGGTAAGAACCAGAAGGTGGAACAATATTTGGATCATCTTTGTGAAAGGCTGGTCTTACTAAAATGAGAATTAAATTCCCATCTTCTTTCAGGAAAGCTGTATTTTGTTCCTCACAGAATCACAGAATGGACTGGGTTGGAAAGGACCTCAGAGATCATCGAGTCCAACCCTTGGTCCAACTCCAGTCCATTGACTAGATCATGGCACTAAGTGCCATGTCCAATCTCAGTTTAAAAACCTCCAGGGCCGGCGAGTCCAGCACCTCCCTGGGCAGCCATTCCAATGCCTGATCACTCTCTCTGCAAAGAATTGCTTTCTAATCTCCAGCCTCAATTTCCCCTGGTAGAGTTGAAGCCCATGGCCCCTTGTCCTATTGCTGACTGCCTGGGAGAAGAGACCAATCCCCACCTGGCTAGAACTGCCCTTCAGGTAGTTCTAGAGAGTGCTGAGCTCACCTCTAAGCCTCCTCTTCTCCAGACTAAACAAGCCCAGCTCCCTCAGCCTCTCCCCATAGGGATTGTGTTCAAGTCCCTTCCCCAGTCGTGTTGCTCTTCTCTGGACCCGCTCCAGCACTTCAATGTCTTTCCTGAGCTGAGGGGCCCAGAACTGAACACAATACTCCAGGTGTGGCCTCCCCAATGCAGAGCACAGGGGAAGGATCACTGCCCTTGTCCTGCTGACCACGCTGTTTTTGATACAGGACAGGATACCGTTGGCCTTCTTGGCCACCTGGGCACACTGGTGGCTCATGTTGAGCTTCCTGTCCATTAGTAACCCCAGGTCCCTTTCTGTCTGACTGCTCTCACCTTTACCACTAAAACATTGTAGAACTCTGCCCCTTCTAACATCTTTTTTCTTGTCTCTTTTTGTATTCTCTATCCTGCTACATGGCCTGTTAACTCTTCTTGACCTGTTGCTAATTTAGGGTCTGATCCAAAGCCTTTGAAATACAGAAAAAAAGTCGTATTTGTCTCAGTGTTGAGTAATACTATTTTCTCTTTATGGCACACTAAAATCTCATTTCCATTGCAGTCATTAATTTGCCAGTTCATAGTGTCTGTAATTTTAATCTTCCTCCTTCAGTTTCCACTCTCACTCGGTGCTATTTTCAAGTGGCAAATTTTGAAAGGGATGAAATTCAAATTCCCTAAGTGACAAGAAAAGAGGCAATAACGTTTAAAAAAATAGCCGTTTGTCCGAATTAACATTACAAAACTCAACCAAAAAAGTTCAATAAAATTGTTTCCCTTATTTCTGTTTACCCAGTTGTGTTCTACAAATCTGTATCCAAGTTTTACTCACGGCTACGCTCCCATCAGCTTTCTGAGAACAGGAAAACGGGCCCTTCACCTGTAAGCTGTAAATTCATTTATTTGGTTATTTTTACATTTGCGGACCTGGATCTGGATAAGATAGTGATTGAAGCTTGGATCCCCAGAGAATTTTGCTTCTGTTATGGCCACTGAAAGCTCAGAGCTCATATTACCGAGTTAAATAAACCAACCAAACCTTATTTATATCTGGAGCCTTGATCCATGCAGTACTTATTCCGGAAAAACTCTTATCAGCTTCTAGAAGGTGAAATTCTATGATAAGACATGCAGATCTCATTAAGCTATTTTGTATCTCACGCTATCTATGCTTTGAAAAGAGAATCTAGGGTTGTGTTTGCACAGCAAAGAGGTTTCTCCTTCACAGAATCCCAGAGTGTCAGGGGTTGAAGGGCCCTGGAAAGCTCATCCAGTGCAATCCCCCCATGGAGCAGGAACACCCAGATGAGGTTACACAGGAAGGTGTCCAGGCGGGTTGGAATGTCTGCACAGAAGGAGACTCCACAACCCCCCTGGGCAGCCTGGGCCAGGCTCTGCCACCCTCACCCCCAACAAGTTTCTTCTTGTATTTAAGTGGAACCTTTTGTGTTCCAGTTTGAACCCATTGCCCCTTGGTTGTCACCGAGAAGAGCCTGGCTCCATCCTCCTGACACTCATCCTTTACATATTTATAAACATTAATGCAGTCCCCCCTCAGTCTCCTCTTGTCCAGCTCCAGAGCCCCAGCTCCCTCAGCCTTTCCTCACATGGGAGATGCTCCACTCCCTTCAGCATCTTGGTGGCTGCGCTGGACTCTCTCCAGCAGTTCCCTGTCCTGCTGGAACTGAGGGGCCACAACTGGACACAAGATTCCAGATGTGGTCTCCCCAGGGCAGAGCAGAGGGGCAGGAGAACCTCTCTGACCTACTGACCACCCCCTTCTAACCCACCCCAGGTCCCATTGGCTTCCTGGCCACAAGGGCCCAGTGCTGGCTCATGGTCATCCTGCTGTCCCCAGGACCCCCAGGTCCCTTTCCCCTACACTGCTCTCTAATAGGTCATTCACCAACTTACACTGGAACCTGGGGTTGTTCCTGCCCAGATTCAAGACTCCACACCTAAGGCTCTACACTTCAGAGCTAAGTTAGACTGCCAAAGCAAAATTTATATTTGAACCTACTTTTTAATAAAAATATTGAACCAGAGATATAGTGTTTGGCACGAATGAAAAACAAAAACAAGCACACAAGAAAATGACACTTATCCCGAAGGGACAAACTAGAATTTAATCTCCTGAAAATTCAAAAACTGCTTTCAAAAGCAGTTTTCAGACTGCTTCCAAAAAAAAGGCAGTCTTTCAAGTTTTTAACACACATTTTAGCTGCTCTGTTTAGATATCTGCTTCACTGATTATATGGAAATGAAACAGCCCAAACCTTTCAATTAGTCATACAAAGCTTCTACCCGTTAGTGGTGCGTCATGCCACCGATATATGTCACAATTTCCTCAAATAAAAATGGTCTTTTTAAAGGCAGAAATGCAAATACAAAATGGAAGAAGGGCTTATAAGCAGTGTAACGTTTTCTACTCCTGCACTTTTTGCTCCAGCAAAAAGAAGTTGAAATATTTCAAGAGATGTTTTTCAAAAGCCAGAATTGCTGTTCTGCCCCTTATTCTCCCCTGTCCCTACTCCAGTGCACTCGGGACCTCTCCCTGTGTTCATGTTGCCTTTCCATAATCATTATAATGAACGACCTTTATAAATAATACATTTCCTTTGTTTCCTTTTGTTCTGTGAGCACAATTCAGCCTCATAAAATACCATGTATGACAGAAAAGAAGCAAAATTTTTAAAGGCATCGAAATATTTAAGCATCAGATGGATATAGAAATATATCAGCTTTATGTGGACAATTTTGTCCATATAATACTAATATTTTTTGCAACTAATTTAAATACTTAGTATAATGCACTTCTGTTATAAAGTACTTATGCTGTAGATATCAAAAAGTACAGGTCACAAGCTCTTTCGTGTTCTTTTTGTCAACAACGAGACACATTTTACCTCTTGTTTTCATCCAGCCATCTCAAGGAAGGTCACTGTTCTCCAATCGTACCCCAGAACTTCATTACAGTTGTCAGTCTGCTCCTTGAACATTTATCTCTAGGGTTTTCTTTCACTTCAGTGGCACAGAGGGACTTGCAGGGATAAAGATGAAATACAGATCTCTTTTTCCAGCTTGTGTTTTATATTGTGAGGGCTTCATTTAATAATATTTGTCTAATTTAAACATGTTGTCTAATTTAAATTCCAGTTACGGAATACTGAATTTCCACTTTCAGGCATGCATTGGGCTTGCCTGATATATCTGAGACCTGTCTCTGTTCCCACTCAGATTTTGACAAAATTAAAGAAGACAAAAGCAAAAAATAACTAAAAATGGAACTGCGATAAATGCTCCCATGCTGGCTTCCCTCTACCACGCTCAAGTTAACAACTGCAAACCTGGCTTCAATGTAAGTGACTTTACGATATATTTAGTAATTGGTTCCAAACAAAAATAATTTCTAAGTAAAGTTGTGTGTATGCTTGTAGAGCCATCTGCTATATATATAAAGAGCTGGATGCTGGAAGCATTTTCCCAGAGCAATCTTATCTGTCTTGTCTGTGGAGTTAAAAAGTTTGATGACTAAATTCAAAACCCATAAATAAAGATTTTGTATAGTTTTTCAGTTTATACTCTGGGACCTATCACATAATACAGCTTTGCTTTCCACACTCTGCTTTCATACTCCATATGAATTCTTTCTGTTCATATACTTGTCCATCATCTGGAGTCTTTTGGTCTGGATCCCTTTGAGATCAGGATGAGAAGGGGAGACGACAACTCTCTGCAGACGTTTGTTCCGAACCCTTCGAGGATGCTCAGCAGGAAGATGATCTCCCACGTCCCCATGTGTGGGTTCCAGACCAAAGCCACCTCTGAAGAGCTGCTGAGTGTGCACAAGTCCAGTGGTCTTCACTTTCTGTCCAAGGCACCCCGTCAACGTTCCGTTCGGATCCCCCTGCAGCTGCTGGATACATGAAGCCAGTGGGTTTGCAGGGAATGTCGATTTAGTGTGAAGTTTCAGATGCTGAGAGATCAGGGAGCAGCCACCTCTCCTCAATACTAGAACACATTCCAAAAGCAAGTGCTTTGCACTGATGAGTTTCTCCACAAGATACAAAGAGCTGGATTCTTTACCACAAACAAGTGTGTATTCAAACTGCTAACCTTGTCCACAGCATCGGAAATTATTCCAGTAAACAGCCGGAGCAAGAATGAACTAAATGATGTGGAAAATGTGTTTGTTCTCAGAAGTGCAAGTCTGCTTCCATCCTAAATACACTACTACAGCTTGTGAGGGTCTGTCTCGGTGAGAAGGTGGTTTTGGCGCTCCTGAGACCCTGGTTGTGTTTAATGATGAAGCAAATAACCAAAGGGAAGCTCTGGAGCGCTCTAATTCCCCTGGCTAAACAGATCAGCAGTCCAACCCTACACTTCTCAGCCAGATGGGCCAGCGTTAGCTCGGTGGCATCCACCGGTGACACGAGCCCAGCCCTGCTCATGATGGGCTTCGTTCTGCTCTCCTCGACTTTGGCAGAAGCAAGAGCTGCTTTATCTGCATCCCTCCTGTGTGCTGAGCGTGGAGATATTCCAAGAAACGCCTCTGGAATGCCTGAAGAGCACAGAATTATTGCTTCTGCAAATATTCCCCCAAGAGAAGCAGAAGGGATGGCAAGTGCCAGAAGCAGCGTCACTCTGCCAGGTGCAGCTCTGGAACACCACGGAGTTCTGGCTGCTTCAGAACAATAAGCCACAGTGGGGAAAAGACCCTCCTTACAACTTTTTTGGATGGATATAGTTCCACAGTGAACATCATAACGCCCAAAAAGGATAAATATCCAAAATCAGAGGCGCACACATAAAAGTCATTGTCATCCTTTTAGTTGTAAGGGCTAAGCTCAGGTTCATGAGCCTTTAGACTTTTTCCTGATGCTGAGAGAAAGCTGCTGCTGGAGGCAGCCAGTTCTTCCATGCTGCCCCGTTTGTTTCCAAGAACACAAGACCATGTTTTCCCCTGAGCACAGAAGGGATCAAACAGCAGAGCTGGTTCCTCTGCTCGCAGTTCCCTCCCCAGGCTGCTCACGCTGCAGAAGTGTCTGGGGCTGCAGCTCCTGCGTTCTCCCTCTCCTCCTCAATCACGGAGCCATGGAATGGTTTGTGTTGAAGGGACCTGCAAAGCTTCTGCAGTGCCCCCCCTGCCATGAGCAGGGACATCTTCAGCAGCTCAGGTTGCTCAGAGCCCCGTCCAGCCTGGCCTGGGATGTCTCCAGGGATGGTTCATCCACCACCTCTCTGGCCAACCTGGGCCAGGCTCTCACCACCCTCAGGGCCAACAATTTCTTCCTCATGTCCAGCCTGAACCTCTCTCCTTCAGTTTAAACCCAACATCCCATGTCCTCAGGTAGCTCTCCAAACCAGGCCGCTCTAACCAGCCACACCTGACGAACTCCTTCGCTCACACAACTCTCATCAGCCCTGCCCAGACGGGTTGGCAGGCACGGTGTTATAACCCATCTATCTAGTACGTAAATTAAGGCTTTTTTCACAAGAAGTAGGGCCCACTAATTAACTTGAAGACTGGCATCAGAGATTATTTCAGAACTAATCAAATTTACTCATCAATAGTGTATTGATACTATTAATTATAGCCAATCTAATGTATAGACCCAGCCTACAGAAATATGCACACAGAGAGATATAGATGTGTCATCCTCCACAAAATTGTAATGGTTACATTTGAAGGCCTCTGGTTTCACCGCAGACACTCTCTAGGTGAGAACATATTGGAACAAGTTTTAAAAGGTATCAATGAAGCAGCGCGACATTCCTGGTGTAAGATACTGCCCTACGTTTTGGAAAAATAAATGGGATCACAGTCCCTGAAGACAGACAACAGTCCTCAATTTTACCTTTCAGACAATTATGTTATTTTAAGCATAAAGATTTATTTTATATTTGTTATTTTTATATATCACTTTTGAAATTTGGATTACTGTATCAGGAACTTGAAAGGCATTCCCTCTCATAGCAAGAACTTTGCAGTCAGGTTATTGATATGTGCTTAAATTATATGAGCCAACTGAGGGGCAGTGGGAATTATATCTATTTATCTATTATTCAAATGCCACATATTTTGGGAATACTTCTAGAGTTAATATCCTTTGTTATAAAACAAAAGAGTTTTCCTCTCAGATTTCTCACAGGGATTCAACCTACTTCCATAACATCCATAAGAGCTTTTCTACTGACTTCACGTCAGATCAAAGCATAAAGACAGAATTTAAACACTGTTTTTTGTTTCAAGAGCTCCATGGAAAGTGCCAAAGAAACGCTGATTTGGATCACAAATAACACCCCTTTTGTTCAAGTACTGAAACAAATCCATAAATAAAAACATATGCCAGAATAACTGGGCAGTATTTTCCTTTTTAGTTAAAAACCTGTTCTAGCACAGTGTGTTTCCATTCTGCTCCTTTTAACCTGCGCTGCAATGGAAGCTCATGTCGACATCTATTATTTGGAATGGACTGTACAGTGCAAATTTCATTCTCACCCACAAAGTGGCTGTTTTGTGAATTACAAAGCGCTAATACATGAATATCATATTATTGTAATGTTCCTGTAATAAACCCTATAAAGGACACAACCTGTTCATAGAGAATAATTGAGATACAAGATTTGATTTAAAGAAGCCAACTCCTGAGAAAACAAACAAGAACGGCCTTATCCTGTTTAGAAAGGTCATATGTCAAAGTACTGACGTTGCCAGATGAAATGCTGATGCTTGGAAGTAGGAGAATTATGACACCTTCTTTGCATATGATTAATAATGTTTTATCTCTTTACATAAAATACAAGACTAAAGATACCACAACAATCTCTCGGAAGCTGCTCTTGAATCCTACGGCAATGCCACTTCTCATCAATGTAGAGCAATAGCATTTTTAATGGATTTAAAATTCATTCATAACTTCCTGTATTTCAATATAATACAAAGCAAATGTAGGCTGGCTCTTCAAAACAAGCCTTTAGTATAGCGGTATAGATCTATTCTAGAAAGTTCTCTCTCATTCAGAACTACCTAAAACAAAGGGCTGCAGACAAAGGCAGGAACAAGACAACCAGCCCAACCGAAGGCCGGGTTGCACTATCTCACCAATAAGACTCTGACCCTGTAGCTCATCAAAAAAATGGTACAGATGTTTCCTGCTAAAATTCAACCAATTCAAACAAATTCAACGAAATTCAACAGATACTGAAAGCACGTCCAGCGGTAGCTCCTCTAGACCCACCACAGTTCACTGAGATCTATCCACGACACGGCGACGGAAAAGCATCAACTTTGCACAGCTACTCTAAGAGGGAATCACAAGTGCGAATTTTTCAACAAAAGTTTAAAGTTTATAAAGTTTAGATCTCATAAAAAAATGTAAAAAAGAGATTATCATAAATTACTTGGCTACAAGTTAATCTCTGATGTTTTGAAGACGTTCCCATGGATTGTCATCTTAAATTGCGCCCTTTTCCTGGCTATGAAACTCTGCTGGAGAACCATTAAGCCTTCTGTCCTGCAGAAATGGGAATGCGCAGAAGCCAGCAAGAAATTTCAGTTCAAACAAATTTCCAATGTTTCCTAGAAGAAAATATAACTAAAATCTTAATCTGGGCCACCCGTCCTCTAAAGTATTCAACATTTGCTTCTGGAGCTGATTTTAATGTGATTCCATATCTAGCATCGATCCAGAATTCAGAAAAGATTATTAAAGATTATTTTCAAAATGCAAGTTTTTAATTTCCAACTGCAAACCAAATATCACACACAACTCCATTATGGGTTTCTGAGCCAGTCTTGAAAACTAGAATTCAAGATCAAGACTGAGACTTTTTAATCAGTAAATGTCTGTACTAGGGATGAGTTTCAATCTATGATCAAAGAATGGGAAATCCAGTAGTAATCCGGGTTTAGCCAAAAAAATGATTCCATGTGCTGATGGGATACTCGTGAGCAATAGTTCATATTATTATTATTATTATTATTATTATTACATGTACCGATTTGATGGTTTGCATCCATGTATTGGTTGCATTCAGAAACATCTGAGAGCCCTTACAGCAAAATGCTTCACATGTTCAACTCTGGTTGCTTCATAAATAATTTGTAGCACAACTGATGATCTGCTTGGGCTCTGAGCAACCCTGGATTTCTTCTTGCTTCTAAAACACACTGGGATTACTCAACTATGATAAATATGTTGAGATTAAAGCCACATGAATGTCCTGAGACCCACTCTGATATTTTTAACTTTAGCCACGAAACGAAAGTAGTTTTAGGGCATGATTCTCATTAACAGGATATACAGCGAACTCTAAAATGTCATTGAGAGCTTGTGCTGTTTTCATTTTGGCTCCGCAGGGAATCCACCAGGCTGAAATAATAATAATAAAGAAATACATTCAACCCTTCTAAGCCAACCTAATCAAATGTCCCTGTGAGCAAGAAAAATATATAAATGTTCAATGAGATACATGGGTTAGTTTTTCTCTTTGACTCACCTAGATAGAAAAGAGCTACCTGTAAAATAAGAATCAATGGTTATAGTAATTAAAGGCTATTCTGCTCTCTCCGTTTTGCTTCTCATGTCCAGTGGCACATCCAGCCCCGCTCCGAAAACTCCGAGTCAATACGTGACACTCACAGGACTCAATTCCCCGATCAAGATCACAAAGGCTGAAGATGTGAAATCACAAGGGTGCTTATTTTTCAGGTTATGTATGTGGAGTGTGTGCAAAGTGTAGAATGTCAAGTGAATGAGTACAGAGAATCATGTAATTTGTTGGCAGATTTTAGAAGAACTTGGTAAGTTCAACGATCTGACAAAAATGAATGTGGAAGTCCAAGAGAGATTTCCACATCTCATGTTAAAGAGCACAGTCGACTTACAGGTCTGACGAAGTTTCAGTCCTGAAATCCATCAAATTGGTACCTCATGTAATTAAAATATTTCTAAAGTTCAGGACAGACCTGGTATTTTCTATAGTAAAGACCATTCAGCCATGAAGATCTAATTTTCAGAATGCAAATAAACACTAGAATTGCTAATAATACCGAGTAGAAATAATCAATTCCTGAGTCTGAACTAGCAGAAAATCAGTAAGGATTTTTTTCTTCCTTCTTTATTAGCTCATTCGGTTACGAGGAACTTATAATTAGCTGTGGACTTCAGTGTACAAGTTACGAGTTCAGAGGAAACGAATCAAAACCACACTCACACAGCTGCTGACCGGACTCCTGCCAAACGTGAATGAGGGAAAAGGGCCTCAAATTGCTGGTTGTAACAGTTTGCTCCAAAATTGGAAGCTGGGATTGAGTAAGCAACGGGCAGGCAGTGAATCCGGACGGAGAAGCAGCGATGTGAAGCATAAACACTGTGACCAGGAGAAGGAACTTTGCCACGTTGCCCAAAGTGCAGAGAGTTGTAAGGGGAAGCCGTAGGAACCAGCTCCATCCATCCTCCTATCACTGCAGAACTTGCTTTGGAATCACAGACTGAAACCACAGAAAACACTTTCCTTTTGAAACCAAACCCAGCAATGATGAATTCAAGTTTGATGTTTTAAAGGCTGTGGAAGTGTTTTATTCACCCAGCCTGCTGAATAACATTCACTCTGATTTCATATGTGACTTTTAAAGTAGTTTTAATTAGACTTTTTTTTTAACATTTCAGTACACATGCATGTTTGTATCTTTTTAATGAGTTTATAGGATTTCACGGTCTTTGAGCCTGCTTCTACTTATGTTAGTGTCAAAACTTTGGCTGAGTTCAGTGAAAGCAAACCAACCCACCAGCAAGAACACTCGCACTTCTTCCAAAGATCCACTTTTCCTCTGATTATTGGAAGAAAACACGGAAATGAGGCGACGCAGAATTGTTCCCCTCGTTGTCACTCAGTACCTCATTTACAACTATTCACAAATATCTTTTTCAATTCTCATTTTTCTTCTTAATTGGACACTTTATCAGCCCATTTTAGTGGCTGCGCCAGTACCGGTTCCCAGTTAGGGCCACAGCCACAGCACTGGAAAGCTGTGTTTGCTGTTTAATCACAGTTATACCTCCTTTAGGCTAAAACCCTTTGTAAAACTGCTATGTCCGATTTACAGTCCAGACAAACTGTTTGAACGGGACCTAAGAGGATTCTGCTTTAATGCTCAGAAGGAATAAGGCTCTTTAATGCAGAAAAAGCCTCCTAATGGAGTCTGCATATAAGTCTTGGTTACTACTGGAGCATCACAGAGGTACCTGGCAATCTTTTCCACCAGCATCCCTCACCTGCAAACGTGTATTCCTGCGACTTTTAAATGCCTAATGCTTACGGAAATGCTGAACTTAAACACTTTAATGTGCTTTTTTTTCATAGTGAGTAATGCTTTCTCACCACACAAAGCGCGAGACGGCAACATTAAACTTGGAACTGTTCCTTTCAGACTTCCCAGCTTCCACAATAAGTGTTGTCTCATAAAGTTCCTATTTCAAGGGAAACGTTCGAAGACCTTTGATCACACAAAGAAGCCTTCTGTACCGCAAGTTCACAAAATCATCCATTTTATTTAATGCTTAACTATTTGGTAATTGCTCATATTCAGTCTCACACCAGCTTGAATGATTTCAGCTTTTAATGTGCCTCATCTCATTCTGAGGCACATCAATCCAGGAGTAGATCGAGCACCTTGAAATACTAATGCTTGTCACATACTTTAATCTCTTCTAAAAGGTCTTGTTCGTTGTGTGCTCAAATCTCTTAACAGCTTTTTCTTCTCCTTAGCTTTTTACTTTTGTGACAACTAATTCTAGTCAGGATGAAGTTTGTTTAATTTTCATTTATAGTGAAATGTAGGAGCAATAATCTAAAAGCCTGAATTATTACTTTATTAATAGAAATGTAAGATTGTTTTTTCTAAAAAATTACTTTTTTCCCAAGCATGAAACTCTCTCAAAAATGGATCTATATTGATAAAATAAACTTTTCAGAATACAAGAAGACATGTGAGAACTTCTACTCGATCATGTATAAGGATCACTCATATGCACAACTGGGTATCACTGTTTAATTTATAATATTATTGTATAGCACAAAGTCTGGGAATGACTGTCACTGTGCTGCAAAACACCTCTTACCGTTCAGCCTGGAGAACAGGAGCTGAGGGGAGACCTTCTGATCTCTGAACTGCCTGAAAGGAGCTTGGAGCCAGGGGGGTCGGGCTCTGCTCCCCAGGAACAAGCGCCAGGAGCAGAGGAAACGGCCTCAAGTTGCCAAGGGGAGGTTGAGGTTGGATGTGGGGAACAATTTCTTCCCCAAAGGGCTGTGGGGCATTGGAACAGGCTGCCCAGGGCAGTGCTGGAGTCACCAGCCCTGGAGGGTTGGACAGACGGACATGAGGTTCTCAGGGACATAGGGTAGTGGTGGATTTGGCAGTGCTGGGTGAACAGTTGGACTTGATGATCTTAAAGGTCTTTTCTAATAAAAGCTATTCTATGATTCTACAATGAGGTTATTCTATTATTCCAGACTAATTTTATTCTATTGTCTATTTAACCAGAAGCGTGTGCTTGCTGTTGCTTTACTTCCTTGCACACATTCCAGCTCCGGATACTCTGCTCGCTCCCCTCCCACACCAGCCCCTGTACAGGACCCACCTCCTCGGCGAGGTCGGACACATGCTGGAGGTTGAGGCTGCGATGCTGTAAGGTCTTGGCTGTGGCACAGGCTCTGCCGAGAGCTGATCCATCCTCGCACAGCTCGGCACAAAGCGCACACACACCGCAGGTCCCTTCCATGGGGTGTCAGCTCTGGGCTCGGGCTGCTGCAGGAGACAGTCACGACCTTACATCACACCAGCCCTTTTCACAATTTTCCTTACAAATCAAACTACAGCATAACTGCTCTCTGTCATTTTCTTTCCAACACAAATCTAATGGAAAATAGTTGCCCAACTGAGAAAATCTGTAGGAATTAAGATGATTAGGGTAGTAGAGCATCTCCCGTGTGAGGAAAGGCTGAGGGAGCTGAGGTTCTTCAGCTTGGAGGAGACTGAGGGGGGACTCATTCATGGTGATCAATATGGAAAAGGTGAGTGTCAGGAGGATGCAGCCAGGCTCTTCTCGGTGACAACCAGTGATAGGACAAGGGGCAATGGGTACAAACTGGAACATAGGATGTTCCACTTAAATATGAGAAGAAACTTCTTCCCGGTGAGGGTGGCAGAGCCTGGCCCAGGCTGCCCAGGGGGGTTGTGGAGTCTCCTTCTCTGCAGACATTCCAACCCGCCTGGACACCTTCCTGTGTAACCTCATCTGGGTGTTCCTGCTCCATGCGGGGATTGCACTGGATGAGCTTTCCAGGTCCCTTCCAACCCCTGACATTCTGGGATTCTGTGACTTTTGCCAAAGCCTTTGGGGAGCAGCCACGTCTCTTGAGACAGCTCAATCAATGCCACCTGGGCAATAGCAACAGTTCTTAAAATGATTACAGAAACATAGAACAGTTTGGGTTGAAGAGACCTTCCCAGCTCCCCCAGTGCCCCCCCTGCCATGAGCAGGGACATCTTCACCAGCTCAGGTTGCTCAGAGCCCCGTCCAGCCTGGCCTGGGATGTCTCCAGGGATGGTTCATCTACCACCTCTCTGGCCAACCTGGGCCAGGCTCTCACCACCCTCAGGGCAACAATTCCTTCCTCATGGCCAGCCCAAATCTCCCCTCTTCTTGTCTAAAACCATCACTCCTTGTCCTGTCACAACAGGCACTGCTAAAAAGTCTGTCCCCACCTTTCTTATCGTCCCCTTCCAAGGACTGAAAGGCCCCAATAAGGTCTCCATGCTCCTCTGAAAAGCTGCTGCTGTCACACACACACTTTTTATTTTTTCAGTCCTTTACTCATTGCTTATTTCGGCGCATGTGAAGACCTAGCGAGAACTTGCCTCCTGTCGTTATTCCGGCCACAGTTTCAGACGTATCAATGTTCATTCAGCCCTTCAGCTATCTCCAGTATAGACATAAAGTCCTGCGCTAGTCGGTACGATTAAGAACTGCTGTATGATAAATACCAAACAAAAGCAAAAAATAAGAAAAATGTCTCTCTCCTCTGCGGAAACATTAAGCAATCTTCAGTGTCTGGGCTTTTTTCCACTCATTGTTATCCCAATATGCTTAATAATAATTGTCCCCAATCTTGAGAATGGCTATATTTCATTCATTTTATTTTTTTAAATGAGTGATACTTGATGATTTGAAATGCTCTGACACTGCAGCTCCTACTTAAAGAGCATTTCAGCAGCAATAGTTCCAGGGATGGGGCAGGGTTAAAATATTTTCTTGTTTTAGTCTGTCAAAATACTCATTGTAACTACCATATCTGATACATTAAAATATTTATATAAAATCTGTCTGTTCAGCACTCAAGCACAGAACTGATAAGTATAGTCAGATTCTTACTGGATGTCAATCAACGCCAAATGAATGGAACCATTTGATTAATGGTACAGAAGCAGACACACATTTACACCTCGCTGTGCAGTAACTACTGCCCATTTTCGCTTGGGTATGCAGGACAATGCTGCCCTTGGGCTGCTCCACAGCTCTTCACATTGTCTTTCAAAACCACGAGGCAAAGGAGATTAAAATCAATACATGAGCTGTTGATGAAATGTCACTTGGGCAGCCCAGGAATCTGGCTCTATTCATCAAAGATGATCCTTAATTTCTCTGTCAAAATGTTTACTCAAAAAAGGGTCATCTGCAAAGGTGTTGGCACAGTTCAAACTTCTCATTTTGTTACAATTTCCAAAGGGTGTTTTGATTGAGGTGCTGATGGGGTTTTTTGTTAGGAGGAGAACACCAAATAATAACTAGACTGACTTCAGGTAGCATCTGAACTCCCACATTCTTCTTCCAAAGATAGTCAGGTTCTGGATCAAAAACTCTTATCTATTTTCTCAGCTTTCTCCTATTTTTGGGGAGGGCAAGGAAATTGAGCATTTCCTCAGTGCACATTTCCCCCATCTAATGTACCTTGTGTCTCCCTTCTCCTCCCTCTTACTGTTCAAAGACAAACAGGAGCAATTGAGGGCCTCATGAAGTTGCTGTCAACACCCACCCCACCATCAGAGGATGAAATTCAGCGTTTATTCCCGCTGTATGTGTGAGATTTCAGCAGAGGGGACCAAAGGAGTGTCGAGCGTGACCCTTGGCAGGGCCGTCTGCCAGGGTTTGAACCTGCGGTTCCAGAGAGTCTAGATGTTAGTCTGGGAAATGCAACCTGCTGCTTAGATGATGAAACCATCCCCAATTTAAAACTTGCGGCCTTATTCCTCTGGAATGTCCCTTCAGATGAACGGAATAACCAACCATGCTGGATAAGCACATTAACTGGATGCTTTTACTAAAATGATCAGAAGTAAAATAACTCCATTGACATTTAAATCGCCATAATGTCTGCAAAGCTAACACTTCATTTGAGATGAACCTTTATTACTTGGGGCTTTATCCACATACAGTACAATTGCACAACATCCCCTTATATTCCAGAGGTTACCTTTGCAGCCAGAGGGCAATTAAAGAGTTGAAGGAGACATCTGTTGCATGTACATATGGTCATATGGTCAAGATAAACATAAATATGATTCTAAATATTCTTTAACACTTAATACAAATACTGCATCCACAATGAATGAAAATGAACAATCTCAAACATTTAAAAAGAGAAATTGTCAGGTGTTAATTTTTATGAAGACCATTGAAGATTGCAATGATGAATTGCCAACAAAAAGGTTTCACTCATTTTCCCAAATACTAAATGCCTATCTTTAAATTACCGGTGCTTAACAGCTGCAATAACTATAACTGGGTCACTACAGCTTTAATCCCCACTTCCACACTCACATCTAAACAGCTGAAAATAAAATCAGAAATGAAGTAGCAAAACACACCTTAAATTTCTGAAGCAGGAGCACTATTCTAACACTGCAGAGGTAATTATTATCCTTAATAACACCTGATATGATTGAGGCTTTTAACAAAAGGAATGCTGCCTTTAAACCGTCTGCTACTACTCAGAAGTTGACTGCTAGGAAAAATTGTCAGCTGAGGAATAAATGTGTATTTTTAATGACAGGTATGTGATGGGATGTGCAAAATCTGCCCAGAGAGGGCTGGGAAAGGTTCAATTCCTCTACTGTTAGAAGGAGAAAGCTGCACAATACGCCTCAGTCAAGGCTAAAAGTAAGACCTTCTAACCATGATATCAAAACCAACACATCTGAAAGAAGAGGGTTTAGATCAGGATGTATTTGTGAGTAGGAATAGATTTCATAAACGTTGAGCACAGTTGTTTCTAACCAGTTATTGGTTTATTCATGGTTCTTTCCACACACAGTGTTGTTGGACGCTGCAATCAATGATCAAAGTATTTCTTAATACAAAGGTTTTTTATATTAGTGACATCAGGCACAATTTATCAGATAAGATAATGACATTTTTTACACATCATCAATTCCAACATTTTCTGTTGGATAACTCCTGAAACTACGTGCATATTGATTTCAGCCCTGTGTGAAGGGACTGGTATTTGGTTTGAAGAGCTCAGGGATGTTAATGTATGCTCAGAATAACACGGTTCGGTTCTTTGTGAGCTCTCCCCAGAGGATTTTGTGTAACTCGGAACCAGACTCACCTTCTGTTTTTAAGATACAGAACAAACCAAAATGCCACGTTGCCTCGTGAACCACCCTCTGCAACTCGGATTCAAAATAGTCTTCCAACAACTGCTCCAAATTCTGTCACCTGCAGCCAGCACCACCACCTGTAAGGATGTGATTAACACAGGGACATCTCCCAAGTGTGTGCGTAGGAGCATTGACATGTTCAGGTAACAGTCTCAAAAAGAAAATACACCTCATCCCGAGACACGCTCTGTACATTGCTTGGTATTTTGAACTTGGAATGTAAAGACCAAAACAGTGATTATGATCCTGCTGCTGACTTTACCACCTATTCTATTAAACTCTGTTTAAAAAGGTAGAGTTAAAAGTTTGAAAAGATTTTTGAGAAACATTAGGGATACTTTCACTTGAATTTTAAAGATAATCTTATTTTTTTTTAGGAGAAAGATATTAGCGAATTATAAGGAGCCTTAATATTAACCTCGCAAAATACCCTGATGAAAATTGTGCCGGTTAGGATAGGGCTGTGCCAAGAGCAACACTGGAAAGGGCTCTCGGGGGAGCCATCGCTCGCAAGGGCTGGAATTGTACAAGCCGCCCTTTCATTGCAATGGTGTTCAGATGTGTGGAACACACACGAAAAATCCAGATGGATTTATGGAGGTGAAGGAACATCATGCAGCGCTATTATTTATTATGTTACAGCGCTTTCCCCTTTCTTGCAATGCTCCTGACCAGTGCTGTTCACAAAAGATGAAGCCATGGCTTCTAACCATTCTCGCCTGTCTTATATTTACATGTTTTAAATAATTAATCCCAAATACTATAATACACTAGGTACTACAAAAAATAACATTATCTCTCTGTTAGATAACAAAACTTAGAGGCTTTTCTTCAATTGTAAAGGCAGTCTGTGACAAACAGGGAAGAGAATGGGTATTTTCTCAATCTGCCAAGCACCAACAGCATCCAGAATTTGTCCCAAATTCACCTTTTCTATCTAAAAAGTGCTAAGAAAGGAAAGCTGGTTGCCACGCAAGATAGCTGGATCAATATTGGAAAGCACGACTCCTGAGAAAATCAGTGATCAGAATGTGAGTATGGAAGAAAATGCAAGAACGTGGACCAGAACGTGCAGAAATACAGGTAAAGCTCTATGAGAAGTGAAAGAGAAGGACCAAGAGCCCAATGAAGGCGCTGATGAAGGGAAGAAGTCCCTTGGCATGGAGCGGTCATCACCCTGGTAAGGAAAGGCCATTCTGACACGGTTCGCCGTTCAAATTCAAATCCCACCTCTGGCAACATACATTGGATATACACCAAGTCCAACAGGTCTCAATGGCTGGTGGTTTTCACCAACAAAGTTCACCAAATTCCATTAAACAAAAATTAATTGTTTACATTGAAATCAACAAAAGGCAGTAATTGTTGTCCCTGACAGTTTGAACTAACGGTCAGTGTGAATTCTTAGTAATTGCCATATTCTACCCTTCACAACGCTCTTGGGCTCCACTACAAATGGTGTGATTATAGAAAATGAGGTCTTCAGTTCGGAGGGCTTTTTTACAAGAGCAAATCGCCAGCAATCACACAGAGTTCAGCTCAAGGCAAGAGAGATTTCAACTTTGACACAAAAAGCAGAGAAACAGATTAGCTGGCAGCTTTTCCAGCAGTTGGCAAGGAATAACTATAAATTCGCTTCTCCCACTGGCTTAAAAAGAAATTTGCTCTCCTTATTACTGGAAAGAGACTCATACAGGAGATTGTTCCAATCGGAACATTATACGGTACAGCAGCGTTTGAGCTCAGAGCTTCAAAAATATTTGCACTGAGCTTTTGAAGCCATGTGAACACTACCTTATTTTCTAATTATTCCTTTGATACTTTGGATTGAGTTGTTTCAAAAGGTATAAGCTCAGGTCCCCACAGTTTCTTCAGAAATCTCACCTCCCTCTATTTTTATCATTTTTCACCAAAGACAAAACATTGTCTGGTACCCAGACACAGAAGTGGGATTTTCAGTCCCTCACTGCAAGACACGCCGGCAAATTGTTTTAATTTTAACTTCACGGCTCCTAAGGTGTGTGAATACGATATCTAGAACTCCAATGAAAAACACATGACCAGAAAGACGCAGCGAACCACTAATCTGCCTTATAGTGCCAAGGCCACGAGGGGCACGCCAGGTCAGTGCTCTAAGTCCCGAGTGCCAGAATAGCTGCTCTTCCTTTAACATGTCACTTTGCATTTGTCTAGAGAAATCAAGAAAGGAGTTAAATACGCCGTCATGTAGGTGACAGGCAGAGGATGCAATTTTTAATCAGTAAATTGGTTTGCTGAAGCAAAATTTCTGTTCAATTGGCTTCCAACGTTAGAGGAATAGAATATAAATATACTTTTAGCACAGAATTATTATATTCATAAAGAACTCATCTCCTAAAGGACTGTCTTTGTTAAAGGACTGTCTCTGTTGGTTTTTGGGGTTTTTTCCCCCTGAATTCAGATGTGTAGGTGATGCATGTTCTGGGTTTCATCTCAGATACAAAGTTAGAAGCAAACAGTACAAGTACCATGAAACAGTGACAGCCCAGGTTAACACATACGGTCACCTACAGATGTGCAGGTTGGGCAGCTCGACCCCCTTCCAAAAGCAGACAATGGCAGTGCTTATGGCTATTTTTCCTATGAGCATTCAATACGATTTGGACACCCAAATATCCCTTGGGCTACTTTAAATCATAAAATTATCAGAAAGCCTCAAAATATATCTTAATACAGTAAAGTTTTCTGAGTTTTTTCTCTTTTTTTGTTTGAAATCACTGTGCAATGTGGCAAAATGTCAGAATTGCCAGCGTTTCTTTCAAAGCATTTTCTTCATGGGAACGTCCAGAAGAGGTGAAAGAATGGAAAGAACCGGAGTATCTCTGGTCGTTGTATCATCTAAAGCGGACACGCTGACTATAACCAGATGGCCGCAGGCTGCCAAACTACTCCCATCTTCAGGATGAACAATATTTTAGTTACTCCTGTTTTTCTCAGCAGCATTACACAGATTACTCTGTGTCTCCTAATTTTGTCAAATATCTAAAATAAGGCTGCACGGTGGTTTTCTGTCCTTTATAAGCAAATCTTACAGTCATCACCTTCTGCCCCCACCCCCAGACTGTCACCTCTTCGCTACTCCAAGCTTTTTACTCGCTTGATTACAACCCATAGAACAGACCCAATTTCACAAGTGGAAAAGTACTTAATTAACTCATCATTTACTTGCGTGGAAATACCGCGCAGCAATACGAGGCCTCAATAAGGCGATGTACAGCTTTAAAATCACCCAGTCTTTTTTATTAACAGGGATTTTACGACAGTTATGGGAGCCTATGAAACGTTTGTGGTGTCCAACATGCAGTGCTAGAGTGTCAATGCTCCCATGTCTTAATGGCCCATCCCTTCTGGTTCAGACTGCAGCCCTGGTTTATGTACTATTCAAACTTCCCAGAATCTACATTGGCCGGAATTTACTTGCGAGTTTGGGAATTAAATTACATTCACAACCCTACCTGTTTGCAAGCTCCCATCCCTTTGGTTTGCAATATCCTGCCTAGTAGAATTATTCGTTGTAGATGACAAATTCTGTATCGGAGCTTTGATTATCAAACGCTATTTGCACGTTGTGGGAGGCAGCACAAGCCCCGGCCTCCTATGGAAGGCTGTAGATCACCCCATTCAACAGCTACTTGAGAAGGACTGAAGGGTTTTATTTGATTGCCCATTCTCCCATGGAAAATACTGGGGAGAAAAGGTGATTAGTATTCCCGTTAGTAGAGCCCAAAGCTATTAATAATAAATCCATTAGAACTTTTAATTAAAACCCCAAAACTAGTCGGACAAAATTCACCCCCTGTAATAAAATACATCTATAATATCAGGAATAATTAGCAATGTATCCTGTAAGATTAAAAATAATTAAAATAATTACATTTTGAAGTATTTTTAAAGAGGTTATAGACTGCTTCAAAGAAGCTAATAAGATTATATTCAGAACGTGTAGGCTACTGTCCTGACGGGATATACGGAGTCTAGACTAAAATAATTAATTTACAAGTAATTAAGAAGTATCAGGCACTATATAACTATTTATTAAAAATCAAAGTATTCCACAAGACCGCCAACAACTGTGATTAGAGGGGTATACAACTGCATATGTGTGAAACCCCAAATTCCTATCTAGACACCCAAATAGCCACTTGTCAGGGGTGATAGGAACCGGCTTTCCTGGCAATGGCCAAAATAATTGCTAATAATCTGGAATCTTTCTCTGGGGCAGCTTACATGAGAAAGGGCCGTGAATGATGAGCAAAGCAGCTAGGAAGCCAGAGTAACATTAACAGGGAGAACTGTGTGTGACATGATAAAGCCAAGGGACATTTAGAGTGGTCATGAAGGGCAAAACCAAACAAAAAACCCCATGCACAACTAAAAACTCCTATTTGCATTGCGTTATGTGAAGACCCAATGAACTCGGTCACAATCTGACCAAAGAAGGCATCCTCCAAAGCACCACAGGGAACATTACTCCAAGTTCATTAGTCGACTGCAACTTGAAGTGATCTCACTTGTCAGAGCTTTTCTGCTTACAAGCACTAGAGAATTTTTGCAGAGAATATGCAAAAGCACGAAGAACATGGGAGAAAGGGAAAGCAAATGATACCATTTCCATGAGGCCTGACAAGTTTAGGCACACGGCTTAAGATTTACAAAAGCAGTTCTACTCTACATAATTGGCTCTCACCCAACAATTTAGCTAAGTAAGATTTATGTAAACTCCTGTTTCTCAAGACAGATATCCAAACTGCACTCCACCCATACTGAAGCTGCCAAACTTTTTTCTCATAAACAACCCCATTTAGAGATGTATGGAGCTTTGGGAAAGCAAAAAGCTCCACGCTAAAAATCCCTCAGTATGAAATATATTCCTGGAAAAATTATTAGAAGCAGAGGAGTTTAAGTAGCTTACCAAAATTAAAAACATGTATGAAGAACAGACCAGCATTACATGGACAAACTGAGTTCTCATACTGTAAGCCTAGATGAAATTATCACACCTATAAAGCAACCTCTTTGTACAGCACAAAAACCTAGAAGCAATGCATTTCTTTGCCCAAAATAGAGATTTGTTTCAATTAAAAATGACAGAGCAACAAAATAGCAGTGGAAAGAGAAGCCAAACAAAACCTGTGGTAGATTAAATTTCATACATCTATACAATGAAGACTCAAAATCTAAATTTGCCCATACACAAAATGGATGGAGCGCTTCTGGTTATTCCTCTTTGAACTGTAAATAAGAATTTTCAGCCTTTGCTGTTAAATTCCTCAAGTAATAGCATCAATACCTCCTTCAGAGATAACTAATGCATGGTTTCGGGGACATTGTTTTTAAGTTATTCGCTTAGCTCTTCACCCATAGCATAAATAGTAAATATCTTGAAAGGATATGAATGGAGAACGATTAGAAGCAGAAAGCATTTTATAAGAGAAGGTGATTTGGAAGACAAGAACAGAGAAAGGAAATAACTGAGGTGCCCAATTCAGCATCATCGCAAAGTGAAGTTATGCACAATAGAAGAAATTTCTGTGTTAGACAGTAAAGCATTTAACCACATAGCCAAGAAGTTTTCCTTCAAACATCTATTCATCCTCAGCCACAAGTCCAGCCTACAGTTCGATAGTTCCCTCCCTCTTCAGTAATGAGGTGGTGGTTCAAAAGGAAAGATGCACAAGAATTCGGCTGCCTACAGATGGCTGAAAAATCCACGGAATTGCCATTTTCCAAACACGAGTGCCTCATCTTCCTCCCTTCTCTCCTACATCAGTGGCCAGAGGACGAGAGACACTGGCAAAGCTCTTCCTTGCAGATGTGTCCTGGAGAGGCCACAGATGATACTCAGTAAAACCTGATACCGCATCAGTCGATCAGGGATCCACGGAAACAAGGATGATCTATCACCTTCAGTTCAACCAAGCTCTTGTGCAAAAAGTTCTCTGTAGGATCTCAGAGGGGGCTGAAGAAAAGACGGCAGTTGCAATGAAGTGACTTAAAATGCATCCTGATGACATAAAACATCATTTTATGGATATGCCTGCACTGCCACATTACAGAGTGCAAGCACAAGCGCTGCACCTCGTTCATCCACGTCGCTTATTTAATTCTCCTCTCAATCTGCTTTTGAAGAAATCCAGCTTGATTTCTCCAGGACAAACCATGGCCCCAGCTCTGGGCAAAGTTCTCTTCAGTAACGGTTGTCAGAGTCAGCGAGGAAAACAAACCATCAGCCCTGGACCCTGCACTCCAAACCTCCTCAGTCCTCCCAGTTTGCGTGTCCTCATTCTCCACTAAATGTCTAGATACTGCAAACAGAAAATGTAACTTTGGTGGCATGTAATTAAAGCACCATCCTGGTGTACTGCAGCAAAAATGGCATCTTTTCAGGTTGTGCCCCCTCCTCAAAAGCGTATCTTAGGTGAACAGAGCTGCCACATGCTGCTCAGAGACGGACACGATGGGACGGATGTGACCAACCTGGTTCAGAGGCCACCCATCCCAACTCTTTGCTCCATCTGGATTTGGAGCAGGGGCCGCAGCCAAACTTCCTCCAGTTGGGCAGTACAGCTGTGCACAACCCAGCCACTATCCGGTCAGTTTGTTATTCCCCTCAAAGCCCTTTCAATTCACCGGGGATTCCTCCCAAAATCTGAACAGCAAACAGGACCAAGAGAAGAGCCAGGCCTTTGTTTTGTCTGGCAGCTGTATATAGAGGTGAGAATTCCAAGACGCTTTCACGAACTGCATTTTTGCAACAGAAAGCTCCATAGCTGAGGGTGGTTAAGCATTCTCATCTGTTTATCAAAATAGCTGCGTTCGCTTTCTCATTTAGATTACAAGCAGAACGAGTGAGCTTGTCAGATGTGATGGACTAACGTGCCGACAACATGGCAGAGACGCGCAGCCATTATTCTTCTCATCAGAAGTACATAATGCTGTCGTTTAGCTAACCAAGCATCCCAAAGGCATAAGGAGCTGGCTCCTACCTACCTGTTTGAGACACCAGTAGAGAACAGAAAGCAAAGTGATAAATGGGCACTTGCCTGTTCCTGTTACTGAAGACATTTGTCTTGAAGCAGTGAGCAGATTTGGAAACTTCCTTGATATCAAATCAACAAACATGCCAAGAATTAACATTTTCCAGTGATGAACAGAAAGTCTCACAGACATCTATTATCTTCGCTAACTTTATAACTAAAATGCAACTATCCTTCTATACCCTGGAATGGAAATGTAGGCCAGTTAAACACCTCCAATCCCAATTATATTAAATAAATCCCCTGGATATGCCTCCAATACCAAGTTCATAGTCTGCACACAAACATAGAGACCGAAAATAAATACATGTTGCTAGTAAATAGAATGCAAAAATGCAGTAATTAAAAGTAAATGTAATGAACTGTTACGTCTAGTCTGTTCCACAAAGACTGGTAAGAGGCTGGATTTTTAGCCCTTTTATTACGTGTCCCAAAATAAAAAGTAACCAACATAAAAATGAACAGTAAGAAACAAAATCCCTCAGAAGATGTTGCAGTTTTAAGGAGAGATAAAAACATCTTTAAAAGGAATGAGAGAGAAGGCAAACTGACAGAACAGCATGAAAAACCCTTCGCTTTAGAAAATTTGCAAAAAGACAAAAGTAGAGAAAATGATCTGAAATGCTTTTGCAGTAAAACAAATAAAAGCCATTGAGCAAGGCAGCAGTGAATAGCAGCTCCATGAGTTAGTAACTGAGCTTGGCAGTGAAAATAAAGAGCTGAAGCGATACACACTTGCATTCGCTGATTCTCCACCTGAGGTTTTTCGTTACCTGAAAGACTTAAATTAATGACAGGGGATTCGTGGCAGAATAATAAAAATCATAAGTGAACAGAGACAAAAGAAAAATCATTAGAACTTTGGAAAAAACCCCTCAGCTATAGACACCATAGTTTAACACAATTACGAGTAAATTGGGGGGAAATGAGTACTGCCTACACATTTTTAAGTGGTATAAATATTAGTGCGGAAATTGCTGTATTTAACTCAACGGGAGTTGTGCCATTGTCTTTGTGGGGTAATAAGTTGACTTAGAGAGTAGGGAGGGAGAAATCTAAGATACTGTCAGAAACTATCTTCAAGGTAGACTTGTTATATTTATTGATAGTGGGGGATTTTAAACTGAGAAAGCTACTTAAAAGAAACATTGGAAGCTTCAATACATGTGGTACTTAAAACAGCCTGGAAAACACATGGCAGGTATAGTCCTATACTATCAACCAAATTAAACATTCTCAGCAAATTTCTCTGGCTTGCAAATTCACCAACACTACTGCAATAATTCACAAATTTAAAAGACTGTCCAGAAACAAAGAAAGTTTGTATCCACCAGCACTAATTCTAATAATAATCATAGTCCCATAATAAGCCTCGTGCTCGTGCCAGTCCCTATTCTATATTCCTCCACTTCTGAGTCACCATCAGACCCTGTTTCTATATCCTCCTGCTTAACTTGGATGTAGATTGAGCTGGTATTAGACAGCAACACATGGTTCAATCTGATGGAACCGCTTAAATGCTTGTTGGTTCCGTCACGGACTTCTGCAAGATCTCGATCTTTTATTAGGACGCGTCTACACATCACAACAAAGCACGGTGCGTGGGTAATATTGACCATACTGCCTTCGCACCTTGAGTTTGGGCCCCTAAAGTGACACAACGGCATCCTCAGAGGTGATGTTCCAGATACCAAGCTGTGCAAGCAGCTCTTGCTGCAAAGGCACGAGAAGCCACCTCGCTTCCAACGCCGGAGCTCGCTCGAGTGGGACTCGAGTCCTCATCACACCCCGCTCTTCAGAACAGATGTGCTCTAATTGCTCTTTTTCAACGGAGCCACGAAATTAGAATCCCAGATGAATCTGATGATGTTTGGCATCACTGCGCTTTCACCCTAAAATTAGCAACGAGGAAACTCGTAAAATAGCAGCTCAGAAGCTCTGTGCAAATAATGCGCGAGTCTCCCCCTCCCAGGCAAAGAGGATGTGTCAGTGCGAGGAGAAGGAAACCAGCTCCCTGCAGACACGTGGGACGTTTGGACAAGTCTAATACACTAAGGAGAACACAGAGCAAAAGCTGGAACGGTTGCACTACAAACCAGGCACGTGCACGACAAGTTAAACCCTGCGGAGCTGGTATTATTTTTATAGGTAAAGGATGCCAAAGTCCTTTCTAAGATGCACCACAATTTACGTTTCACGCCACTGCTGTCACTGGATCACGTCTGGACATTTCAAGGACTCCAGAAAAACAGACAGTAATTGAGCTCAATGCGGGATTTTTGTACTTAAAGTAGAATTACATGTACTTACATCACCTCTTCACCTGAACCAGGCTCATATTTACAATCATGGTGTGAAAGACACCCTGCCATCTGGGATTTTTATTGAAAGAAAATACCAAGCCATAAGAAGCAGCTAATACTAACTGCAGCAGCTGTGCACTGTCTCCAAAGAGAATTATGGGACATGCGTCGAATGCATGGCATTGCTTTGTAAGGATTTCATTAGACACACTTTGGGAGGAAAAAAAATGTTATCCATCAAATAAACAGTCTGCTATTCTAGAGGTTAACTTCTGTATGTACAGCCAAACACATTTTCTTTCCTGTATTTCAAATGTAGAGTAACTGCAAAAACTACTTCACTAGTTGTAGAAGTAATTAATTCTGTCTATAGAATAGGGAATGGAGCTAATTACATATAAAAAGTATCTATAAAATGAATTAAAATTCACATTACTAAAGGCAGTCGACCATTTATTTTTAATGCTATTAGGAGCATCTACTCCTGAAGTGAAGAGCATACCAGCAACTAGCAAAAATAATTATAATAATATAATCTTTACTAGTGAAAAATACATTGTGGCCACATTTAAGTTCTTACCCAAGAAGTTCTCAAGCTACTACTGACACATATGGTATAAATTCTGCTGTCTTTGAAGTCCTAAGCTGACTATAACAGTGGAAACACAGAGGGCTTAGTTAAATTTTAGTTCTACCTACACAAAATGTTAGAAAACACTGGTTCCTTCTGACGTTTGTTGATTATTTATATCTAATCAAGGGGTTTTAAGAGAAAAGAAGTAAATAGACATGCCATTGGAAGAAAATTCTCATCTGTTACAAGCAGCACGCTAAACTGTTACACGACTATTGCAACTGCACATTAGGAACAATTTTGTTAGACCCTTCACGAGGTGGTTGAAAACTTGGCCCCATTTACTTCAGAGCTGTGAGTGACACATTCTGCCTTTCCATAACCTACACAACCTTTTTTGATGCACCGTTTCACGCACCCGTAAAACGCAGGGAATGAACAAAAAACAACACGTGCCCATTTTCACGGCTGGCATCGAGTTTCTGTCCATACAGTGAAAAGACTGTCCCACGAGGTTGATTGTGTTTTGGAGAACTGTCCTGTCCTACAAACCAGATCACAGCACCTAAGAGTTGAGCGTGCAGAGATTTGTTCGGTCGCAGTATAGAAGAATCATAGTCATTTACATACACAGCTATAATTTCTTGGTACATGAGAACGCGTGATGCTCACAAATCATCTTGAATGGCAATTTCTGCTCGTGTGACGCTTTTCTAAAATTTAAGAATAAAGAAACGTGAGAAGACAACACGCAATAAACAAGTGGCCGTGCTTTTCTTGCAAAGATTTTATACATCGGTGGCTTGAAATAATACGGATGCTATTTCCATCCGCTTAAAAATAACTCATAGTGTAGTATTTTCTTGTTACTATTGGTGGTGGGAACAAAAATAGTTTTCCAAAAGAATATTTGGCATAGGAACAGTGTGCTATATTTTTTTACATAAAAGATCTCATGACACCCAGGCATTTGCAACTTAAGAACATTAAAAATCAGCTGGAACTCTCACACCAGGGAATAAATGCACCTTATATTCCCCAAAATTCTTGAGATGCAAAGCAGCACATTATAATGATGTGGGATTATAAATATTAAACATATTACAAGTTGATTTATAGCAGAAAATCAAAACATCCTATCAGGCAATTAACTTACTATGAGTTGTAGTGTTTACTATCCCAAGACATCCATCAGTGTGAATTAACTTCTTCCATTAGCTCTATTTTGGGGTCTGCCATTGTACTTGCACTTCATGCTCTTCTAACTGATTCTGTTCAGCTCCTCGCTTGGTGCAAAATAAAATAACTCGCCCACAGTGTTTCTTTATAGAAAACTTATAGAACTATAAAGAAAACAAACTGTACCGGCATTAGTTTATGAGCTGATGATCCATCCTGACTGAAATGTTTTCTGCCCCGTTTCATTATCTCAGGGCTGGATTCTTGTGAGCAAACCGCTGGTGAAGCCTCTGATACACCATAAAGCTAAAACCGTTGTTTGAGGTTATGGAAATGAGTCAAATGAGCGCAGGGAAGCCTGTAAACAGCCGGTCATGTGTGCACCCCAGGAGGTCACTGTGTAAGGACAGCGCGGGCTGAAAAAAGATCGAGAAAGAAATAGGAAACTGAACCAATAACCCAAATGCCGCTATGATCTCATCCTGCATTTTCAGGGATACTGTAGTAGCAGTAAAGAGAATATTAGGACTATTTTGGCTCCAGCTATGCAGGGATGATTGGTATAGCTGTCTACAGGGAAATACTCTTCTTTAAAAATGGCCACATGGCTTTTGAAGTGAAACTGTATCGTGGTGAGCAAATAACGGCGCCGGCTTCAGACACTTGACATGATCGTCTGCTCACAGTCTTACCTGGAACTCATCGCAATGAAAACACAGAATGATCGCAAAAAAATGGTAAAAACCCAGCTATGTCCATAGTTCTTCAGTCTCCCCCAGCCCCCACACTGTTTGTCTTTTAAAAATACCATTCGCTGAAACTTTTCATCGAAGTAGTGACTCACCAGCTACATTTTATTACAGAAATATTTATATTATTTATATTTTATTTGCATCTGTGCTGTGAATTCTTACCCTAAGCTCCGCCTGATGTAGCTGAGAGGTACTGAGCTAGGAAACGGAGTTTACATCTCAAAGATGACAATACATCTCTATTAGAGAGCAGCATAGGGGAAAGGGACGTGGGGGTCCTGGGGACAGCAGGGTGACCATGAGCCAGCACTGGGCCCTTGTGGCCAGGAAGGCCAATGGTACCTGGGGTGGGTTAGAAGGGGGTGGTCAGTAGGTCAGAGAGGTTCTCCTGCCCCTCTGCTCTGCCCTGGGGAGACCACACCTGGAATATTGTGTCCAGTTGTGGCCCCTCAGTTCCAGCAGGACAGGGAACTGCTGGAGAGAGTCCAGCGCAGCCACCAAGATGCTGAAGGGAGTGGAGCATCTCCCGTGTGAGGAAAGGCTGAGGGAGCTGGGGCTCTGGAGCTGGACAAGAGGAGACTGAGGGGTGACCTCATTAATGTTTATCAATATATAAAGGGTGAGTGTCAGGAGGATGGAGCCAGGCTCTTCTCAGTGACAACCAGTGACAGGACAAGGGGCAATGGGTACAAACTGAAACACAAAAGGTTCCACTTAAATTTGAGAAGAAACTTCTCCTCAGTGAGGGTGGCAGAGCCTGGCCCAGGCTGCCCAGGGGGTTGTGGAGTCTCCTTCTGTGCAGACATTCCAACCCGCCTGGACACCTTCCTGTGTAACCTCATCTGGGTGTTCCTGCTCCATGGGGGGATTGCACTGGATGAGCTTTCCAGGGCCCTTCCAATCCCTGACATTCTGGGATTCTGTGATACTCTGCTCCATGCGAACCCCAGAGTAACACTGACTCCAGTATACTGTAATGAACACGAATTAAATAAACTATTTATTACACTTATGTGCAGGAATCCATGGGATACAGACTCTCTGTCCTCCTTTCACTGCTTCTGTTTTCCTCACTCAGGAACTCCTTTCGCACTTGGACAAATCATCCTCAAAGGCGACTCGAACAGCACGGCATCAGTATTATTTTGTTACATTATCTGCTCCCAAGTTCCAGCTATAGCCCCAGAAAGGACTGGCCAATTCTAAACCGAAGTAAATCAAACCATCCACAACATCAAATGTTCGATGCGAAGCCTAAACTTGGGAACTGCAGCAAAGTTGCTCAGTTGGTTTCTCACATTTATGTCAATACTCAAGAATGCAAGGGAACAAAACTTGCATGTTAGTTATTTCATATTCCTCCTACTACGCTAGATTTCTGTAGGGAAGCAGTTTCCAATTCCCAACAATCCATATAAATGTCTTCTCACTTAGTTCTATACTTCCATGGCTACAGATAATATACCTTACTTGTAACACGAAAGCACTTTTTTCTTCAAATTTCCCCTTTAAAGCCACTTCTATCTATGATGGGTCTACTGAGTTAATGGGATTTTTGTACCACCCAAAGGAAAACCGCTGGTATCATCATCTAATTTTGTATGAGGATGTGTAGAAAAATGAAATATCCCAATGGATCTCAAGGAATCCTGGCTCGGGGAACTCGTTACATTTCTGTATTCATTTACCATACCACCAACAGATTACAGATCCCATCAACTATAGAACAGGGTCCATATGGCAAAAGTTTGCCCTATTTTGTATATGACACCCCAGAAAATATTCATAGCTGCATGGGCACAATGAGAGTTCTTATTGGCTATAATGGGGTTTCCAAACGCTACACATTCAGGAAATCTAAATGCGAGTACCTGCCATACTTCTACTAACTCAGCACATTATAAGGAATAGTACAACATTAAGCATATTTTCCTTAAATCCACAAATCCTAGAATCACAGGATTATGAACGAACTTGAGGCAAAAAGAGTTTGTGATTCCAAAGCCATTTTTTTCCCAAAGTAAATAGCAAGAAAACAAATAAAACTGAAATGGTCATGAATCCAAGGTAGATTGGTGTGCACTGCACATAGCGAGTGCTGCTCCTCACCGCCGACGGCTCCTCTGCCAACGCAACAGCGTCTCATGTCTCGTAGTGGAAAAGGTACAGACAACCCGCTCTGCTGGGAGACCCCGACATAATGGGATCAAGTTCAATAAGGCCAAATGCCGGGTGCTGCACTTTGGTCACAACAACCCCCTGCAGCGCTCCAGGCTGGGCACAGAGTGGCTGGAGAGCAGTCAGACAGAAAGGGACCTGGGGGACTAATGGACAGGAAGCTCAACATGAGCCAACAGTGTGCCCAGGTGGCCAAGAAGGCCAACGGTATCCTGTCCTGTATCAAAAACAGCGTGGTCAGCAGGCCAAGGGCAGTGATCCTTCCCCTGTGCTCTGCATTGGTGAGGCCACACCTGGAGTATTGTGTTCAGTTCTGGGCCCCTCAGTTCAGGAAAGACATTGAAGTGCTGGAGCGGGTCCAGAGAAGAGCAACACGACTGGGGAAGGGACTTGAACATAAGACCTATGGGGAGAGGCTGAGGGAGCTGGGGTTGTTTAGTCTGGAGAAGAGGAGGCTTAGAGGTGACCTCATCACTCTCTATAACTACCTGAAGGGAAGTTATAGCCAGGTGGGGATTGGTCTCTTCTCCCAGGCATCAGCAATAGGACAAGGGGGCATGGGCTTAAACTCTGCCAGGGGAAATTTAGGCTGGAGATTAGAAAGCAATTCTTTGCAGAGAGAGTGATCAGGCATTGGAATGGCTGCCCAGGGAGGTGCTGGACTCGCCAGCCCTGGAGGTTTTTAAACTGAGATTGGACATGGCACTTAGTGCCATGATCTAGTAAACGGACTAGAGTTGGACCAAGGGTTGGACTCGATGATCTCTGAGGTCTTTTCCAACCCAGTCCATTCTGTGATTCTGTGAACCTTTTTTTCCACCCCTTGTTTAAACCGTGGAGTCTTTCTACAGACACAGCTTTGCAAAAGCCTCCGAATTGTAACACGAAATGAAGCCCAAGATCAAATGATGCCTTTGTAAAGTGCTCACCAGGCAGCAGCTCCTGCACGAGTCCTTCAGTTTTCCCTTTGCAGATCTTTCTTTCCCAGCAAAGGTGGAATAGTAATTAATTTCTATGCTAACTACAACTCACAAAAAATGTTCCTACGGAAGGTTAACTCTATCGAAACAAAAAAGCCACAATGGAGAGACAAGCTTTGTTACATGGTTCTAGCAGAATTTCTCTGCCATTTTCCAAGGGCAAGATGTACAGTTGTACAGTACTCTCCTTTAAACCTAATGGAATTAAAAATAAGATGCTGAGGAATTCATATTTTTTCTTATAAGACAGCTCTGACTTCATATTCTATTCTTAACCCTTATTTAATAATTCAAAGTAATTACATTGTTAAATAATAATTCATAATAACAATGCTAATTCTCCATGATTTGAAGACATTTTCTTATGTAACTATTTGCATCCTGTACCTAGAAAGTACCTTTCTTAGTGACCCTATATTAGCTAGACAGATTTTTCGAGGAGAGGAATATATATTACATCAACTGATATAAATCAGACAAAAGAGAGTTTTTGGGCACTAAGCCCTTCCCCTCAGGTCAGGAGAAAAAACTGCCATAGAACTTTTTATGTAGCTGAAAGTGTGTTTTTCTGATTGATGGCATTTAAGATGAGATTTTTAAAGTCAACAATTTGAAAGTTGACCATTTCTACCTAATTACTTATCAGGTATGATGCTATATGCTGTAAAATGATAGAAGTGGAGGACTAAATTAGTATCTCACCCTGATCATAAAGCACTGCATGTACACAAACCATCAACAAGTACATACTATGGGCAGATGTCCCAGCTCCTGTGCTAAGTGCGGGTAAATCAAAACACAGGCCGCTAATAAAAGCGAAACTCAGGTCTCCCACCTGTTCATTCAAAATGGTATCAATGGAGCTGTGTTAATTAGGTGGACACAGCCACCAAAATACACTTAGTGGGGAAGAGCAGAATCTAGCGCAGTTCTCACAGCAACGGTCCTGAACCAGCTCTCCAGAGACCAACAAAACTTGCCACTTCAAGACCTCATCCGAAAGACAGTGGATCACTATTCCAACTAGAGGAGCAGAGATTTTCCTCATAGTTTTAAAGAATGATACTTAATCTCTTGCCTAGAAGCAAAGAAAGGGCATTTTGAGTCTGGCTAATTATTTGATGCGACGCTGTCTAAAAAAATATCCAGCAAGCTATTCAATTAATTAGGATTGGCGAAAGCTGTAGCGTAAGCCTAAAGATACATCAAAAACTCAGCTCAAAAGCAGGCTTTTTAATCCTGATTTACAGGATTACTTGAGGCACAAAGCTTTGATAATTTTTTTTAATATTACAAAAACTTGAGAGGTCTTGTGAAATATATGTGATAGATTATCCAGGATGTGCATCAACGCAGCAAACGCGAGCTCAGCCACCACCTCTGCCCTCCGACACAAGAAAGAAATCCAAATACAGTCCAAATACAAGCACTATGTAAATGTTTCCACCAATCCATCGCTGGCCTGAGGGATGTCAATCCCAACAACAAGACGCACCATCAAAACCAACAGAAAAATACTAAATTTTCCACTATATTTAAAAGAAACACTGACAAACTTTATACAATATTGAGGCATAATACCCTTTGAATAGTAATCAGGGCTTTAGAGAGCTTATGAATTACTAAATTCTCACCACCTAAGCAACAGCAAAATAACAGCAAATGCACATATTGAGAAAGTCCCCCGATAATTTCAAGTACAGCAAAATCTCAGTTTGAACCGTCACAGACTATTATCAGTGCCAAAGGCGGCTGCATTTCGGCAACCAGAGCGAGTCACAGTTTGCACAATAGCAAAAACTCTTGGGATGAAAAGCCCTGTCCGAGTCATTCATAGCATGGCTAGTACTGCAGCGCTGGAACCGGCCACACGCACAAAAACAACGACTGAAAAAACAAAGTGCGACTGTCGAGCGTTTGGCGATACATCCTATAGCTACTTACACCTGTTATCTTTGTTATTTTTGGCAACAGTGCTGCAAGGGTCCAGTTTAAGTGTGGATTTCACTGCAGCTACAACATACTATCCGACCTGATGGTCAATTCAATCAAGTGCGGTTCTCCGCGCTTGCCGGCCCAGACGGTGAAGGGCAATACAAAAGAACATGTGAAAATGGGAGGCGTGAGGCTCCATCCCAGGATGATGCGGAGCTGTAAAGGAAGGAGACAACAGCACGAATCCTGCAGCACACCCAGGCTGTTTGTATTCTCAGATCTCTCCCAATTCTGCTGCTCCTTTGGAGTCATTTCCCTTTGTTGTGTTTAAGCAGGCAAAGAACAGCTTAAATTGGGAGTAAAAACACTGAGCTGAAGACCAAAGACTTTGGGTAAATTTTGACAATATGGACTGAAATCAGCAAAACTCAATTTTTTTTTTTTAAAAATGGTTCTAGTGATGCAAGCAATGATAAACCATAAAATTATCATGTCCCTGACACACAATCATTTGGGTCTGAGTAATGTTCCTCTAACACATTATCCCGTCTCTGGGTGTCACCAAGGCCCTAACACCCCTGTCTCCTGCAATCAGCCAGTGAGGATCTTCCTCAACAAGACTTTGTACCCTGAAGGGTTGTTTTGTGTGTGGTTTTAAGGCTTTTGTTTCACTCCAGTAGCCACTGATAGTGATTGCAAAACCTATTCATGCTTTTGGCCTCCACCACCTCCTGTATTCCAAAATTTAATTCTGTGCTATTTAAGATTCTTGTATATTGTGTATTTATTGTATAGTGAAAAATGATGTTCTGTGCACCTTTCCTACACTATTCACGAATGTATAGGCCCACTCCATAGCTCTCCATTTAGTGTTCTCTTTGCAAAGTGGAAGAATCCCAAACAATTCAATCTCTCTTCACAGAGCAGTTGTTTCATAATTTTGATCACTCTATCTCCTCACTTTACCTTCTCAAGTTACTGTCTAATCTTCGTAAGATCATGGTGCTGTTTTAAATAAACCAATGTTTTGCTAGCCACAGTTAAAAATCACAGTTATAGCTAAAAAACAAATCATAATCAGAGTTAAAAGCCACAGTTACAAGTTATCTCATTCATAAATATAGGGGAAAATGAGCACTCGAAAGTGACCAACAACACTATATCACTTACATGTGATACGTTGGTCCAAAGATCTCTCATATAAAAGTTTTCAACCTTGGAGCAAAATGAAAAATCATAATTAACGCTGAACAAAAAAATACGTTTCCTAATCTATCCACAGATTTCAAGTTGAAATTTGCAGGAGTCAATCTTGCCATGAAATTTCCCCATTACTCCCAAGTTGGCTTTGAAGCGTTGTGACGGGAAGCTGATGATTTCTTTGTGGTTACCAAGTAGATTTCCTACTGCGTGACAGAGAGAAAGTAGAAATACTGCTCTGGCTGCCTCGTCATTCTCATCTCTAGTCCTCTCAGAGCATCCAAGGAGCAGAGAATCGAACAGCTGTAAAAAGACAGCTTCGATCTATCACACCAAAAGCGTATGAGAGCGACGCTGACTGTAAGTGTAATGAGAGAAAAGCAGCAGTTACCTACAGGTAAACTCAGCAGTATAAGGTTGTCACTCTGGGTAGATATATACTGTGGAGAAATACCAAAGAGAGCATATGGGGTAGTAAATCAGTCATTGTGCCTAAGAAGATCTCAGACAGGCAAAAAAGCCCAGTGAGCTGAAACAGCTGTGCCCCAGGAAACAGCAGAACAAATGGATTTACTGCCTCCTGGCCACAGCGACACCAATACCTCTGCGCACAACAGCAGGGCCAGGCAGGGAAACTGAGAACTGCCCCTTAATTTATTTGATAAACAAGTTATAAATATCCAAAGTGCGCTTTCACTTCAGTATTTAGCATCGCGTTTTGCTCAGAAAGGAAAACGCAGGTGACTAACAGGATAACCCTGATATCAGATATTGAAAACCGAGCGCGGTGTTTCACGCAAGCTTATGTTACGTGGTACTACTTTGTGTAGTTCTACTCACGCTGAACAATGCCGTGCAGCTGCGTCACTTGTAAACTCTGAATGCGGTGGTATTTTTACAGGGCAAAGAGCATCGCTGCGCACAGGGCAGGTCTTACGCGTCGTACAGCTCCGGCAGAACAAACGCGACTTCATGAGAAACAAGAGAATTCTAACACTGTGTTCAGTTGACCTGGGCAGCTCAGCTTGGCACCACATTGCACAACAGGTGCACACCATGACAGACTATAATTTTTGTACTATAAAAGAGATAGTTTGGTCCTTTACTGTGGAATTTGCAGGTGAGAGGTGCGGAGGCAGAGCGACTTCCCACCAGAACGATGAACGGAACGTGGCCAGAAGCACATCCTGTAAGTCTTCGCAAATTCATCCTCTCTGATCACTTACACAACCGCACAGGCAAATGCTCTTTGATCCACCTGCATCAAAAACATCCAACCTACCATATAGTCCATACACATTAATAGTTCACTTCAATTTAAACTCAGCCATTTTGACAGAACTGGATTAAGAAACCAGTGTATGTGTTTTGTCAAGGGAGGGAGGAGGAGGTGTGGAAATACCTCTTCATAATCTCAGTTGCAGCTCGAAAGGTCCATCTGGCCACAGCAGTACAGTTTTGCTGCTTTTGCAAAAGTAAAAGAAAATGAAGCAGAGCGTGATTTACAATTTATTCACCTGAATTCATGACCGTATTCTCATTTTCTGTAGGATAGGGATTTCATTCCAGGCACCACCTTGTTACCTGAACACTTGGTGAAGACATCCGATTAGGTTTTAATTAATTCTGCCAGACTTTTTGACAAAGGGCCTACAGAATAATTTTAATACTGAAACTTTTGGTATGTGAAGAGAATATTTATACTATTTTATTTCTGTAGGAGGAAATAAAGTACCAGATTAATTTTAGCTTTTAGAAACACGCATGAAAGCTCTAAAGATGGAGAAGTGAACAAGAGAGGTTAAGTATCAAACCCCATAATGATCTAAAGCTGCTTAGTACAAAAATGGCCAAGATACTATATGGTATATTTTAAAAACCTGTAATTAACTGTGCAATTTTCAGTTGTTAATGACATTGAGTTACTGTGTCCCTACATATAAGTCAAGGCCCAAACTGTCATTTATTTTTCCTAAGTTAGAACTTCTTTTTCATTCCAAATGAGATTTTTCCTGAAAAACTATTGCAAAGGAAAAGCTTTCTTACAGTGGGGAAAACATAATATGGTATTTTAAGTCATGACATGGAAGACTCAAAAGACCCTGAACAAACAGCTCAAATTAAACTGAATTAAATTCTGAAAATGCATGTAGGGGTTTACTCCAGATTGGCACATACGCTACAGGAAATTAAGATTTATTTATCATTAGGAAACTGATATGACAAGTGTTTCTTCTGAAAAAATAAGCTAGAGATGAAAAAATGAAATTGGAACTAAGGATATGTTTACTAACATATCAGGGTTCTGTGGTACATAAAAAGAAAATTGCATCTCCCAAACATCTTGCTGCTAATATACAATTCCGGGAACAAAGAAACTCAAGTTCGAAAGGAATGCTATCGTCTCTGCCACCACCTGCAATGGGAAACCATCCACCAAATATATTGCCCTGAAAAATATCTAACTAGTGTTGGATATCATTCCCAGAAAATTCCACATGCTGCTGAACACCAAACGCCCTTTTTCATGAGCTGAGTCAGTGATGCTGCACAAATCCTTCCATTGGCCACGACAAGTCAAACCCAAAGCACAGCCACGGTCTTCAAGAGCCATCACCATCCGCTTCAACGCTTTACAGCCTGTGTGAACGGAAAGGCAGAAACCGAAGCGATGTGAATATCGCAACACCTCACCTTCGCAATTCCAGACAGAAACAGCCTCACCGCTTGGTATATTTTTCCTGTTTTAAAGATGTTTCCCGTTAGGAGGTTGGAGCTACGCAGTGAAGTCGTTGATATTCAACAGACCATCTCTGCTCAATGAGGCTTGGGATGTGGTGGAACAAGGTCTGATGAGCAACGTGAGCAAGCGCAGTGGGGAATTAGGGAAGAATAAGAACAGACAGTAATATGGACGGCATTGATGTGGTTTGAGAAGAAAAGTGCTTAGTTTTACCCTCAAAAGAATTAACTGCCACCTACTTCGTAAATCCACATCTCACTACAATCAGTTACACTGGAGTTGATCTCATTAAGGTTATTTGAAGAGTGTCACTACATCTAGACATAAAAAACTATATCTTTCCATATTTATCACAAACAATCTTATGGATTTGACAAGTCTCCAACATAGTGTGTAGAGTCATTTAAACATTAAAAATTACCATTAAATGTTTTCCAAAAAATTACTCATTTGCAGTTTTAATTGGGAAAAGAGACTCAAATGAATTAGCTTAAATACACTTCAAAATCTTCCCTAGACCAGCCATTTAAAAATGTTTAATGCATCTAAATAACTGTAAGTATTCAGATAGAGCAAAAAAGAACCCAATCTGAGTATTTCTGTACATCAGCATTACATATTTCAGAACCAAAATGTCCCTCTACTGCTCTACTAACCCAATTTTTTTAGGAGAAAACACAGTCGAACTTAACTAAGTCAAAGATAAGAAATTATCCTCCAGGTATATTTTATTTGGTCTGTAATGAATGGTTTTGAATGCTTGACTGAATGTTCCTGATAAAAAACCACATCAATAAGAGTTCTGAATTTTAAGTTGGTTTTCCAATATTTACGTGAATCACATGACATGATCTTTTTATCAGGTGCCAACTCCCAAAAACGACTGAGAAAGACCAGCAACACAGGAGGGTTTCGTGTTGCTGTGTCTTCTGAATTCAGGTGAAGTTGAATCCTTAAATGTTATCAAAGCTCCCCCAGTTTACTCTGAAATCTAAGCAACCACAAAAAAAAAACTAAGGGAATTTCTCTAAGAAGAAAAGTGTACAGCAAACTTATTTCAAAACAGGCACTTCACAATAGAACAAATCATCTCTGAGGTAGAAGATGATGGATGCGAAACAGGATTTTCTGCCATTAGCAGAGCTCTATTTCGTAATACACTATGTATCTTTTTAAAATACATATTTTTTTCTTATTTAAAAAAAACAACAATTAAAAATAATCTCTTCTGCCAATGATAACCTGGTTTTAAACTAAATTTGATTTACTTCTCGTATATGCTATCATTGTTGACTTAAAGTGGCTTATAAATACGCATAACAAAAAATTGCATGATAACATTAAATCAGTAATTGTTCAGCAGACGCGCTGCATTTCTCCTCAAATTTCCACTGACTTCTAACAAGATACAGTTGTACTAGTGGATTTATTACAGGAAAGACTGTGGGACCTTCGAGGTCCCAAGATCCTTCCAAACGGACGGAGTTCTATGGGTGCAGAAGATGAAGCGCTTGGTGTCTCTAAAGGATGTTTTCTCCTCCACACTTGTTGATTCTAAATAATAAGAGGCAGGCGAAGAAAAAGAGCAGCAGCATTAATGAGAGCGCTTGAGATGAAATGAGTAGAATTAGAACAAAATAGTCAAAAATAGAAAAGCAGTAGACCACAAGATGAGACTTGTTTCATTATCTATAAGTAGCACGATGTGTAGGAGCATATAAAGTGCGGCTACATTTCAAATATAAAAATATTACCGTGAGGCTTCTCCCTCCCACTCTATTATACTCTCCAAGAGAAAAGAGAGTAGGTAGACAATGAAATTCTTAGTTCACTGCCAAGAATTCCAGTGCAAACAAATTATCAAGAGAATCAGATAAGAATAATGATGTGATATTGATAGAGAAAGCAGAAGCTTGGTATAAATTAAAGTTTAAAATAAACTGTAGGAGTGACAGAAGGAAAAGGTAAAAAGGCAGAGAAAAAACATATATATATTTTTTGATGGAGAAAAGGGTATGTAAATCCTGTACGTACTACTGAACAAACAGACCTCACACTGTAGGCAGCCTCTTCCCTAGGTAACATCATCGGCAATGCAAGATGCTGGTCACGTAAAACAATTTCTAATTGCCAAAGTTACCCTGCACTGAACTGTAAGATTATCTGTACTAAGCAGTGATTCAAAGTTAAGATTTTAGTAGCTCGGTCCATTTTGCTTCGCTCGTAGGAATATTCCCATAGTCTCCCTAATTACAACACGCAAGTAAAAATATTTGGAGCCTGCCTGGCTGACTTTCAAGGTTATCCAGCCTGAAGAGATCAGGTATGAGATCAGAATCCTCCTGCCCAGGCCTTCTTGAACAGCCTCCGTCATCATTTCAGCTGACCTAGTTTTCCTCCTCCTAGATACTCCTGCTTCATGGTGTCTTGCTCAGATGTATTTGATACGATTCTGCAGGGAATTCCCAGGAAGATACATCCCCACTCAAGGACACAGATTTATTTAGTCTGCCACAAATGTATATACCAAGAAATGTTGAAATTATGGTAAGATGGTGTTTGGTTGCAAGTCAAATTTAATCAAAGAATTGGCAACGGTATTGTACACAATCAAAGAATCAGCATTAAATGACGATTGTATCAGAAGACCTAAGGGAATTCAGGTGAATGATTCTTGAAGGGTGAAGTGACTTAAAATGAAAACAATAAGGGAGAATGGGATGCTTTACCAACATATGGGAATGCATAGAAGGTTACAAAACAGCAACACTCTAATAAAAGGCAAAAGATGTCACATGCAGCCACCACCAAGGCAACCAAGAGCTGATTAGGCTGAATATGGACTGCAGACCTGGCTGCACAGGTTGGAATGATGAACGAATCCCACCTGGTTAAGAACATCTACACTGAACTGGCTCCCGCTTAAAGATGCTCTAAGATGAAAAGTCAAGGAGTTAAGCAAAACAGGCACCACCCCAAGTCCTGAAGAGATGAACAGAACTGATTGCATTCATTTTCCACACAAAACAAAACTCTGCCTATAGAAATTCCACACTTTCCAGCTCTACAATTGGTTTATTCTATGGGAAAAAAAGTACAATTGTGGTATGGTTCTACCCTTTTCTCAACAAAGAGAAATGATTGGAACTGAAATTAAGCCATTAACATGGACAGTTTGAATGTTGTCTCAAAACAAGAAGAGGCAAATTAAAAATGTTACTGTTTTGTATACAGTAATGAATCACATCTAACCCGAAGAAGAAAAATAACACATTATAATAAAAAGAAAATATATTCTTAAATGCTGATGACTCTCTCACATTTTATGCACCTTAACACAAAAAAGCAGACTCTGTAGAAATTAGTAACTCCCCAAAGCATAATTACTGTTACTCAAATAAGACGTGAACTAGATTGCATAAAGCCAGGAAGGTCTTCACTACCACTGATTTGCTTACGTTTTATTTTATATATACTATTTTATTGCATCTGAGGGGGAGTATATGCCTTGCGATACAACATTAAAGTGCATATATGCAGGCAGGTTGATAAGTATTCCAACATAAAGAGTCCTTAGAAAGTGCATTGTCCCGTACCGCAGCCTTTCTAAAGGCTGAAAATATCTCCAGCACCTTACAAGCTGTTCCTCCTCCTTGCTACACCGTGTAGATGCTGGAATTTCACATCCCTATCTCGGCCCATGCTTGTGTCTATTTATCTGATGTATTCAGCAATTGCAATTAGCCACATAATTCATTAAATCTGAATAACCTAGGTACAGTCAAATGGCCATAGAAGGTAGAGATTTTATGTTAGCTGTTTCTTAATTAAACAAACAAAAAGAATCGGGTCTGAATCACCTGTGTCAGCAGCCAACTACATCAATAGATTGGGAGATAAATGTCTTGAAGTCCCAGCAACCAACACTATAAACGGTCTCACCAAGCAGAGCTATAGGGTCTGCACGATGAATGTTACGTGGATTTAGGGAGTTGGACTCGATGACTCTCACAGGTCCCTTCCAACTTGAGATATTCTATGGTCTATTTGTAGAAGTGAAGTGATTCTTTAGTACTTAAAGTACTAAAACACTTTCAAAAATTGAAAAAAAACCCAACACACTACTACTGTTTTAAACCATTATGCTACTTAAACACAGAAGTGATGATACAATTAGAGTAGCACTCTAAGTAGTACAAGACCAACTCTATTTAATGACACCAGAAATTCAAATTGTTTCTCATTGTTTTACATTAAAGAAGGTTTAGGCCAAGTTTTGAAGCATTGTGTTTCTTACATAATTTGTTTTGAAGGAGTTATACTTTTCTGATTCTTTAAGCTCCTGATAAGTCCCTTATCTCATTTGCACTGCTGGAGATCTTTAAACCCACTCTCTTCATAGTTAAAAACAACGTAACAAGATTAGGCTCAGAGCCAACAAAATCAACCGTGTGCCAACTTCTCTTCAGAATTCTAATTAGAACATCATTTGTATTAACCTCCATTTTTCTAACATAAGGACAATACTATCATTTCTATGATTATATCAGTGAAGTAATTATCTATTCCAGGAATATATTGCAAGATAGAAACAATAAAATGCAATACTAATAGGACGACTTGTGCAAAGTTATTAATAGGCAATTATTCCAGAATGCCTTATATTCATCTAAAAATGCTTAATAGAATTGCAATGAGTTGATAGCCATCCATAGTCAAGAAGAATTCGATGAACAAGAGTACGTAAAAGAGCATTTATCTTCTAATCTCATGAAAAAATTGTCTAGCTGGGCAAGGAGTTCCTACACTTTCTATCCACCTTTTCTGATTAGTTTTACCATCCATAGCATCACTTATTCTCAAGACAGAACAGCTTTTTCAATCAGCCTTGGAAATGATTTTATTTTTGGCCTCCGACTTAAGAATGACAAGCACTGATTTTTAATGTTCCGTTCTTAGTATGAATCCAATTACCTAGTTTACACATGCTTACAATATGTGTATATTGATAAAGTTACCATGACTATTCTATATATAAAATAAATATGTATGGTCTCCTATTATTTTTGTTTAAATAAGACACTAAATAGCTTTCATTAACAAAGTGAAATTAAAAGAAAACAATCATTAAAAACACACTTAGGTTGTACACGTGGTCTAGAAATGGAATGAGGAGCTTGTCAGATATATGTTGCACATAAACCCCCTAAAACCTACAAATCTAGTTATTATAGCAACCGACTAAACACCTTGCACACTTTAAAGCGCTTTCCTGCTGTTGGATGGAGGTTGCAAGCTCTATTTGAAGGCTGGCAATGCTTCTCTCCCCTGTCACTTCACGTGTCGTTCCACAAAACGTTATTCCTCTCCTGTCTCGTGATCAAAGGAGGCGCCGGGTGCCTGTTCTACCCTCAGCTCCATCTCCCTGGCCCAGGGAAGGTCTCCAGAGGCCCCTTCAATCTCCCCGATTCCCTAAAACCCTACACATACCTCTCCTAATTCCTCCTACGTTTTTAGGTTAATGCTATAAGCTGATCGAGGCTGCTTCCCCGCTACCTTTGTGATGAATTTGGCTTGGAACAGAGCAATTTGGCATTGGGTCAGATTTTGGGGTATTTCATATTACCATGGGACCCATAACGCTGAGACACTAAGTGAAGAGTTTTTAGTACAAGGTATGTTTTAGAGAAGGATATTCGGTGAGCAATATCTTCAAAATCTAACAAAGGCCCCTAGAATACCAGCCAGAACACTTTTTCATATATAGATTTTAAAACCAAAGTATAGATTTTGGGGCAAAATTTGCCATTTCTTAATGAACCGACAAGAAAATGCTGTGGCTTCAATCACACATACTATTATCACCCTCTTATACTGAACAGAGCTTGAAAAGCACACACTGAAATATTAAAAATACACTTACAACAATAGTTTACCTAACTACAACTGGCAAAATTAAAATAACATTCATATCTTAAACAGAAAATTGCCTAGATCTGTCTATTACTGATGGGTATATATAGTCACTGAAACCTATGGCACTCCTTGTGCAAAATAAACCCAACACAGAACCAATTAAAACTGGGGATGTATGGCATGCTTATGTTTATCATAATACATTTACCACAGTCAGATCATATATTAATATGAATCTCCATGTGTGTAAACACAACGCATTTTTAGCAACTGTTTTCAATGAAGATGCTATTTTTGCATCTATATAAAGACAGCCAAAAAACCTGAAATTATAAAAATCTCGTTAGGTCCACCATCTTAGAATAAATCAGTTCAAACTTAAACAAGATGGGCCAAAAATTTCAGGAGATAATTAATGTTGCCCCAAGTTACGGGTGTACGATTTGACCCAAATTTGCACGTTGTAGCAAACGGTACAGCCTGAAAAAAAGAATTATGTTCTACATAGGACACCTCAAGCTGAGCACCAAAACTATTTATCACCTATCATAATTTAAGTACCTATTCCCTTTGCAGACAGAGCAGATACAAGTATTCTGTGCAAGGAAAGACATTTCCTATAAAAATAGTCTTGAAAATAGCTTTGAGTAGTAGATAAACTTATTTATCTGCTATATAATCTATTATATAATTGATTTATATGGCAATTAGAATTACAGAATCACCTCTTGAAGTTAGTTGGGGTACTATTACCTTATATTGAATGTCGTCGTTCTAGACCTTTGAAAGTGACTTTGTCTACAGAATCTACAGATTGCTGGGGAGAACCTCGGACATTCTGGCAGCCAAGAGGTAAATGCACATGGGAACTTGTTGCTTAAGGTTTAATCAAGCTCAGCTGTAACAAAATCTTGTCTTAAAGACAACCATATGACCGGAGCTTCCACTCGATTCTCCCCAAAAGTACGTTGGCTCTGCGGCTCATTTTAACACTGAGCAATCTCACATTTTAATGCATTCAGAACTAGGTAAAGTTCCTTCCAGAAGAAAATATGATTGATTGTTACAATGACAGTAATTGCTTTTTAGTAAAAGTAACCATTATGATAATTTTCCTCTAGAAAGAGACATTTAACTAACTAAAGTAACTTGTTACTTTTCAACACATTAACTTCAGCAAATGTAACGCTCCCAATGTACAGAGCGCACAGACACAACAACATGCATCACTTGGGGAGGCTGCACACTTCCTTCTTTCTATATTTCAAGTAGTGTTTCCAAATAGTATATACTTAAAAAAAACGCATACATAACACAGCATTAATTAAACTGTTAAGAGCTGCTACAGCACATCTATTGCCAAGTCTCCTGTTTAAAAATTCTGACTTCCAAGTAGCAAACTTCAGATCATTATGAGACATTAATTCCTCAGCATCTATAAAGTGCCAGCTCAGAAAATCATAATAAAAGATGCCGGTAAAGCGAAGCAGCTCAACAGTAACTCCTGACACACCACCAGGAGTGAATGATAGACACAGAAAAGCATTTACAGTGCAAAAAAAACCTGTATGGAACCCTATAGATATAGATCGCAACCAGGAGAGAGAAGGATTTCTGTGACAGACGCCCTGTTACACCACACTAATAGCTACAAGTTACTAAAACCCCATATTAACATTTAATTTCATGTATTGCTTCTGAGTGCCACTTGAATACTAGTTAGAAACCAACCGCCAAATCTGCAGCGCCGCACCCATGAGAGGTGCATTATTTTTTCCGAACTTCTATTTATAAGCATTCCATGCACCTTAGGTTGTAGTAACTTATTAAAAATGTAGTTTCTGATAATTAAGGGCTGCATCATAAAATAATTTAAGCATCCAGGTTTTGTTTCACACTACTTCACATGAGTTGAAATAAAAATAACTCCACCTTTGCTTTAAAGTTGTCTAAGATAAGAAGAATTCCTTATGCTTTAAAGGGATTCTAAAGTGGAGCTGAAATTAATCTGGATTGAAATTTTGGTTTTATGAAATTTCCTTTAAGTGGAAATATTCGCTTCAAGCTTCCTACCTGCTCTGAAGAAACAGTTTTTGTATCTCTGGCTCCTTCTACCTCCAAACCCTCTTTGAATTGCACATAACGTTTACGGTGCGGAGTTGTGCATTTGCAACTCGAGTTTCCATATCTAACGTTGCAAGGAGAAGTCAATCCCTGTCTTTGCAATAATTTTTTCTCTGCCCTGTTGGAAAACCAATCTGCTCCTCTAGTTTTTCACACCTTGCAAAGGAAATACCATTAGCTAACTCAACATAAAAAGGGTTTTGTTATTTCCCTAATCAAAGCAGCGCTATTAGAGAGGAGGCCCTGCCTGGGCTGGCAGGTCCAGACTAACAGGTTCCATCCCCCTTATCATTAGCACTGGTACCTGCTCCGCCCTGCTCAAAATTGCTGACATTTCAGCTATGTTAATACTATTTCTATTCTATCTTTTAAAAGGATTTATTTGGTAATGATTTAGATTAAGAAGCTTCAGTTCAAACTGCGATGTAAGTATTGAGCTGGAATGATCAATGGTTTTACCTTTTTCTTATTTAAAGCTCCTAGATATACTTTAAAGATAAAATAACATAGGTGCTATAAGGAGAGACCAGAGAAAATTACAGAGACTCAATGATTTTTTGGCTTTTATAGTTTCAACTATTAGGTCCCAAACTCCTAACAAAAGAAAAGCCAAACCCCTTCAATAATCAGAATGAACTGCAAATTCACACAGCTCCAGACTTCTTTCTTTCAAATATTTTCAAGATTAAAAATCTTCCCACTCCTGTTCACCTTCTACTACATTATAATCAAAGAACATTCAAGAAAATTTCAGAAATAGTTTGGTTGCTCCAAGATAAAGTGAAATTAGAAACAATCAGTGACTGACACACAAGCAACCATAACGTAGGGCACGTTAGGAGCTTATTAACACACATTCCACCATGGAATTTTGTAAGACGGTTTTTATAACACAGTGTCCTGGTTACTTTTGAGGAAGAGACTTCCAGTTTAAACAGAATTGGCAGTCGACCTCCATAATTAGTCCTTTATCTTCTCCACATCGTCTAAATTTCACGTGGCAAGCCACATTCCCAAATTTTGCTTTGCGGCGTGTAGGAGTTAATTCCTCGATATTAGCTGAAGAAATTAATGATTTTGCAGTGTCTTTGCAGCGTTAGCGGTGATGTGCTTTACTCAACGCACCTCAGAAGAAGGTTTTGATCAGATGTTTAGGTTAACTGTTCAAAATCATGCCAACCAAACCACTAATTGAGGGTGTAGTGCAACTCTGCCACGTCCATACCCACATTCGGCCCATGACAGAAACGACGCTGATTTTCTGTATAGAAAATAAAGTCCACACTGGTCAGGGCACCTGATGGGACCTCCAAAGAGAGACCACAGCTGGGAAGAGAAGACTTTCCAGTGGAGCTGAGCAAGGGACACCTTTGCCAACCCCACGAAACTGCCTCTTTCCATCCTTTGCTTCGAGGATCCGAGGTCAGGTTGAAGCAGCAGCTGCGGCACAGGCTCACAATGTATCAGATCGAAGCGCCAAGCAGGCAAATACAAATTGGGATTGATATGAATAACACTCGCGCATAACGCATTAAATTTGGCAGGCTTAAAGGGAAAGACAGGGGGGAAAAATAGCATAACTAGTATTTGCATTGTACTAAAAGATTACTTAAATTAAAGAGAATTTAGCCAAAAAATAGGCATTTAATTTTTATTAAACTAGCTGTAATTGGCTCGGAAATTCCAAGAAATAGAGCAGTATGCATAAGTACTATGTAAGACCTGTAAGACTAACGAGTGAATGCAACTAACCATGATCCATATTTTTATTCTGATGTCCAACAATGTAATAAATGAGACAAGAATGCATTTTCTAGTATGTAATTTGGGATGAGTGAAACTCTAATTCTTTGTAATCCAAAGATAAAACACTTATAAAACGCATAAATTATCTTAGCACAGTTTTGGAGAAAAGGAACGAGCTACTTAAACTGTCAGGTTGTAACACTGACAAGCACAATTCATTGAAATCCCTTGTTTTTCTCCAGTTGTTTTGTTGCATGACTACCAAATGTAACTAAACAATATAGAAAATACCTGTTGTGAGAGGTTGTTAGAGGGCAGAAAAATATCTTAGTGGGTGTGGAAACATGTTTTGATTGGACACAGTTTGGATCACAGAAGATACAACTTGTTTAGAGTGAAACGGTTCAAGGCAGGTGATAGAGTTACAATTAGTCCAAGGCCACAGCCTGGGTTCCAACATCATTTGGAAGTCAGGGTGCAAAAAGACGACCAGGAAGCCTCCTTGAGAACGTCTGGCTGTTTAGGGAGGAGCCACAATTTCAGCTGCAATTCCACAAGCCTTTTAAACCAGCCCTTGCATCAAACAAGGGGCTCCTGGATTCTTTTCTCACACTCACTGTGGTCTCAACAGCAGGAAGGTGAGGACCTTGGAGCCAACGTCAATATTTGTGAGGCTGGGAATGAATTGGGTTCAGGACCTAGTTTAAAGCTAACGTTTTGTTTCAGTTTGTTTGCTGGGCTGGTTTTAACCCAAATCAGCTCCCCGATCAATTAAACGTGCAGCTGCAGGAACATTTGTGCAGGGCAGGGCAGCATCTCTTGGCTTACGCTGGCTTAAAGAGTTCGTGGCAGTACAGCATGAATGTAACCAAAGACCTGCTATAGTCTGACACTGCTAATAATCCACACATGCCATTCCAGAATACAAGAATAGTTAAAGCATATAAATGGCCTTGCCATGTGCCTTGCATAGGGGCCTGACAGAGGAGAGCTTAGAAATTGCTGTAACAGCTTGAAAAACACATAAATTTTGGCCTAACTCTGCCTTCCAATGGCAAGGACAACAATCTGATTCCCCAGTCATTTGCATCAAGCTGCAGTATGATTGATGACAACATGATAAATGTATTTCCCAGACCTCCGGCAGTGCAGCTTCTGTCAGAAAGCTGATGGCACTTGGTGCGTTCTCTGCACTTCTAACCCCAACCTGTCCCACCACTGTTGATCCTCCTTGAGCCTCTGTCCTCTGCAACTTCCCTTCTCTACAGCAAGGCCACTTTCCTGCTTAAAATTTCCACCAATGCTCCAAAAGCAGCCAAGAGGCAAATTGAAATAACAGCACAAGTACCAGAAGAATCAGGATGGAAACAACACTCCAGTTTTCCCATTCCCACCTCACTGTAGTATAAATGCTTGCTACAGACAATCTGAATTCTCATCTTGTATTATTTCCCAAAAAGCTGGACTGGAAACGTGCATATTCACAAGTGCTGTCTTTACTTGGAACCACAAGCTCACTGCATCAGTCTATTCTACAGTGGCTGATCTGTTCGAACAGTTTATCTTCATTGCTGTATTGACACAGCAATTCTACCAAAAGTATGAGTTATTCCAAGTATTAGAAGCTATCTATCAGAACTAGCATTAAAAAATAACTTCATGCTGGCTCCTTTGCCACATATTATTTTCATTTTCTCAACATATTTTTAAGATTTTTTTTTTGTAAAAGGGTTGTAATTACATTCTAGTTACATTTAAAAAGTCTACATCAAAAATGTATGCCCGTATCTGGTACACATCTTAAGAATTTAAGCAAAGCAGTAATGTAGAAGAATAATCATCTGCTAACATACGTACAGAGACATACATTATATATTGTGCACATCTCAGGTGGGAATCATCTAATAGGGCTTAGACATAACAGCATGATATTATTTAAGATAATAGTTTAAAAAGGGGTTTTAGAATATTTTGAAGCTTGTTTACTAAATATTTGACAATAACTCTTCACTACAGTCAATACTATAGAATGCAAATCTTGCGGATGAGTACTTTTTCTCCAGCCATCATATATTACTGATATTAGGCTGCTAGAAGATGCGGTGTCATGCTGATGATCCTAAGATGATCCACAAGTCAAGCAGTTATTTATACAATTCCTAAATATACTTGGATAATTTCCATTATGAAATTATGAAAAAGCACAGCAAACAATCAATTGAGAGCATACTATATATATTATACACTGAGTTGAAAAATGCTCCATAGTTGCACAAAGTCACTGCAGCTCGGTTGTATTAACTTCATTAAACCTGCTTCAGAAACCGTCATTAACTGAATGATTCCGTATTATTTAGTTGGAAAATGAGAGGGAGAGACTCTGTTCTTGTGTTCTAATTTGGTTTCTCCCATCACTGCTACAAAAGGCAACAAGGTTCTATTAAATACTCCCATGCTCGGTAATACGGATGAAACCAGGTCTTAGTTCTTCCCTCCAATAGCGCAGCTACTTATGTTACTCGGTGAGTTGCCTGATATTTTAATGACAATAAAACTTATACGCCAATACAGATTGGGACTATTGGTTGTAACAGATTATTAAAAGAAAAACACGAAGCAAACAAGAAGAAAAAAGCCTCTTTCCTTTCACTTGCCTCAGCGCCTGAAAACTTCCATGACAACGTCCATTAAACTTGGCAAGAAATACTGTCTGAGCTTTCTCTAAGGTGAAACACTCAGCACAACCTCAATGTTCAAACTTTGAGTAAGCTTAATACAAAAAGTAAAACTAGGCAGTGCTATGCAGAATGCCAGGAGAAAAACTCTCATCTTTCAACCCAAATTGCAGCCAAGCAACTGTTTCAGTGGAATAAGCCTTCAAAACCATGGGAATCTCTCTCTTGAAGCTGTTTAAGCTTCCTTAATGCTCTTAATCCACCTTGATATTGAAATACTAGACACGCTGGCACCCACCTTCTGACTTCCAAATTGCTGGTCAAGCGCCTGAGAGTTTCTGTTCCTCCAGTGTCGATCCTGAGAGGCTTTGGGACATGGTCTAACTGGGCTTTTCCACAATGGTTCTTGTGGCCCTCAAGAAACACCTTACTGGAAGGGAAAACCTCTCATGGACTTGGAGAAAAACAGACTGTGATAGTGGTGAAACAACCAAATAAACCTCTCTGGAAAAAGAAAGACATAATTCAGGGAACAGCACAGAAAGAGGGACCTCCAGCTCTACCGCTGTGCCATTAGTTAGTCCAGTAATTATCGTAGAAAGAGGAATGATGGGCTTCTGACTGAGGTAATCCCTGTTTGTGTACAAATCTGAAGCCAAAAAGGCCCCACTTTCATTTCAAACCTTTAGAAATTTCATTATCAAGCTAACAAATATATAGTAACCACTAAACCACCAATACACTCGTTATCAGAAGTGACTAACAGTTTCTAAATGGTGTTCAAATGGAATCATTCAAATGCTTTGGGGCACCTACCATCTCTGTGTGTTGACTTCAGTTTCTCTACCCCTTCATATAAAATAAAGATACTTTCCTCACTGCGGTATTATAAAAATTACCTGATGTTCCTAAATCAGGGTGTATGCACTATGTATCACTAAAAAAACAACCTTAAAAGTATGTTTTCATTGTCTAAAGGATTTGAAGGCAAAAAATGAGCCTTTCTATTAGAAAGGTTGACTGCTACATACAAAACTTCCTGGTTAAATGGTAAAAAGCTTAGCTTTTACTCAAAATAGCCTGACCTGGAAGAACTTCTCATTATTTTCAGTACACGGGATTTTGTTGTCTCAGCCATGAAAATATTCATGTTTCAGTGTCTGAATTGTAATTATTTTAAGAGAATTTGTAGATTAATCTACCTCAAATCTATTCAGCAGTAGAAGCTGTGAAAGGATTTAGCTGTCGGGTGAGCTGGTCAACAACTGAGCACATGTATGAACAGCAGCAGTCTGGGATTTTCTGATGGTTGCAGAAGATCATTTGGTTTTACTTACTGAACTTTAAATGGCCTTGGCTTGGCTCACCCCATCCAGCTTCCCAAAGGCACAATCATTCCAAAGAAATGATACAGCTGGATTCTCGTCATAAAAAAGAAGTGGACAGCTAGTAGCTGTTCCTTGAGAGACTTCTAAGTCTATAAACTTTAGCCATCCTTCCATGGATCTCAAACAGGAGAAATTTGGGAATCTTGCATACCTGTTACATGGAAACATGTAATGTGCCACATTTTCGGGAACTCTAGCACTTGGGGAGAGGTGTGCTTTTGGTAACAGTGAACAGGAGCAAAGGGGTCGCTGCAGGCTGAGCTCCCGTTGGCAGGATTATTTCAACGCTGCTTAAATTCTGTGCAGAAATTAGGAAACCCCTAAATCACTGATTATGGGCTGAAAGCAAAACGTATTAACTTGAACCAATTCATATTTATTAGGCTGCGCTGTCCCAGAGTCACACTTCTGACTTCCTTGGGGTTCCCACTACATTTCCATAAAACCACCTTCAGTAAAAAGCAGAATTGTTTACTTGGTGGATCAGAGAAGGGAGACACTATAATGGGCCTGAGGAAAATGCAGTTTAAGATGAAACACTGAGAGGCAACAGCAGCTCTCACCTTTAATGTTGCCAGATCTCGTTGGCCAGGCACTGATATAATAGATTTTCCTGCTATCTATCAATTAGAAATATTTCACTGTGCTGTAAGAAAATACAACCCACCATAAATACAACAGCAGCTCTGGAATCTCCCTTTCCTCTCGTGATTTTACTCTTTTTCAGTATTTATTAGACGTAGCTGTTCCTCTTTCACAATAGGAATGATAACCACCACTATTGCCCCTTGAGTCAAGCTCAGACCGCAGCAGGAGCTTCAGTGGCCAAATTTCTTTCAAGGAAGTGGGTCTCCAATCACATTCCAACCATTTTCCTTTGCAGGAAGGCTTTACTGGCCTGGAACTGCTGCCCATACAAGCACAAAAACTTCTGCCCCATAATATATTTGCAAGGGTTGATTCTACATTCTTCACTTATTAGCCACAATAAACCACAAAATTATTAGTAGCTTGTTCGTTACCACGGACCTTCACATTTCTTTACTAAAATTCCAAATGACCCATTTTCAAAACAAATATCTGCAGGTTTTTTGATAGATACTTGACTCCCAGTTGCCACCTCTTTCTGAAACCAACTAGTTACATTTTAGAGCCTCTATTTATCAGCATTTTAGCAAAAACAGTAACTAACATTTGGGCTCCAGTACCCTCTAATCCATCTAAATCTTCAAAAAGTTCACCTCCCATCATTGTTCTTTTAACAATACTGTTGCGAACTTCACTATTAAAGTTATCTGTTGAACCCAAAACTGGCACTCACCCGTCTTCCCCAGTGTTCATTTTGTCTCTGACATTACACTGAATCAAATTATATTTCCAGGAACATTCTAGTTACTGAGGTTTTAAGTTACTGAAGTGGGACAACAGGACGTGTCTGACAGACAGACCCAAAGACTCATGAAGGGCCATCACTCCTCCTCTTCCTCCGGGCAGCCAACTGCCATCGGGACCTGCAAACCTCCGATTTGCTTCTCAAAGCATTCGCTTTTTAAGATTTGGGGCTCAAATGAAAACTCAAAGGACAAGCTCTGTGGTCTGTTCTTTTAAAAAATAATATACTTGTTGCTAAACCTTGAATCCAAACTGCACGTCACAGCTCTGATAACAAGCCCACTCTCTTAAAGCTCTCCACCCCGGGGGCACTTGTCTATGTGTTTCATTTTGATTCAATGAGCAGAACAGATCTAATTTTCTCTAGAACCTACGTCACATACCTGACTCTAATGCTGTGCTTTTCATCAGGCTCCCATAAATTGTTTGTGATACTAAGAAATAGATGAAAACTTTGGCTACACTTTCGATAAAACCTCTTTGGCTTATGAAGAACATACATGCATTATAGTTACTTGTAGCATCGACTGTGACAGTGCATTTAACTTTCTTGTGCTCCTCTAATATCGTTCAACAAAAATAATACACATGTACACTTTCTGATTAAACTCTGAACTTAAATCACACATCACAACTTGGAAAATTAAACAACTCTCCTGATCCCACTCTTCAGTCATTGCAGAAAGATTCTAGTGTATTTTGAAAGACATCATAAGTAATTACATCTATTCAAGCATTTTTCATGTTTCAAAAGAACCAAAAGTCATATTATCAAAATAGTTCTAAAGAGCACACAACTTCATACTCTAAATAGCAGACAATCTCTCCCCATATGGCCACTTTATCTTCCTCTTTCTTGTGACTGTTCAATTACAAATTGTCAACCTAAACCATGTAATTCTTCATCAACCAATATACGTACATATAAAGACTTTCCAAGTGAGTGTGACAGATACATTCTTTAAAATCTAGTATCGTTGTCAGGACGCTGCAGCAGAAGAAAACACTTGTCACACATGTTCAGAATTCATCAAAAATCAGAGTGAAAACATTACACTGGTTTTGCTTCCTGTGACTACAACAGAGTTTGTTTAGAAAGGGGTATATAAATTATCATACTATATTCTGAGAAGGAAAATCTCTACACAGACCTGAAGAACATTGTTTTCATAGCACAGCTCAGGGTTTTAAGAATTCATCTAGGTCTCTTCTTAGCACTTCAAGAGAAGGATTGTATAGTATAAATTGAGAATATAGTACCATATTTAGAAAATGTAATCTTACTACGAAACATGCACTAAATCATCCATGATAAATGTCACAGTAATAAAAAATTGTGACACAACAAACTGCCTCTAAGAGACAATGAAGCGCCTGAAAACAACAGGAAGCTCTAGTCGGATGATCTTTCCTGACAAGACAGTGCGAATCCCAGAAAGAAACATCGCTCTGTCCTCCCCGAAAACAGGTTAGATATTTTTGAATCTCCGCACAGGTATCTTAAGGAAACAAAAGTCTGGGTAGCGGATCAAAAAGGAAAAGTAATAATTAGTATAAAACTAGCTTTGAAGGAAAATTTTTTGATGGAGATTGTATTTAAGTGTTAATTTCTGTAAAACTATTTATGTGTCTGCTTGTTTTTAAACTTGAAGCAGGGAAACGTTCATCTTCTGTGGGTCTACAGGCTCCACCTGATTACATTAAAGAGGAATTTGTCACACAAACTCGCTATAGAAATAGCTTTATGTAACACTCTACTGGCCGAATCCTATTCATTTGTAGTTATTAGAACTGCTCACATGAATAAAACAAACACACTTCAGGCAAACCCCATTGTACCTGAATCCAAAACAGGGTTGTTATTATTTCAGCATGTATTTTACTTTGTGGCTATCAGCTGGATTCAACAACCTCATGTAACATTTCTAAGTTTGATTACAAGCACAAAAGGAGAAAATTGTGACGGACATATATACCAACCCAACCCAAAAGCACACCACAGGTAAGCTGTTGATTTCATTTCAGTTCATCAGCATTGAAAAGGTTAATTAATTCTACATTTTCTCATGGTTTAAAGCTGCGTTATCCATTTAACTGTAAAGCATCTCAATAGTTTTTGAACAGAGCCAATAAAAATGCAAAATAATGAATAACTTGTAGTTATGCATACTCCTGTGAAATTCAAAATAACCTTAGGACACTTATTTTCCCATTTTCTTAAAAAAATTAGACCGTCCTCCAGCATTTGCACTTTTTCCCAGGGCATGGAAAGCTAAGCTGGCTGGTCCAGATGAGATCCCTGACAGCAATCCATTTCTGCTGGTTTGGTCATTTTTGATTTCGCTATGTAAGGTCAGCGTTTGAAATGTGGTTCTCTCTTCCTTCAGAGTTTCAAAGGGAGAATTACTCGGACCGTAAGGGAGGATTAATGAGACAATGACAAGGCTTCTATCTGTTGATGTTACTCCTGATATTATAAAGCCCATGTTTCCCATTCTACATTTCAAAAGTGCTTATATGGACACTGAATGAGTCTTGCACAGTAGCTTCTTACCTATAATGCTGTTTCTGCATAGAGTATCGATTCCGCGCTAAGTGTGGAAAGAGCAAAGGCAGGGCTGAAATCCTCCATTTCTAGCAGGGCTCTGCAGAGAAAAATGAGACATTTCTGGATTTTAATTCTTCTCATTATTCCCTAGAAGGAAAGTTATATTTGTGCTGCCTCTAGGCAAAGTATTACACCATCCCACACGGACGAAAGAAGGAAACTAAGATCACATCCATTCCACCCTACTGCTGCTACCCCTGCACAGGAGCTCTCTGCAGATGCCCAAGTCTGGGATGCTGTATCTTCAGCGCTCATATGACACAGTAAATGATTCATTAAAAATGCATAGACAGATTGATCGTAGAGGAGCGGAAAAAGATCTGGAGTTGAAGGCGAAAGGAAAATAGAAATGCCAAAGGGTAGAAAATGGGAAACTCCCCCAAAGTTTGCATGAGAAAGGCACGCAGAGAGACATTTACAAACAGAGAGGAGACAGCAACTGTGTCATTTACTATGTCTATTAGGGATAAGACTCATCCTTCTACTAGTAATAAAAGCAACAGCCTAGAGAAAGCCCAAAGCCCTTCAAGAATTTCGCATCAAGTACCTCACAAAAATGGCAGGCCATTTCTGCTAACACGCATGCAGTGTTTGTACCACATTGCCTATTTTTTTAAATGTAATTAAAAGGGAGAAAATCCCTAACGCAGACATAGATAGCTCTATTTACATGGTGCTTATAATGATACCACTGAAACAACGTTACGGTGCTGCATCCATGCAACAAAACTATCTTTTATTGTTTGCGTACCAAAAATTAGCATATTCGTACCTCTCCTTATGTATTTCTTTTCATACGCTATATTAGGTACCTCCACAAAGGTTGCAAGGCTTACGTGCAGCACCAGTGGGGCTGAAAACAGCCCGATGCTTCTGGAGCGCTGTGGAAGTCTGACCCTAGTTACCAATACTCTACCGAATCCATACACCACTTGCCATGCTCCCATTCGGCCTCAATACTGGGGAGGAAAAGACAAAAAGATAAGCTTCATTTGTCATTCCTGTGGCCCTGATAAACATGCGATTGCCAGGAGCAACCGTACGCTATTACTGTTTCTGTAATATTTACTAGGTGGCCAGAAGGCATCACTCTGCTCAAGGGATCCGGCAAGCAAAAAACCACCCATGCTCAAGAATAATAAGCTCCTTGAGTAAGACACCCCTCCTTACTATGACATTCATGCAAATGGTGTTATATAGATGACATATCTATTCTATTTTCATTTAAAATAATTGGTAAAGAAAATATGCAGCATAATTTACGTTCTGTCAGTAAAAAAAAATAAAAAGTCAAATACCTACAATGGGAAGTATATATATATTCACACACACACGTACATAGCAATATTTTTAGCTATAATTTCCTACTCATGTGGCAACATGATGAGCATTTTGAAGAAGCTGAGCCAAGTGAAAATACAACCTGCAGAACAGGTCATGTTTAAATATTCTGCTATTGAAGAATATTAAAAACTACAGATTAAGTAGGAGTGTTGTAATACTTTAATTAATGCTTGTAAATCATTCTGAAATACTTGGATAAAAGATGGCACAAAAAGTGTTGCCACATGTCTTGAAGCTTCAAGATGTACACAACGCCATACATCTTATTTTGCTTTTTGGATGTTTTACATCATCCAAAATATTGCCAGTGTGTGAATTTAGCGTTGGTAAGTGTTCGAACACGGCAGAGAAACACCAAGGATGCCCGAATCCTGATTCAGAACTCTGGTAAATACCTCATTATAAATAGACTGAAATATCCACATTTCTTCATGTTTGAACCCAAGTGCTGGTGGCGGTCACCAGGTCTGGTTACTGAATGCCTCTGCTGATCAGTGAATTAGCACAGCTGACAGCCTGGCAGTGTTACTCAGCTCGACTTGGCCGTATCTTCACATATGTGAAATATCTTATCCATAATATTCCTTCCAATCCAGTACCACCTACTATTCACATCACCAAACACCCAGACCATGCCATCAAGCCATCTGAAAAGGAAGGTCTCTGAAATCACTCTATATATGTGGTTAGCAAACGACTTGCCACTTCTCAGAGAACTTGGTGCTTCTTGCTTATGCAAACACAGCCCTTTATAAAAATGAAGAAATTAAAGGCCAACATTAAGGACCTTATGCTTTCCCACATTGATCTCCAGATCTGAGACACGTCTTCTGTTTCATTCATTTTCATATTTTCTGGCATCCATTTAAAAAAAAAAAAGCATAGAGAGCCTCACCAAACATACAAAGGAGGAGAACTACTGTTCTTTAGGGAGAAATGTGCCAAAATGTTTTATCTAGAGGGACACAAAGTACCACCAACATACACATCTTCCCCAAAAGGCAAGAACACTAGCAACTATTCACCCTTGCTGCTCTCTCCCTCCTTTGTTCCGAACCAAGAACATGTGCTGCTTCATACCCACGTTCTGGAAGCAGAGGCTGTTTGTTCCGCTCTTGCGCAGCACGTAAAACAACGCAACGTTGTGCCCGTTTCGGCAACTTCTGACAGCTATCCCCCTACAAATAAATACTGCAAGCCCCTAGACTGCAGCAGCTGAAGGACAATGATAGGAAACAGAAGTTTGTTGTGATTTGAAGGAGGCTGAGCAAGTAAAGGTCAAGAGAAGGCAGCATGGCCACCATGTGAGCACAGTTCCCTGCTCAGGGTGAACAGGGCACACCTGGTCAACCACACCTGATGCTCTATGTAGGTACAAACATGGATTTAGGGACTTTCTTGACATGATGGTGTCTGAGGGTGAAGCTGCAAAACACCTTGTGGACCTGAGGAGCGTGGCCACCACAGGACCCACCACCATGTCCCACCAGGGGCCAGCAGCGGCACCTGGGCTGGGGGCGAAGGCAGAGCTGGGAAAGCGGCATTTCACACCACTGTTACCAACTCATGGCTTCACAGAATCCCAGAGTGTCAGGGATTGGAAGGGACCTCCAAGGCCCATCCAGTGCAATCCCCCCATGGAGCAGGAACACCCAGATGAGGTTACACAGGAAGGTGTCCAGGCGGGTTGGAATGTCTGCACAGAAGGAGACTCCACAACCCCCTGGGCAGCCTGGGCCAGGCTCTGCCACCCTCACCCCCAACAAGTTTCTTCTCAAATTTAAGTGGAACCTTTTGTGTTCCAGTTTGTACCCATTACTCCTTGTCCTATCACTGGTTGTCACTGAGAAGAGCCTGGCTCCATCCTCCTGACACTCACCCTTTATATATCTGTAAACATTAATGAGGTCACCCCTCAGTGTCCTCTTGTCCAGCTCCAGAGCCCCAGGTCCCTCAGCCTTTCCTCACACGGGAGATGCTCCACTCCCTTCAGCATCTTGGTGGCTGCGCTGGACTCTCTCCAGCAGTTCCCTGTCCTGCTGGAACTGAGGGGCCACAACTGGACACAAGATTCCAGGTGTGGTCTCCCCAGGGCAGAGCAGAGGGGCAGGAGAACCTCTCTCCACCCAAACACAGCGCTGGTACCAACTCACAGCTTCACACCGGCTCTCACGCCGGGTTTTACGGCGGTTTTGTTCTGCCGGGCCCCACCTCACCTGGGGAAGGAGGAGAGCTCCCCAGCACCAAGAACGAGCCCCGCAAAGGTGCACTAACAATCCCGGGGGGTGTGACCGGGCGGCGCCAGCCCTGCTGCCCCCGCGGCGCCGGCGGGGCCGGGTGCAGCGAGCAGGTGGCGGCGGACAGCGCAGCCCGACCCTCACACCTGCCGGCCGTGACCGCGGCCCCTCCGGACACACACACGCACACACGCACACGCACACACAACTGCGTTACGGAGGCGAGAGGCGACAGACTCCGACCAGCACCGACCTTGGCGCTGCACAGCGGGGCCGGACGCGGGCGGGAGCGGGGCGGGCGGCGCTAGGGCCGCACCCAGAGAGGAGCGCGTGTGCGCACCCGCGAGGCGGCGCGCGGGCAGGTAGGGGCGGGAAGAGCGCGCTCCGCCCGCTTTGGGATGGGCGGGGAAAAGGGGAGGTAGGCGGGGCCAAGCGGCGGCCGACGGGTCGTGAGTGGGCAGCGTGGCTGTCAATCCCGGCGTCGCGCGACGGGCGGCCGCGGTTGTGGGAAAGGAGGGAAGAGGGTGGGGGAGGGGGAGGGGAGGAGGAGAGGAAACAAAAACAATCGCCCGGGCGCCGCCATCTTGGGTCCGTTCTCCACGCCACACAAGTGAATGGGTAGATATGAAATTACCACAGGGGAGCAGCAACAGCAGCAGGGTACGGAGGGCTGTTCCGAGCTGCCAGCTGGACTCGGAAGACTCTAGAGACGGCTCCTGTCGCCGCCGCCGCCCCGAGAGAACCCCCGGGCTCGGCCTTTTCTCCTCGCCAAGCCCTAAACTGCACTCCTGGAGGGACAAAGTTGGGCTCAGCCGCGCCGCCTCTGCCGCCCGGGAGACGAGAGAGTTGGGTTCCTCAGAGCCGGGAGTGAGCCGGGGGCAGAATTAAGGCCGAGGGTGCCCAGGGGATTCCCGCCCCCGCCGCCCTCCGGCCGGGGCTCGCCTGGTGCGCGGTGGGGGAGGCAGGAGGAGGCTCTGCCTGCCCGCCCCTGCTGCCGCTCGCCCCTTCCTCCTAAAAGGAGAAAAAAAAAGAAGGAAAAGGCAAGAACGGGATCGAGCGCGGGGGGGCTGGACTGTCTCGCTTCTGCGTTTGACCAGCGGGCGAGGAAGAAATCGCTGAGGAGTTGGAGAGGAGCATCCAGCGGGAAAGAGGCACCGAGCGGCTGCTGCACGGGGGGAAGGAGCGGCCGCCGCATCCCCCGCCCTCCTCCCTTCCCGGAGCACAATTCTCCGAGCAGCACGGCGGCCAGGGAAGGATTCGCCACAAAGAATATATCACCCTCCTCCCCAGCGGCTGGATACTGCGTTTTATATATATAATATATATTTTTAATTTTTTTTTCAGTCGCTCTTCTGTGTTTAAATACCAAATATAGCCTCTTGGCGGGGGAAGGGGATGGAAATCTCTTAGAAGAATTTGCAATCTTGCTGGGATTGGGGAGTGCTGGTGCTGCCGGGCCCAGGAGAAGGGGAGATGTGCGGCTCCGGCGGGCGGCAGGACTAGAGATTTGCCACTTCTTCGGGAAGCCCGAAGGTTTGTTTGCCCTCAAACTCTTTCTCCCCTCTTCCTCTCCGGGGTTACGCTAAAACCCTCAGCATTATTAAAGAAAACCGAGGTGTTGCCCACGTGCAGCTGGTGGCTTGCCTTTTAAATGTAGTTTTCATCAAAAGAAAAAACAAAACTGACAAAACTTCCTCCCCTTCACCTGGAGGCTTTTGAGGTTTGAAACTGCAATGGAGCTACTTTTCTTCCAAACACTACATGTTGTATAAGAGGAGCCAGGACTAAAAACATCGTGTTTACAGATTTCGATCTGACTCCCCGACGCTCGGCACCCACGAGTGATGCTTCACGGAGCCTGGTGTGGAAAGGCCAAGTTGGAGTGTGCTCAGAGACTTCGGCCTGTCCAGCGGCTCCATTGTTGACTTTCTTTTTTCAAACGTGGATTCGTAGCGTACTTTTATGAATTAAATTTTGCCACCCTTTGTACAGAAGCCAAATGACACGTGTGTTTTGAAACACGGTTCCAAATATACCCATCCCTCAACCCGGATTCTAGCAAGAAAGAGCAGGAGGGAGATCGTCGGTGTCTAAAGAAATTTGATTTTACTGTTTCATGAACATTTGTCTGCTGCAGAAATGTTGCTATAGATTGCTTTATAGTGGTTCAGCAAGAAGGGAGATTTTTCCAGCTTGCAGGACCCAGGAAACTGGATACTTAAAGTCACTTAAATGTTTTAACAGCATTGGAAAATGGGAGCTGCTACTAAGTTGGCGTTTGCTGTTTTTCTTATCTCTTGTTCTTCAGGTAAGTGAACGTTCTTGGTTTTACCGTTTTTAACATAAGGCTTTGAGGTCAGCCCTTGAACGCTTGATGTAACTTTGTGGATTAGTGTGAATGAGGAGAAATCTTTAGTTTTTTCACATGACAAATGTTTGGGGATGGAAGTGATTAAAGGCAGAAGCTGGTTTTATCGTTATCCTTGGAAGTGCATATAACATGAGCACTTAAAACGCGTGCAGCGCTTGGATTTCAGATCAGTTGTGTGGAACAAATGGGGAGACATAACCACCTAGTGTCACATACAGTCATTTGGCAATGCAGTTATTAGTGTTTTGGTGTGTGTGGGGGTCGTTGTTGTTTTTCTTAAATAAGACTGAATGGAAATGATCTTAACTTCAATTAGGTCTCTTGCTCTGGACTTTCAGTGGTGAATGGCAATCTTCATTAATGCTTCATTAGTTTAGAATAGGTACTGCTCTGAAACCATCAGCTCGTCCTTTAATGATAGGAAGGGGTGTGTGCGTGTATAGATGTATGCACAGAATGAGCCTGAGAAGGCGGATTTTCAGTTTCCGAACAATATTTTGTAACGCTTTGTATTTCGCTACTCAATGCGTCTCTGCCTTGTAGTGGGAAAAAAAAAATAACAATAGCCACTACTTTTCTCTTTAAAACAGCAGAAGTTGGATTTCAAATGCCAACTCTGAGTCCTGAGGAGGAGGAAAATGGTCATGTTATGGGAGCAACCAGTGGTTGGGGTAACAGTTGGTACATTCCTGCTTGAAGCTCCAGCAGTTTCACCAAAAAAATCTGTTATGATCCGTGTAGTGGATCTAATATTTGTTTATATGGCAAGCCTGGCGCTTTCTGCTTATGCTTTGAATGTGTATACGGTCCTCTGTTGAGGTTTAAATAGACTTTCAGCGTTCTTGCGCGGTGTGCTGCTCTGAAATCTGGCAGGCAAGTGCCCAGCTTTTCATTGTAATCGGTGTGAGGGAGGGATGAGATCCGTACTACAATGCCTTTTAAAATTCCAGGGTGATAATGTACAGGATTTTGCTGAACAGGACTTTTTCTTGTGGTTAGTAAATGGATAGTCTAGTCTTATGTCTGTAGCGGTATTGATCAATTCCGTGTGCGCTAAATGTGCTGTGAAATGGCGAGCGCTGCCAGAAATAAACCAAAAAAATCCTTTCTGTTTTAACTCGAGAAATAACAGAGCAGGTTAAGGACAGGCAGAACGTTGGTCTGTGTTTTTTTTATTAGGCTATACGGTTTGTTCCTTTTTTGAAACAAACCAGGGTTTCTTCTGGCAGTTTTGTCTTGCAGTTTTTAAGTTACTCGAGCAACATTCCTTTTAATTCAGTAATATTTTCTGTAGGGAAACTTCTTCCCCCCCTCACAGTTTCTTCAAGACTCGGTGCCATCTGCTCTTCATGTCTGTCTCTGCCTTCCACGTCCTTCTACGATCCGTTTGCCTAGAGCCCAGAATAGTGATCTTGTTGACTTCATGTATCCTACTTATTAAAAAGAACACTTAAGCAACAAAAGCCATATTTTCTTTAACGTTTCTTGTTCAGGTTGTTCTTGGTAAGGCAAAACGGGTGTTTCTCTTGCCTGTGAAGGTGGAATTAATCTTTGCTAAATGAGCAGGAAACTGGCTGCAATTCCGACTGCTTCTGATGTTAATGACAATGTTTTGGTGGTTATTCCAGTATTACACATTAAGTGTTCCGGTATTTAACAATTATTAAACTATTTTCTACTCGCCTAAAATTTTGGAGTGTCTGCAGTCCCGGTGTAGGTCCAAAATAAATAGATTTAACAGCAAGCTTTTGGTTTTACGCTCAAAATTATAAGATTATGTAAGCTTTTAGCGTGAAGTACAGGCATTCTGCTAAGTTGTTTCTTTTCTGTGACTTGTTTTGGTTTGAAATCATACATGATCAATTGATTCTAGTGTTACTGTCAGACCAAGTTGTTTCTTTTCCAGTCTTTAGTCTGAAAATCTCTTCTCAGGCTATAAAGAATATTGCAATGGTTGAAGAAATCCTGGAGTTCAGGTGTGCAGATGTCTGGTTTGTCTTTCTCTGGTCTGGAGTCTCCAGCTGCTCTTGAGTGTGTGTGTCAGGGGGGAGGTGTTGGTTTTCTGTATTTGTTAATTTATTTTTATATGCAACTATTTTCCGCAGTTGTTTTCACAGCCGATTAATACCAGTGTTCTTTAAATAGGAGAAAATGTGGTGTTTTTTTCCTACGTGGTGGGTGTGGAAGTGGTCTTCAGGTTGGAGGCATTCTGTTTTAATAGCTAGAAACTGCTGTAGGAGATCCTACAAATGTGCTCCAAATGGATAGGAATTCCCAGTTAATCTAATAATCTTTGCTAAGGGAGTGAAAATATTTCTCATTTCTGACTAAGATGTTTGAAAAAGAGCATCTGTGTTTTGTTATTAGGCTTTAAAATATTTGTGGATGCTTGGATAGAAGTGGGTGTAGGTTTGTGCCTATTTGTACTAACTCAAGAGAATGAGATGAATGCATATTAACTAAACATGAAAACAAAGTGCCTGGGTCAAAGTTCTCCATGTGCCCTTTAATATACTTTTTATATAAACCGCTGTGTATTTTTTGATTTAGTAAAGAACAGAAGATCCTGAAGTAATAATAAAATAGTTCTGAACAATTGAATGTGCTTCCTGTGCCTCTCCTGTAGGTGAGCTTAAAAAGGAAAAATAGTAAATAAATAGCTTGTTCATCAAAGAACACTTCTCCTTAGATGTTATCTGTGTTCTCCCTTCCCCCAAGGAAGTGTGTTTCTGTGTCATCTGGTTTTTGTGATTGCTGAGTGAGATTTTATGACATTTCGGGAACAGAGAATATATACTTTCATAATTTTCTCTGATGTTTCAGAATATATACCCTATGCAGCTGAAAAATGTGGGAGATGTTGAAGTAGTGCGTTGCCTTTAACCAAAATCTTCTGTTGGGGGTGCTGTAGTTTTTAACACCTCATGCTTCCTTTTGTTACTCTTAAGCTCCGTATTTCCCAAACCATCGTCTCTCCTGAGCTACCTGTTCTGTCTTTAGTACCTGGGTGGTTCCTGATCAAAGTAGTTCCACAGCTTTAAGTCTTTTACAGGGGACAAGACTCATGTGTGTTAAAACTCACGTTAAAAATCACCTAAGCAAAACGAAGCACATCAGAAGTCTTGGTGCTTTTTTTCCTAATTCTAGATCATTCTCAAGCCATTCAGAAGCTCTTGAGTAATTTTGCTAGAGGAAATGGCATGTGAAAGATACCTTTGTAGTCGAAATAGCTTTTTCACTGCACGGAGAATGTTGTATGCTTTGATTTTTAATTTATTCTTCTCCTGTCTCACACCAATTATTAGTGAGAATGATGTCTAGATAGAACAGTAAAGCTCAAGATACTGCTGGAGCTTCAGAAACTGAATGGTTTGGTGTTCCGGAGGAATTGAGGGGTGGGAGGTGAGATTTTTTTTTTTCCTTAAATTTTGCTAGTATAATGTGGTTGGTTGTTTGGTTGGGGTTTTTTGTTTGTTTGTGTTTTTTTTGCTATCCTTTGATTTATTTTACTTTTTTTTTTTTTTTTTTTTTAATTTGGTAGCACTTGAAAATCCTGCCAAAGGGTTAGAAGTATTGTTTGTGAAATTGTCTCTGCTGGTATGTTCTCTGCGAGCTGTCCATGATTGTGGTTGAACTCTAATCCCTTTATTGCACAGGCAGAGCAATAAAACACTTAGGTCTTGGTACTGCTTTTAAAGTCAAATTCTGCTCAAGATTCTTTTTTTATAAGAGTGTACAGTCTTTTTCGTGTAATGTGTTTTACCATTGGGCCATACCTCAGCACTCTTGTTGCTGTTGAGAGCAGCATTTGTAAGCCCACTTTATACTGTTTTCAAGCATAGATACATTTAAATAACTGTAAATATTGTGTAGTTTACAAAGTTTCATGGCACCAGCTTGATGTTATAACTTGGATTACAGATCAAAATTCTGTTACTAATTCTATGTAATCTGTTAATACTTAACGACAGTTACAAACCCTAAATCTTCTGGGTTATGAAAAATAGCTGTACTTGTGCGAAGACAATATTAGAACATATAAGCCTAGTTCTAGTAGAACTCTGCTTGACAAATGTTTCTGGTGAGATGCTGCTGTCATGGGTTTATTTGCATTTATTTGCAAGTATTTTCTTATGGAAAAAGCTTAAATAAGTTTGTCTTCAAATGCTGGATGCCATCTAAGTTGGGGGGTGGTCTGTGTGAGGGGAAAGCTGTTCTATGCTATATGGGGGTGCAAGAAGATAATTTCTGCTAGTGTGAATAATAGTTTTCAGCTGGTTTTGATGCAAACTATTTAAATATCATTCCTTTTTTTTTCCCTCTCACCTTTCTGGAATTTGAGGGCAAAATTCCTTAGGTGGTGGTTTTGGACAATTTGCAAATGAGGATAGGCAAATGTTTTTTCTTTGTTTAGCTATAAAGGTTCATTTTTGTCATAGCGTTAGTTGTAGATGGGGGGTGTGGAAATAACAGTAATTCCAGTGTTTTTTATGCTTACCGATTCTACCTAATTGTCCAACCTTTTATGCTTCTAGTTTTGCCAAAGCCTGGCTTTCAACTCCCATAGCTTATTTGTCTTCAAAATCGAATCGAATTCTGATTTCAAATCATCATCATTATGAAGTTTATATGTCTAGTGTCTGGTTCCCTTACAAGGTGGTAGTAACACTTTTTTCATAGACAGATATGGTGGACATGATATATAAAAGCAGTTTTTGGAAGATCTATATGATTTGGAGCCAAGGTAATAGTAGTCCTGTGTTCTTATCCTTGGGAAATCATCTGGAGAATAATCATTATAACATGGGCTGTAAAAAGATAGAGGTTGACAAGGAATCTGATTGTAGAGGAGATTTCTTGGTGAAGGGGAGATGCATTTCCACCACTTAATTAACAGAAGCAGATTAATGCAAATGTCTGCTTGAGCTGGTTGGTAGAATACATGGTCTGTTAGCTATCTGATGTCCCTGAAAATGAGAACTCTTTAAAAAGATCAAGAAAATTACGAATTTTACAGCCAAGTTCTTGTGTGATGAAATCTTAATGTGTTTTTGTTGCCTTGGTGCTTAAAATTCAGTACATCTTATTTCCTGTTATTTCCATATGGAAATTGAAATGTTGTTGGAAGCTAGTGACTTTATGTGGCATCTCTTATCTTCTCTCCCCTACACTGTCTGGGTGGTGGTGGAGGTTTTTATTTTTTTAGAGGCAGTTTGTGACTACGGTGCCAAACAGCAGAGCATATTTAGGCTTAATCCCACAGAAAATGAATATTTACCGCTATATTGTTTACATTGCATATCTGTGTGGCTAAGACATCCAAACGTACATTAGATGCATCAAGTACTTCAATTTTTGGTGGGAAGAGAGCGAAGAAGGATTTATCCACTGCAGCAATTATCGCAAAGGCACCATTCCTTAATAGCTTCACAGTAAAGTAACCCTTGAAGAGAAAGGTCAACATTCATGGATTTCTTCTGCGTTTCCTAGTTAACGCTGTAATTGGAAGCAAGTAGTCTGGCTAGAAAAAAAAAAAATAGACAATTCGCTTCCTAACTGGAGGCATAAATCTTTGGTTATGTGGTTAGAGGAATTGAAAAACACTTGGAAATGAAGGAAGCATTTGTGGGAAGACTACCTGTTCCTGCAGCCAGGAGCAGCTGGAGGCAGGACTGGTGGTGGGGTTAGGATGGGATCTACCAAGGCTGGGTGTTGGAGGCGTGAAGTGCTTCTTTGTACCCACCTCTAGTCAGGTGATGCTGCAAAAAATAAAGTAGTTCAGTGAAAAAATATACCTTTTCTTTTTATCTTTCTTCTGTTCCATGGTTCTCCCGAATTATTCTGATTTTCGGACTGGCAAGCAAAGAAGGGTGAGCAGGATGGCAGCCTGTACCTCTGTGTCTTTGGAACTTCCTTTGTGATGGTCCTAATGAACAGAGCTGCTCTTGCTTTCTGGCAGAAACTTCGTTATGGAGAAAATGAGCGAGTGACGTGGTTACAATTGTATTGATGCCAGCAAAGGTCCCAGTGACGGCTGTGAAACTTGAAATCTTGATGACTTTACACGCTTGTGTATATTGCCAGCTCAATGTTTCATTGGTTTTTCGGAGGATGAATTAAGTATTGCTGAATTCTAAAAACTTGCCTTGTAAAAGTTCTAGTATTCTTGTATCCCACTTGTATATCTGGTTAAATTGGTGCAAGATAATCTGTTTCAATCGGGATGCAGAGTCAGTCCAAAACTGGAATGAATTTCAGTGTTTTTCTTGAGTTACTTGCTGAGAAGGCTTGTTAGTAACTGTTTAAGTACATTGATTTGGCCTTCGTATGATGTTGAATACCTTTAGATGGCAAGAAGGCTGCGTGTTGTTGAAGTAGCTCAAATGGTTAGATATCCCCTTTTGAGCTTCCTTATTTTGTTAAGGCATAATTTATATTTTTAAGGATTTATATGAAGCTATAATTAGGTGGTAATTCAGTTTAAAATGCTGAAACCGGAATGTAATTAAAAGCAAAGCCCTATATACTCTTAACTGTGACAGGCATGTGAAAAATGCCAAAATACTTTTTTTTTCCTCTTTTCAAACTTTTATTATACGAGAGAAACATTGCCTATAGTGAATTGAACTGACTGGAATGCAAGATACTTGAGAAGAATCCACATTTTAGAAATGCTAGATCTTGACTAAAATGAAAGCCAAGAATATTTCTCAAATTCTATTTTTTTCCTGAACTTCAATACAGGTATGAACTAAGCTGTTGATACTGTATTTGGCATTTAGAAACAGTAGGTGTTGCTTTCTAATCTAAGTTTGTTGTGCTCCTAAATGAGGTATTCTCACAGTTGGGAAGATTCCACTGTATCTGTAATGATGACAGTAAATGAGGGAAGTTTTACTGTTTTAATTGTTAACATTGATACAGTTTACAGCTGATACCGGAAAGGTTGGTTAAGACATCCAGTTTCATCTAAAGGTTTGGTTTTCAGCAAATGTCTGTATTTATTTTTATAACTAGGAATAAGAATCTATACTGCTCTAAATTTTGTTGCTTTCCTATAGCTTTAACTCTTTGCGTCCTTCATTCCTAGATGAGCTGCATTCAACCTCTAGTCATTTCACCAGGAAAAAGCTTTTGTAGCTGAAGTTGCAGAGTTTCTTGTGGCAGATTGACTTTTTACATTGGATGGTACATCCATCCCTTTTAGAAATGGAGAAAGTGGTTAAAATTATTTAGGATATTATTTCCATATTTTCTGAAAGATATCGCAGTTTTTATGAGGCTAAGGCTGTGTGCAGTTTTTATTCTGGAAAAAATGGAAAGGAGTAAGGCAACTCAGTTCGAAACCTGTCCTACTTATAAAAGAAAAAACTAATAAGGAGAAAGAAAACCACAACCTAAACAGTAAAATCCAAACAAACCAAAACAACAAACCAAGGCATAACCTGGTTTGGGGCCAGAAGAACGCGGAACCAGGAGGAGGAGGTCCGTGGTCAAGTTCAATGTGGAATGGACGTGCTTGGTCTGTGACACATAGCGAAAGTGTGCATTCCCTGGACCTGCTGTGATCTGCAGCACAGGTACTTGCTTTGAAGAAGCAATGCCTGTTTCACATGTAAAGATTATTGTTGTTTTAAATGAGGATTGAAAGTTTTGATGCAGGAACAGTGCATTTGGTGGTTACTGTAATCTTGCAGTCTATCTGTTTGGTGGTTTTGTTTTGCTTTCCTTTTTCTTTTTCTCTTTTTTTCTAATATCACTTCATAATTATGGCTCTGAATAGAAACAGTTCTTTCCTCTTTGAAATTACTTTTTAAACACATAGAAGCATAGATTGATTTGGGTCATCAGGCCACCTCGAGCATCATGCTCAAAGCAGGGTGTTGTCCATCAGACCTCCAGGTTCCTTTTGGCAGATCTGCTACCTCGTGTAACGGTCACCACTTGTACCGCTGTAGAGGGTACGCTGTCCATAGGACCTCACGTTTGTCCTTGAATTCCGTGAGGTTCCTGTTGGCCAACCCCTCTGGTCTGTTCAGGTCCTCCTGAGTGACAGCAGCTTCCTTTTGGTGACTTACAAACTTGTGATTTGGAGATTATTTTTAACAAGTACATTGAAATTTAATCTCTTTTTTTTTAAAGCTATTCTTAAATAGAACCAATCATTTTATCAACTTGAAAAACTGTTTCCTTCTAGGAATTTTGAGGAAGATCCGCATAAACAGGGAAGTGGTTTAATTTTGTTTCTCAGTTATAGTGTGAAGTGTATGACACAAAATTAAACTTTGCAGTAAGTAACTGTTAATTTTAGACATTTTTGGTAGTGTTTGTCAGTAGAGGGTACAGATAGTTCTCTTCAGCTCATGGCAATTACACGATAGAGTTTTCTTTAAATATTTCCCTGTTTCAAGGTTGAAAAACATTTAGGCTGTGAAAGTTGCAAAAAATTTAAATTGCACACAATTGCTTGAATTATTTCTCATAATTTATTAAACTACTTTAAAAAAAGACCACTGGTTAATTATTCTCATTTTAATTCTCTGATTTTTAGTTTAGGAAAGGGTCTGTTTTGCAAGTTGTCTGTAGGCATAATTGTGTTTCATTAAATTTAACGCAAAACCTGTCAAAAAGGTTGTCTTAAATGACTTTTTGAAATGTTATGGTTCGATTACATTTTGTTGAACTTCAGATGGTGGCACATACGGTGGGGGACAGACCCCAGCAAATTAAGTCTCATCTAACTGTGCCGGTTTAGAATAATATGAATCAGCAGTGAGATCTTAATGTGTATGTGCTATGTATGTACTAAGAGAAAGATTTTTGAGCCATGAATGTTTTGTGAGAAGGTTATTTAAAACCACAGGATGGTTTTGCTCCCATTCCTGCCCCCTAATAAGTTCCGCCCTCCAGAAGTCAAACAACAACCCCAAACTCAGTAGTGAGGAGTAACTCACCAACACTCTGGAAAACCTCCCATGGAAAGAAAAAGTACTTGACAGTTTGAAAGTCTCCTGTTGCTGTTCACTTGAAAAAAATACTGAATCACATTGAGTTGGATCAGAGGCTTTCAGCGAAGCCAAGACTGCTCAGGTCCTGCTTTTTGTTACAGCAGAAACGGAGTGGATCCCTCACAAAAAATCGTGATGCTCCAGAGTGCAGGTGTAGTTCTTCCAGTGCCTTAAAAACATTCTGATGGATGGCAAATAAAGCAAAATTCATTTTACTTGGCTTTTGTCTCCTCTAAATGAGGGAACAGTGCTTTTGACAAGTTGAACTTAAATCCTTCTTTTGTTTCCCCAGATGATGTGTAATTATTTCTGTAATGTATAACTTCTTAATTTTTTTTTTTTTTAATAAAGTAGTTGGAATGATTCAGAAAATACATTTGAATGTGGTTTGAACCTGTGGTGACAGGTGCTCTCTGCCTTTGAGAACACGTACACAGAGGCTGTAGAGGAGATAATTTGCAAAAAAACCCATCAGTAATCCAGCTCTTCAAATTAGGAAGAATTATGATTTGTGGAGAATCATCTATGGCGTATCCGAAGGAGAACTATCTTCTAATGACCCATCATGAGGATTCAGCCATAAAACTAATTCGGTTTTTGTTATTTGGCTGTTGGTTTGTTGCTTTGTTGGGTTTTTTTGTGTGTGGTGGTGCGTTGTTTGATTGGTGTTTTTTTTTAATCTTGAGTCTAAAGAGTGGTGAGAATATGTACCGAAGTGATGATGCCAATCTTACTCTAACTATGTATGAGAACAGAAATAGAATCATTTGGATTTTATGTAATTAATGCTGAATAAATTTTAGAATTTGGTGAAACATCTTACCTTACAATTTCAGAAGCAGAATGACACCTGATAGAGTGGGCTGAACCTTTTGTTGCTGGTTGAAAATTATCTAGAACATGGCTTTGCCAAAGTATTGCTTCTGAATTTAGTAATTCTCTCACCATGAATAAAAATATTTTGGTATTGGAAGCTCTTTCATTTAAAGTAAAGACGAGTGATGGTATCTGGGCAGAAAACCTATTGGCATTTTTTTACTTCAGCACAATCACCTTGGTCAAAGTATTAGGTTGCTTTCAACAATGTGTAGCACATGGGCTCAGGCAGTTAAAATCGCACCAGCTGAGTGCTAACAGACTTGCTCCTGTTTCTTCAGATATGAGGGTAAATGTGTGTTTGAATTTCATTTTGGTCAACTTTACATGCTGCCAGGGCATGTTCTGAAGGAGCTTCAGTTTGCCATCTGAGCTCTTCTCCCCACTTTCTTCCTTCTAGTCATAGCCAGTCTAACATTTTTGAAGACAAGCATGTGCTAGTTTGAGAAATCCATTATTTAAGGAGGGACTGACACATTCACTGACCAATAGGTCATAGACTTTGATAGGAAGTCTTGGAATGTTACTAATCAACTGCAAAATCCTTCTTGTGGATTACAAGCAAGTTGAATATCTAGCATGTGTCAGATTTTGCTTGGTCAATGGTATAATTAGACAGGATGTTTGAGGAGAAAAAGATATTTTGAAACAGATTCAGTAATGAAGTTTTTTAAGTAAACCAACAAAGTGCATCTTTTTTTGTTGTTCAGCAAGCTCCATAAAACAGCCAGTTAGCTTTCACTTGTCCAAAAGGGTTATTTCAGTTGCATCTCTTGTCAAAGCTGACAGCCACTATCTCTTAATGCAGTCATTTTGGGCAGCTTGTCCTTCTTTAATCAAAACCGGGGGTGGTTTCCTTCTATTGAGAAGTCCCTGGTGTTCTCCACATGGTAGGAGGTTATGTGGAGTAAGAAGTTGAGTCTTTCTCCAAGCAAAGGAATTCACGGGAATAGGTGATAGAATTCACTCCCAGGTTCACTGGTAACAGTGAGGCAGAAACGACATAGGAGGTTCAGACTGGTACTATAGGCTGTAAAATCGAAATCTATCCCAAGCTTAAGAAAACAATTTGGAAAGATTATTTGCAACATAATCTTAGTAGTGCCTAGTTTATGGTACTCAAATTTTAACCACAGTTTGTCCTAGAAACTTGTTCTGAGCAGGGAGGCATAAAACTTTATGGCATAAAACTTGAGAAATTCAGATACGAGCAGAGATAAGACAGCACTCAAAGTTCTAGAAACGACGGGGGAAGAATGTAGGAGAGATTGTTAAAATAATGAACCTCATTTGATAATGACTGAATGTACTGACTTCAAAACACTGAACACAGCACCAATAATCACATTTACAGAAAATAGTTGATCCAGTGACTTTAAAAAAAAAAAAAGAAAATAACCAACTTTTTAGCTAAATGGCCACATAGCAATTATGTCCAGGATCCCTGTCTCTCTAGTCTGAGAGGACTCAGTCTTGTGAGCATCTGCCAGTTGCCAGGCAGCATGCAAGAACCGGGCTCCTTGTCAGGAGCTGGTCCTGTTGTTACCGTTACAAATATTGTGTCTCTAAGGCAGATGAGCGAGCTGGTGGAACCAGGGGGGTCAGGAGTACAGAACAGTTATAAACAGTCATTGAATTGACAAAAGCCATAAAGCAGGGAGATCTGCACGTTTCCTGAAAGGTGTGGTTGAGATTGTGGAACGTAGAGTTCAATTTCAAGTCTTAGGGCACCTACCTAAAGCCTTGTGTTACACTCGAGTGTGAAGGAAGCCTCAGGCTTTGTTCAGATACGTTGCTTTTAACATACCCTGAAGCTCTACGTGAGGACTTCTGTATTAAAATCCAAGTATGGACAGCCGAAGTGAGAGATACAGTATTTTCCACCAGCAGTATTCTGAAATTCTGAATAAAACATGACTAGAAGCCCAGGTGAGTTTCAGAAGCGTGGAGGAATCTCACCTTGGCCGTTAGGTGAAACCCATCATTCTGTTTCTTCCCAGCTGTGGTCTTCTCCAGCTCCGTCCCAAACCTGCCTCTGTTTTAGGGAAGAAGCTGTTCCAAGGCCCAGGCTGCTGTTTCCAGTAACCTGTTCCTTTGTCTGTTTCCAATTAACCGTGATGTTTAAGTTGCTTTCTACTTAAACAAAGCAGAACTTGTAAACCCTTTCTTCCCTGAAGTGGTGGCTTCTGCTGAGGGCATCTAGGTTAACACAACTTAGTGCTCCCAGAAAGCAGAGGCCTAACTCTACATTTCTATTCAACTCAGCTCCACCCCTAGTCCCCCAAAAATGTTTATCTGTTGCTGGAATAGTGTGCTGGAATTTTAGGAGCTTTAGTGTCTTGTAGAGAAGTCTGGTAAGTTCTGGAGAAAGGACAAGATAATGGCACTGGAAGCAGAGAGTCAGACAGATGAGGTGTTAGTGAGAACTCTGGCTCTCTCTTTGTATCCTTTTCCAAGCAGAATCAGAACATTACACACAGAAAGAGCTTTATGTCTTTTTGTTAGACTAGTCTTCAGCCTGCTTGGCACTCTGGAACAGCTTATTAGCGCAAAAAGGAGGCAGAGCCCTGGTGGGATTGATGTGGCTGCCACAGAGCGGCTGAGGCAAATGGAAGTGAATGACTGTAAAATTCCCTGGTCAGGTGATCTGCAGCCCATCGTGGATGCTCTGAGGCTGACAAGGTAATAGAAGCCTGAGCCCCCACTTCCGAACTGCTGAGCTTTTACACAAAAAGCTTTTATGTGGAATTTCCAGTAGCTGCCTCTACTGGAGAGTGAAGTCTTCTCTAGTACATGCATTTCTTAAAAGAAAATACTGGTAGTCTAAGTGGCTGGCCTCAGGCCTGGGAAGGATGGGTTGAATGGAGGCATCAAGTCTGGAAACTTAACTTCTGTGGGTAGGAACTTGTGTTCATGTGCTGGGCTGCCTACTGATTTGCTTAGGGCAACTCTCTGTGGCTGGGAGTCCCATGGCCCTCCCACTGACTGTACAGGGAACCTGGGTTCATGGTGTTACCAATCTTGGTATCTCTGCATAAATAGTACTATAGTCAAATAAACAATGTAAGAGGAGAAACAAAGGCAGTTTGAATGTTACATCCACCTTAACTCTAGAACATTCCTGTTAAGTGTATTCAGGATGAAGGTAGGTGCCCTTCTCCTGTTGAGTTGGTTTTCAAGGAAGCTTTTGTTTATAAGGAAGGTAGGTCAGGAAATCGTAGGATTCCCTGTGTTCTCTCTAAAACGCCAGTCTTGCTACTCGTGATAGGACAGAATAAACCACTCCTAAGAGTCCTACCGGGAAAGGTTGAGTCACTGTTACTCTTTGGCCACTGATTCAGCAAATGTCTGTTGGTTGTGTTGAGTGCATGTAGGTAATAATTGTCCTGGGAAGGAGGGAAAAGCAACAACAAATACAAACAAAAGTGAAAAGCAACCCATTTTTCTTCTTATTTGATCCTGTTGATCTACAGCTTTTTATGTACTTGTTTAAGTAGTCTTTGACTATTGCAGAAGAAACACATTGAACAGGCAAGATAGGAGAATTCTTCCATAACTTTTTTTTTTTTGCAGTTCTGAAGCTTTTGTGTTCTGTACTGCCAGGAGAATTTATTGTGGAGTGAATTCCTCACTTGAGACGAGAGAAACACCTGTTTCTGGCTAAGCAGAAGCACTCCTCCATCAAAGACAACATCTGGCAGTAGAAGCCCTTAAACTTCTGTTCATGACTTCCCTTTCTGTCTAAGACACTCCAAATACAACTTTGGAAGTTCTCTTGAGAAAATAAGTATTGGTGTAATGGAGATTTCTGGCTATCTTAAGAAATTACAGCACTAGAAATACATCATCGTTCTGTCCATTACCTTATGCCTGAAAAAGCTTTCTTTTACTATTAAATAAATTAGTTCTTTTGGATGCTGCTTTTTTTTTGTTTGTTTGTTTTAAATAACTAGGAATAGAAAGTTAAATATGAGTGCATATTTAACTTAATCTAAACTAAATGTGAACAACTTGAAATCTGCTTAGTTGTTTTCTGTTTTCTAAGTGTACTAAGAATTCCAAGCATCAGACTGGAGGATTCAGCTTTTAAGCATCATTCTCTTCTAAATTAGGTTAGGAATTTGAAGTTAATACCCTAGATACAAGTACTTAGCAGTAATTTCTCTGTCCCAATCCATGCCAGTTCTACCTCTGGCTGATAACTACAGAATTGCACTTAAGGATGCTTTTGGGGCTGAGTACCTTGATAACTTCTCTTTTCTTCCTGTTGAGCCTGCTGGCCATCTGCTTCACATCAGATCCACTGAAGTGATTAATGAAGGTACTTTAAACAGAAAAAGTACATTTACTAATGATGGATAATTGAACTGTAGAACTCACTGTTTCAGAACACGTGGAAATGAAAAATGGTCTCACAGATGGACAAATTCAGGGAGGATAGTTTGTTCGGAAGTGCTTAAACTTGGGCTGGGTAGAACTTCCAGATCAAATCATTCCTGATTGCCGAATACTCCTATGAAAAGCCTTTATTTAAACCTACAGTCAATGTTTCCTGATGCTTTTGAATCATTTTCCTCCAAAGGATATTTCTGATGAAAATCAGGCAAACCTGCTGTTTTTTCCTGTGTGTGTTCTTACACTGAGCTGGCACCTTAATGCTGGAAGATATCTACTGTTCAAAAACATTTGTTTTCTCATCTCTTCCAAATAGGAGAAAAGTTCTAGCCTCGGTGTTTGCACTTTGGAGTTTCTGTACGTGTATGTCTTTGAAAGTGCAACATGAAATAAGTTCTTGTAGTTGAGATTCCCTTTGGCTTCCCAGCTGACCCTGTGTAAGTGCTGAGTCCTGCTGACAAGCGAGCGGATCCTTCCCCTCCTTGGGACGGGTTTCCAGTGCCTGCCTGTTGCTGGTCCCAGCATTTCTGTGGCAGGACAGAGGGAGCTGAATCAGCACTTATAATCTCGTGCAAAGTTCACTTTGCTTCCACTTACCATATGTTTTTGAAAGTTAAATTGTAGCTCATGATTCTCTAGTTGCTGCTTTTTGCATCATCCTGAAAGTAGTCTTTAGGGCCTGAAGGGGGTCAGAGGGTTCAAGTCAGGCAGGTTCTGAACAGTTTAGTCTGTGGTGGTAGGTTGGTAGGAAGTTCTGGGGGCTAATCTGCCCCTGTGAGTTTGTATTATCGATCCTAGGTGGGTTTAATGTCCGAATTCTCTTCAGACTCGGTGTGCTTGCATCATACAGTGTCAGCATATTCGGTATCAATGTGCTACTTGATTGTTCTGGATGACTTTAGTCATAGTGGCAGTGAAGACATTGCAAATCATATAGGCTAGTTCAAAGTAAGTATCCTGTCTTCTTGTAAAGTTGCTTTGATGTGTTGGATCTTCATCTTTAATGTTGCTTGAGTAAAATAGATCAAAACTAGTTTATGTATAATAATATAGTCTGTGACTTGTACTCCTGATTCAAGTATAGATATCTTTTCCTTGGTCCTAAGAATTGCACATTTTAGAACTTTTGGTTAAAAATTCTGTTTTTCTGGTTACCACGCCTAGATCATGGATTATCCGGAAAGATTCTTCATCCTTTGTGCATCTATTGAGGTGGATATTCAACAAGTTCTCTTGCCAGCTTTGTCAAAGCCTTAGTTGACACGGGGTAGGCCTAGTCTTATTTTCCAAAATGCTGTGAAACCAGAAACTCAGAATAATTACTTAATTATTACTTTGCCCATGGTGCAGTCCATGAAGAAGTATTCTTTGCCTCTTACCTGCCTCCACGTGCAGTGGGTGGAATGCTGGTTCTAGGGAGTCCTGTAAGAAACCGGCATTATTGTTGGCGACTGTGTAACTGCTGCCATGGCTTAAGGTGTCGACTGGAAAGTTCAGGTGAATTTGTGCTTGGTAGAGAATGACGTTAAAAGGCAGAATTATAACGGAAAATTATTTTTTAATCTTTTGTGCAGCAAAACTGAAAAATTGTCATTTTCCTCTCTTACTGAAATTCTACTGGTTTCTTAGGAGTGTCGTTGAAGACATCTTAGCAGATAACTGCTGGCAAGTGTTGTCAGAAGTAAACTAATGGACTGTACCTGCTGACTTTGTCCTCTTACCTTCCATAGGCAGCAGAGCTTGGTACCCTTGCCTCTGGGCAGGGGGAGTATGTATGGAAAACATATTAAAGGAGCCCTGTTTGAGACTTCTGTTAATATGGAACTTAAAGTTTTAATCATCAAATTTAAGACTGTTACTTTGTCAGAGTGTGGAAGAGCTTTTTAGTGTAGAAGCAACACCCTTGTTCTGGCTTTCACTGTGTTCTTGAATAAGAAGAATAAGGTCAAAATCATCTCCTAAAGTGCCTTCAGGATTTCAGGTCAATACATGTCATTTTCTTAATTATTGTCTAAATTTAGAAGACAAATTAACTTCTAGTAGTGAGTGCAGTACCTGCACCTGAAAGCTTTTGTTTGTGTTGTTTTTTTCTATCACGTACATCTGTGATTCAGCCACGGTCTTCTGGATTTCTTTTTTTCCAGTCACAGCTTGATGAAAAGTGTCAAAACCCGAGCTGTCTTTGTATAGCCACAGTGTTCCTGCTTCTAGGCTATGCGGTTAATTCCTTATTCCACAAAAAAAAAAAGAAGCAGACTAGTAGTTCATTCTGACATTTAAAAAAAAAAGATGATAAAACATTGAAGTTTATATAACTGCAGTATGATAGAAACTAAATTTTATTTGCTAGGTACAAAACAAAAGTAGTCTGTCTAGCTTTAGTTATTCTATCAAATTTACCTAATCAAAATTAAACACAGTAAAAACTTCTGCAGCCAAAACTGATTCCGTGTTTTTGAAGATAAATAGCCAAGCTCTGAGAAAGCCTCTGCATGATCTTTCAGTACTTTAAAATTTCCTTCTCTACCTGAATACTTAGATGTATTTTTTTTTTAACTTATAATATTGTGGTGGAATATATCAGATAAGCAACTTGAACAATTGGCCAGAAAATAGATTTCCTTAGTGTGGCACTATGAGGTAGCCCAGTTAAATAAAAAACCTCACACTGTGCTTTATATTATTGTATACTCATTGCATATGGCAGCCTAATCTGCTTCAGTTTGGTGCTGTTGCCAGCAGGCTGCTGCCCTGGCAGCTCTGCAGGATTCTCCTGGTAACTCTCATCTCCTCTTCCTGAGGAAGCAATGAACTTCAACCACAGTACTTTAGGTTATTTCTCAGCGCACTCTTGTTTTCTACAGCTGTAGGGTCTCAAAAGGTGTGCAGAATATCTCCTTGTTAAACTGCATTTTTTAGGAGGTTAAAGTTAAAATTAGTTGTGGGTCGGCCTAAAGGTAGATAATTCTTCAAATAGATCGTAGTCAAATGAACTACAGCACTACAGAAATACTGCAGAGCTTTAGGATGCTACTGATGCTGGTGCAAGAAGAATAAAATGCAGGTGCTTGCCATGTTCACTTCAATGAGGTGTTGACCGCCCTAGTGTGAGATAGTATTACTGTGGCATTGGTGGGATTATTGCTGAAAAAGGCCTTGCTTGAAGCTGCGACTTTAAAAGTGAAGTCGACAAATTGGGAAGGATTCAGAAAAATGCTCTTCAAGAATTATCTTTTTGTCTATGAATCTTGTGTTATTGAGGGGCTAAGAAATCCAAATCAGTTTAAGTAACGGCATGATGTCTGGACATTATCTACACTTAGGCGGGATTTCTGACTAAAGGTCTTAGAAAGTATAAATATTACAAATCAGTATTTTCAGTGATGAAGGTGAGATTACATACAGTGTCCGTTTTTAAACTGAGATATTTAACACTGAGATTTTGAATAAGACTCGTAAGTTTTGAATTTGCTGCTACATTTCAGTAGGATTTCTGGTGGGATGTGGGGTTGCTTAAGAAGTTGTGAGCTTGATGCAGAAGTTACTGGTTGCAGTTCTTTGCTCCTATGGACTTAAAATGTAAATTTTCACAGCTGTTGCCTCAGGTTTATACAATGATGGATTTTCTTGTGGGCATGTCTCTCCCAGACTCTTGTTGATGGGTGGATCATATGTGAGAACTTTGGCAGAAGGGAAAACTTTAATGCAAGACACTTTCAATAAAAGAAATTCAATGACTGCTAGCAATTATACAAAATCCTAAATGAGAAAGAACCAGAAGGTAAGCAGAACAAACAAATGTACACAAGGAATAGATTATTTTTGCATTAAAGGATATGTATTAAATCACATAAATATTCTATATGTATATGTGCACCACCTCTCCAATTTTTAATTCCCCTTAAAAATGTAGAAGCAAGATGATTATCTTTTTTTTAATAGAAAGAAAATCAAAGGGAGGCTGATTATTTATGTTCTCAGGTCATTTCCCAAAGCTAGTTTAAGAGAACTGTGTACAGAAAATAAATATCCTACACTTTGTTGCCTGCTGAGTTCCAGTCTTAAATGCAGAAAAACAAATCGGAACTTAATTCGGTATTTAGAGAATTTCATACCAACAGTTCAAAAAGAATTCTGTTGCTGTTCAGTAGGTTTCCTTACCAATACTTTCTTCTGTCCTTTACATCCCCAAGTCCTTTATCCAGGGAACTGTGCAAGTGTGTTTAAAATTATATTAGCTTATTTCAAAGTCAATAGCTTTGTAATCAGTGATAAATATCTAATTTAAAGATAATTAAAAATGCTTGTCATATATAAGCATATGTTTTTAAGTAAAAGTTGTTTCTGCTTGCTTGGGAGGTGATAAGGTTGTGGACTAAATGTGATTAATGTTCTTTGCAGATGTTGCTTTATATGCTTAGGCTTTCAGAAGTAAAGTAGTCTAGACTGTCTGTCTGCATTCTCCTGCAGCTTTGATCTTGATTAAAACTGGTTATATTACATTTATCATCTTCCTTTTTCGAATGCCAGAAAGTATCTTAACTGGTTTTCTGTATGTATATATGCTTATATATAAAGATACTTTGTAACTTCTTTGAGTACTCTAAAACTTACACATTCTGGTATGTTCAGCAAGTAGCAAAAATTGGTATTTTATATCTTGAAAGTCTTTAAACTATCATTTGAGTTCAGATACAGCAAATATTACTCAAAATGTTAGTGAAATCCATAGGGAGTGAATCAGGTTAACATTTTTAAGTGGTTTCTTCCCTCCTGTTGGATATACATCTAAAGAAAGGTGGTAGCTTCTTTGATCTTGGTGCTGCAGTCATCTGTGTTTCTGTTGGCTCTGATATTAGTGAGCTGTTAATATGGGTTTCATTCTACTCTACCGAGATTCTTGTTCCTGACCACTGCTCTCCCAGCTCAGGGTGATTGAACTGGGCAGCTTCAAGCTGTGAAAAAGGGTCCAACACAACAGTAAAGTACCTGAAGAGAATAAAATTTGGCAGGGAGTGGGATGTGCCCAGTATATGGCAGAGCAAAAGATCTGAATGCAGCGAGTTTCTCAGATCTTTGCTTTGGTATTAAATCTTTCGCTGCTTTCAGAGATGGTCAGTTCCTTGCTTGTCCACACCTATTACAACATGAATGATTCTTGAATAACCGGGTTTTCTGTTTGTTTGCTTATTTATCAGTTGAAGATTGCGTAGGACTAATTTGAGAACTTGATATATTTTATGGGGAAGTTTTAAGTGATGGAAATCCTTTTAGTACTAACAAACTATATGATGGTCAGTCAGTAAAACATTTTGGTTAATTCCATTAAATATTAAACTAGATAAGGTTTATTTTCTATTATAACTTCTGTTGTTGCCGCCACTGTGTCCTTTGTGTAAGTCTGGGTAGAGCTGTTTATGAAAAGTTTGTAGTTTCTGGACCACAGTGGTGTCTTAAATCCAAGTTTGGGAACATGGCTCCATGTACTCATCAGCTATTCAAAACAGATGGAGAAGTAACTATATAAAAGCTAAATAATACTTAGCTGTCATAGAACACTTGTAAATCTATTATAGGAGGCAGTGAGTTGTGCGTTGCTCTGTACTTTGCCATTACCTGTTTTTTTTTCCTGATCCTTAGCTATACGGTGATAAAATTGTTTTGGTTTTGTTGTTTCTTGGCAATGATGTATGATTGTTTTGTTTTTATAATTCTGTAACAAAACTTAATATTTTTATATTAGACTGTGGTTGTCATTATGGAGATCTGTAATCTTGCCTAATTGTTGACATAGCAATCAAGGGAAAATTAAGTAAAATATTTGCATACAAGTCTCACACAGCAAATCTGGATTCTCCCTGTTTTAAAAGCATTACCCAGTACACGGAATCACAGGATGGTTTGTGTTGAAGGGACCTCCCCAGCTCCCCCAGTGCCCCCCTGCCATGAGCAGGGACATCTTCACCAGCTCAGGTTGCTCAGAGCCCCGTCCAGCCTGGCCTGGGATGTCTCCAGGGATGGTTCATCCACCACCTCTCTGGACAACCTGGGCCAGGCTCTCACCACCCTCATAGGGAAAAATTTCTTCCTTCTATCTAATACAAATCTCCCACTTCCAGTTGAAAGCCATCACCCTTGTCCTGTCACTCCATGCCCTTGTAACAAGTCCCTCTCCAAGTTTCCTGTAGGTCCCTTTAGGTACTGGGTGCTGCTCTAAGGTCTCCCCAGAGACTTCTCCTCTCCCAACCCCAACTGTCAGCCTGTCCTCCCAGCAGAGCTGCTGCAGCCTCTGAGCCTCCTCTGTAGTTCTCCAGGTGGGGTCTTAGAATTCTGGAGCCAGGGGGCTGAATCCCTCCCTCAACCTGCTGGTCGCGCTGCTGGTGATGCAGCCCAGGATGCGGTTGGCTTTCTGGGCTGTGAATATGCATTGCCGGGTCATATTGAGCTTCTCATCAACCAACAGCCCCCAGTTGTCCTCTTAAGGGCTGCATTCAGTCCATTCTCCACCCAGCCTCTTAATTTTGTAATTGGGGTTGCCCCGACCCATTTGCACTCGGCCTTGTTGAACTTCAGGAGGTTCTCGGGCTCACCTCTCCAGTCTGTCACAGCCCGTCTCGGTGGGATCCCTCCTGCTCACCTTTCAACTGCACTGCACGGACCCGATGTACTGGCCGAACCAGAGCTGCCCTTCTAAATGGAGATGCTTTTGTAGTTGGGAGCTGTGTAAAGCTCTCATACAGATCTGGGCTCCTTGAGAGTAAGCTCTTAATAAAATTCTGGTCAAGTATCTTAATACTTTGAGTTAGCGTATTGAAAAGTTAACGCTAAACATTTTACACAACATTTTGTAACAAATGGATTTCTAAGGCTTTCTTGCCAAATTAAATGAAGCAAAACTGGCTTAATTGAACACTTCGAAGCATTTTTTTCATTGATTTGCATGCAATTAACTTCTTTAAATAGTTTGGAGTTATTGTACTGTGTCAGATGTGGGCTATATGATCAGGGGATGTGGTACCAAAATTCAGCTTGTTCATGTGTTATCAAACATGTGACTTGCTAAAAACAAAGAATCCAGTTAGAGTAGGTTTTTAGTGTGGTTTTGAATACTTGTCATAACAAACATACAGTGAAGCACAGTCTTGTTGACTTCGGTTTTACCATGTGCATGGTTGTTAAATGAGAATTTAATTTGATATATTAATTATTAAATGTTTAGGTGTTTAAGGCCTTTAAAACATACCTTCGGTATCTTCATACTTAGAGATAATTCCATCAATAGTTTTGAGTTTCTAAAAGGTATTTTGTATTTTTTTTTAAAGTGAGATATTGTAGATGGACATCAAATTTTTGTTACTCATACCTAACCAGAAATGTTTCAGTCTTTTTTTCCTTAATTGAATCTTTTTGGAATTACTTGATGTTGGTAGATTATACTTATAATCTTTCAAATATTTGTATTTGTGCATTTCAGGGAATAGGGAGATGATCTAGAAATTACTAGAACTGAACTGATATTCACTCTGATAAGGGAAAAAAAAAAGTGATTCCATACTCTTCTTTGAAATTTTCCAGCGTATAGGTTAAGTTATAGCAATTCGGCAGCATTTTCTGGTCGAAGAATAACAGTAATCTGCATCCACTTCAGAATTTCTTTTGAGAAGACTTTCTGGAGAGATTAATATTTCTTTTGCCATGTTATCAGGGCCGAACTTTAGAAGCTTGTGCATAGTTACCTTTTAGTACAGAGGACACTGTTGCAGTGTTTATTTGGGCTTAGCTCATGTAGCATTGAGCTCTGACGATATTTTCAAGTATCTGTGTGCCTTGCTTCACATTAACAGCCTTAGAACAGCCTTTTTTTCCTTAAGAAAAACACTGAACATGAAAGCATAAACTATTTTTAAGTGCTTGTAGGCAGGTAAAATAAATAAAAGCCACTCTCTTGGATTACTTTTGCATTGATTTGATTCTCACATTAGATGAGTGCTGATTTATTAATGGCAGCTGTTGCAGCAGCCGCTGCATTTAGCTGCTCTAATGACAATAAATGTGCTGGTTGTCCAATATGTAGCATGTTCTTAAAGTCACTGCTACAGAGTTATGCTCTAGGACTCTGGTAAGAGTTTTACGAACGTACTTTTAAATTGCTCCCTTTTGCAGTCAGTTATTCTTAAAGCCCTGACAACAAGTGCAGAATAAGTTGAGTTTTGGTACGTAGTAGCCTGACTTTAACCTTCGGCTTTGAAATACTTCATTTTTGGATTTGTTCTTCAATTGTCAATCTTACTTTCCTGGATACAGTTAGTAATAATTTATATATGTATATTAACACCACAAAAAGACCAGTGGATAGCAAAATGTGCTTTATGAGAATCCATAAGGATTTTTTAAAATGGAGCAGAAGAGTTGTCTAATATTGAGGTATGTTAGGAAATTGCTTTGTTGTTCCATTGCTTTTTTAATCTTGTTGTGAATCTTAAATTGCTGATGAAATTCTGCCAGCTCTCACTTCCACAGGAAAAACTCACTTTGTAGTATCTTTAGAGTACGGGAAGGTAGTGATGGGGGTTAAAAGTAAGAAGAGTATTTAAATTAGGAGCATTACATGTGGTGCAAGTGTTTATTTAATGAAGTCTCCATAAGACAGCTGGACTCTGGATTTCCCTGATCTTCTCTAGAACTAGGTATTGAAACAAAAACTATATTTGTTCTCTTGCATCCCTCAGTCGATGCCCAGATGGTCTTTGTTGAGGATGAGGATTGTGGTTGCCAGAGCTGAGCTGCTGTGGTTGGAGCTGGAGATGAAGAGTTGACTTAGGAGCTTGAAAGCGAGGACGGTATGTGCTCCTCATACCAACAGTGTTCTTGTCCATAAAGCTATGGGCTGATTCAAGCTATGTGAATGGGATTTTTAACATAATCTTCAGATCACATTCTGATACAGCGAGCAAAATAAGGCAGCCTGAGAGGGGACAAACAGAAAGTTCATTTCAAGTGATAGGCAGTTCAGCTAGAGGTAAAGAGGCAGCTTTGCCAGACTTTTCACTATAATCAGTGCTGATTTCACAACATAAAGACACAAATTTAAGAATTCTTTCAATGTAGGAAGGGTTTGGAATTTTATATTAATAAGACTGGACAGTAGAATTGGAATTAAACATGCAGCAATGTTTGAGGTTATGCAGATATTTTTGCTTTAGGAAGGAGGGTTCAGCAGTCAAAAACACATTAGCGTTTTTACGATGATAGGTATTTACTCAGATGTGTAATGCTGCAGTCTGACATTTGAGTTTAGTGGCTGAAGGAAGGAATTACTCGTTTCTGCCAGTTCAGCTCTTTGGGAGGCCATACAGCAGAATCTGCTCTTTTTGATTGCACTGCCACTTAAAAATGTATTTCAAACCATGATCTTGCGTGGTAACAGATACCATGAGCTCCTAATGTGATTTGGCTGCGATGCATCCGATCCTAAAATGCTCCTGAAGGAGTATTTGCTCGCAAATCAAAACAATATTGATACCGGACAAGTCTTTGGAAATGTCTTGAGAACTGAACGTAGTTCTGGCCAACCTGTGTGAGAAAGATGAACTTGGGAAGGCCTGCTGTTGTGATGAGGTGCTGAAATGGAAAGGAGAATGAAAACAAGAATAGAAAAAAGCCCCTGGATCACTGTCTGTGTGGAATCAAGACTGAAGCTAAACTTGATGACTCTCCATAAATATGTTGGAGAGTTAAATAAGGGAGGGCTCAAAAAGGTTTTCCAGCTCAGCTGAATGGGTGAACCTTTAAAGGATTGAAATTTTTCAATGCTGGCTCCTGTGTTTTCCCCACCGTGGTGTTGTATTTGCCTGTGTGCCCGAGGTATTCCCTCTTCCCGTTGACACCAGTCTGGAACCTGTATTTCGTACTGGTTCGCTGCCATCTGGCCAAGGGCAGCTGGAGCTTGTCTGGATCTGCTAGGCCGGGTCCGTGGGCTCAGCAGCTGAGCCAGGCCAGGCACAGAGCTCAGCGCTTTCCAAGTTTTCTGGGCCAGTGTTCAGCAAAGGAATACAGCTGATGCTTTAATTACCAAAAAAAAAAAGGTGAAAACGGTTTGTAAGTACGTTTAATCTGGGATCTTGGTTGTAACCACAGAAAAGTATAGTGATGGCAAAAAGATTTTAGTGTAAATAGCTTCATCAGGATATGAAGGATAACTCTGTAGTGTTACTGCTTGTTGGGACACAACACCCACAGGGAGAGCTCTTTGAGATCGGAGTTTAAGACAGAATCACGCTGGGCCTGTTGTCTTTTAAATAGTTGTATAAGGTCTAGAAAGACAGAAAAAGAAGTGGGGTGGCATGTATTGCACAGAGGAAACATCAGCTGTGAAGCTGGATGCGTGCCTCGTGGTGTCTTGACTGATTTTATTTGACTTGGTGTGCGGTTCGGTTTCTTTGCAAACTGTTAAAAAATTTGCCTTGAACTTGATTGATTTGGAAGGCGAAAGGTATTATAATTATTTTTGTAATTTGCTTGACTTAACTCTTCTGTGCGCCTTTTGTGAGGGGTCAGAAGGGATTCTCCTTGCAGGGAGGCAGCCTTATTTCTCATTATATAGACTTGCTGAACGTTGATGCTGATTATTATTCAAGAGGGTTCTGGAAGATGCATGAAATAAAAGCTACAGAAAGAGAGTTGGAGAAAATTTTGTTTACTGATATTGTCTGCCTTACAGTCAAATCAGATAAGGAGATTTAGAGACAAACCGAACTCCTGTCAAGCTTTTTTTCTTATGCTTTTTCATCAAGGGATGAATATGTTAGAATTTCCCATCTCCATGAGGTTGCAGGACTGAACTGTCATTTAGAAAGTTTTAAAAAATGTTTCATAGTTCATGGTTAGGAAGCTCTTTGCGAGGTTTCATAGCTCATGGAAGAACTTCTACAAATACCAACCCCAAGAAAGGATCATTTTCATCAGAAATACCACGTGTTATTGCCGTATTGCTCAGAGCAGGGTGGGCAGCAGACTGAAACACTTGGCCTTGGCATTTTCCTTGAGAAATCCCCACTTTTTTTTATAGCTATCTGCAAACCGATTCCCTTTTGCCATATGGAAAATATATATTGATATTTTTCCCTTTTTTTTTTTTTTTTTTTTTTTTTTTTTTTTTTTATGCGGTCTGTAGAGAGGGAAGAATTGTGCTTCTCTCTCTAGGCTGTCAAGATAGCATTATTTGAAGGTAAACCATTTTTTCTTAGTTAACAGACTTCTCTGTGGCCCCTATTTTGCCTCTGGCAAATGTAGCATGATAGAGCGGGGTATGAAGAGCAGCCAGATGCCATCTCCTGAGCCACCTTCAGGCCCTGGTGGTGGATGGAGTCTCCACTGAACCTTCCGGAGCTGCAGGATCCCGCTTCCTCGGGACTCTCCGATCAGATGAACAACCGTGACATGTGTCTGAGATCACTGCTGGGAAACTCCCCGTCAGGCCTCAAAATAGAAATTCTGCTGGTGGCCACCGCCAGCATGATAGTCATCCTTCACAACACTTCAGATCTTCCTAATCTAGTGCTGATATCTTTAGGTGGTTGATTTAGGCTTTAGTCTGGGACCGTGGCTACTGGTGAAGTGCTTTACTTTTTTAGTTCAATAACAGTGTCCTAAGACTCGGTGGAAATGGTGTTACCTGCAGTGGGATAGCTTCCCTAGCTACTTGATGAGCAGCTGCCTTACTTGAGCCGAGCTTCATCTGGAGACAGCTGTAGATGATACCGTCTGGATAGTCAGAACCCACGTTTTCATGTTCTCAGTCTCAAACACTGAGGTTTTATTTGAGTTTTGTTTATACATTCAAACCTGCACATAGTTTTGCAGGCCAGTATTCATGGGGGGAACAGTGGGAAGGGACCCTTGCATCCCTTTCATCTGAGCTGTGTTCCTTTTTCTCAGTTCTTTTTATATCCTGGCTTCCTTGAAACAGCTTTTCCTTTGAGGTCAGCTACTGTGATTATTTTCAGTAGTTTACTGATTTTTTTTGTTTGTGTTTTGGGTTTGATGCTGGGGAGAGGAAAGTGGTCCTAGTTGGAAACTGTGCCTGTTTCTAGCACTAGTGCCTGTTAGTCCCTGGTCTATTTTTTTCAACCTCTGCGTCTTGTAGAATTTAAACTCTTCTGGTGAGTATTGAGCCCTGTGCTACTTGTTGTGGTAGATTTTTATCATCTCGTAATACTTTCTCTGTTGTGTCAGGCAGGGGATGTTTGACCAGTGCCATCTATAAAAGCTACCAGCACGTATGAGCTGAGTGTGGTCCCAAGGCTGTGCTTCAAAAAGCCAAACAATTTACAGAATCTTTCAAGCTTTTTCCCCTACAAAATCATTAGACAGTGGATGAGAAAGTTTTGTGTTGCGTGCTGCTCACACCTTGCAGTGACAGGAATGGCGTGTTTGAACTTGAAAACATCAGCCTGTGTTTTAGTGTGTTTCCTTGAAGTCAAGAAGTGTGAAAAACAGCGCTTGAGATTTCTAGAGATTCCCAGAGGATGACAGTCTTTATTTCAGAGGCAGCTGATGCTATAGGTGCCAGTTGTGTCATTACAGGCACCATCATTTCTGCCTAAAGAATCTGGCTGTCAGCTGGCTCTTCTTCTCCATTTTCTGCCACGTGCTTTGCTCTGAAATGATTTTGGAAAACTTAGACACCAGAAATCTGTTTGTTTTTTTTTCCCCACTTCCTTAAATCCAGTCTTAAAGAGGTATTCAGAAGTACAAGGCAGAACATGGAAGTTCTCTACAAAATCTTGTTATGACATTATTAATTTATTCTAACAATAAAACAAACTGCTTGGAGGGACTGCAGGGAGGAGATCGTATTGCAAGAGTAATTTCAGCTTCTTTTTTGCCTTGGGTTCAGGGAGATGGAGGTGCCGCTGTTCCACCTCCTGCAGTGGCTTCTTTCTGAGTACTCCACGTATCGTGTTTGCCCCCTTAATCCCGTCTTCTTTGACCACTCAGATGAGACTTAACTTTGGATGGAACTGTGGAATTTCTCAGACTGCGCAATTGAAATCAGAGGTTCCTCATCTTTACTTCCACCCTTTTCCCTGAATTCTGGCCTCACCTTTAAGGATGCTTTCCACTAGTTCTGCCACCACCATTTCTAAAATGAGAGTCACAGAATCTTGTATTTAAGTTTTCCATTTTGGCGAGGTGGGAACTGCCAAAAAATGGAAATATTTTTCAAGTATATGATGAGATATCTAAAAAAATAGAGGGTTCCTGATACTCCCTACCTCTCTGCCCCATCCCCTTAATCCTACTATAGTCCTGGAGAATCGAAGTTTGATATAGCTATTGTTACACAAAAAGCTACACTAAAACTCCCTGTTTTACTGTAGGACCCCTGTTGAATCGCAAAATATATAGCAGCACTTGGTGGCGTTTCTCCATTCTCCCGCAGTGAACGCTTGGTCAGACATTCTGAAAAGGAGAAGGACAAGGAGAAACTCTAGTCTAAAAGATATGTATTTTCTGTATAAGGCAGTGTGGCAGCAGTTCAGGTGGTTTGTTACTTTACTGTCTGCTTTGTCTTTTTCCTGATTCTTGTATTGCTTAAGTTAATTGCTGTTGTGTTTGGATTTAATGAATGAACTTTGGCTCATTTTATGTGCAGTACAGTCCTTGTTCGACCTGCGAGCATTGAGAACAGTGATAATGCGACTAACACTTGTCTAAAGGTCTACAAAATATGTTTGGAGGTATATAGGTGTGTATAAGGAAAATAGAATAGGTCCTTTCTGTTGTAACTCTGTTTTATTAGGTTGAAAAGAACCTCTTTATTTTGCCTTTGAGAAACATTCCCCTTGGTGTTATCAGAAAAAGTACAGAATGATAAAAACCTCCTTCCTGCTTGTGGAAACATCCAAGCCGGGCCTTTTTAGTATATATTTGTAGCCCGTTCTTAGATATGTTTGTGGGTTTGTGGAGGCAAACAGAATAACATATATGGACAAGTACTTGAAAAAGATACCTGTACTGTAACTGAAGTGTTTTCAAGTTGCTATTTATGCTACATTTTCTATCCGTTTTTGTTCCTCCAGAACAGCGTGTTACAATTCAGATCCTTTAGTGAATGGGCCGTTCTGTCTCTTAAGTAACACACATGTCCGGTCCCTGTGGTGCTTCACGCCATTCTCTTCAACTAGTTTATTCTAATAAACTACCCCTTTCCTTGTAAGTTTGTGGATTTCAGTGCTCAGAATGAGTTCAAATTAATCTTTGCTGTCACATGAGTATTCCAACATATAAATCCTTACCAATACTGTCACTGCTGTATACGACAGAACCAAGTTCAAGTGCAGAGTAATGGACTTGTCTGGGTGGTTTGTGCAGCCATGAAATACACAGGTGATTTATTCTTCCCGAACTTCAGTGTTGCCATTTGCATCTCAGAAACAGATTAGATGGAAAACAAAGTCTGTAGTTCTGTCTGGTGCTGGAAGACATGCAGAAATAAGTTTAAAATGACATTTTTAGTTCCCCTCTAGTCAAGGCTGTGTGAGGTGTGCAGAGCAATCTGCACACATAGACTGGCTTTCAGAAGAGTTGTGGTTGGTTTTTTTGGTTTTTGTTTTAGATCTCAGCGCTATCAAACTAATTTTTGTAGCCTTTCTGCCAGTTTTCATGCCTTCAGCTTAGAAGTTTTGCTAGATTTCCAAAAGCAGCGTGGAGTCCCGCATTCACCTTCCCTCTGACTGGAAGACTTCGTTTCTTCTTGTGGTGTCACCAACCAAATATGCTGCAAAAGAGGGATTTGGGGCTGGGAGTAGGACCATGGGATGGGGTGAGGATGGGACTGTCTTCACGTCTTCTCAGGAAATGAAGGACATGATCATGGTCACGTTTCAGACTTTTTATTAAGAATGTCATGAAACTGTTTTTCCATTACAGACCAGTGGTGTTGCGTTGCTCAGTTTCAGGTTTACTAAATAAAGCTGGATGGTAAACTCCCAGGAGCTTGTATCTCTCTTTTTCCTTCTGGGTGTGATGTAGTGGTATCTGTAATAAGGAATTAATATTTTATCCAGAATCTTTGGCCAGTAATGTCTTTCTAAATTAGGGCTTTGTTAGTGTAGTCCTTTTTATTAGCTATGCATAGATTTCACTGTTTGCCTCTTTTTTTTAAGTTAAAAATGGCTAGATTTTTTTTTTCCAGGAATTCGTATAGTCTTTCTGCTTGAAAAAATGGTAGTTCGTCCAAACTGCTGCTAAGGTGAGGTTTTCCAGACTGCACATGTGCGCTCTAATAAAATTGGTTTCTGTACTGCTGACAATTACAGTGTATCCTGTATTAACAGCGGTTCAGAAGTTCACTAGCAAATGGTGGTTTTGTTTTTTTACTGCAGCTGTTAGGGATGAACACAAATGTATAGCGATACAGCAGCACACTAACTGCAATATGATAACAGCATATATTAAATATCATCTGTCTTAACAGGCCAAAACTAAACCCTATTATAGACTTGAATATTCTTTGCCTTTTTAACGTGTTTTCCTCTTTTATACTCCAAGTTCAGTCAGTAGCGTACTCCATGGCTTCCTTCAGCAGCAGCACTTTGCCTTTTGAGATTCAGTAATAGATTTCCAGAAGACCTGACAATTTTACATGGAAAAATGTTGTAAGCGTTCAGAGTGGTTATAGGAGTTCCATTACAGACATACTGTGCCTAAACTGGGACCTGAATAAATTTGCTTTTGCTGTAAATTCCAGCTGCCCTTCTCCTCTAAGAATCTGATTCCCATGGAGGGGGTGGCAAGGCTGGTTGTGAGCAGATGTTGCTCTGTGCGTCGTGCTCAGGGCTGCCTGTTCCGTGTGGATCCCCTTCTCTTCTTCCCTTCCCTGTTTCACATTCCTGCTTTTCTACTTCTAAAGATGAATCCAAGACTGTCCTGGTGTGTCCACCCATCAGTGCAGTCTGGCCAGACCTGTTGCAAATGTCCACTCTGGATGTTTGCAGAGGAGGTGTTATGTTAGATGGTCCTATCAGATCCAAAGACACTAACCCAACAGTGGGATTGCCGGGCAGCTGCGAACGTTGAACTGTTGCAGAGCATTAACACGTAAGAAAACCTGACTCTAGAGAAGTCATGTATAAGGAGAATGTTTGTGCAAAGTTAATTTTACTGTAGTTTCAGCATTTCATCAAATTCAGCTTGTCTCTGGTCCTTCAAAGCCAGGCTTGGCAGCAGAAGGAAAGGAATGGCACGTATGAGATAAATCCAGGACTTCTGCTTTATTGCACTGACAGAACCAAATTGTTCAATCTGTTGCCTCATCTGTTTCTTGCCATAGCTGGGAGTTGTAAAGGTCAGGCCATCGCAGCACAAAGAATATAATAGTTAACATGCTGCATCTCGCAGTGTCACCAGCTGGCTAGTGCCTTTCTCCCGTGGAACAGCCAGGCTCTTTCCCAAAAAGCGTAAGCAGAATTCTCTGCCTATTTTGGGAATGCGTCAAAGTCAGAAGTTTCTGAAGGTGGCGACGTGGGATGCCTGGTATGGTCAGCGCTGCGCTTGGCTCTGACATCCTGTGTTTCAAGAAGACGGCAGCAATTTCCAGCTTGAAATCATTCTCATCACCCTGAGAGGTGCCGCTTTTTTGTTCCCTGTACAGTCAGGTGTGTTCACTGAGAAAAATTCGCTTGTTGTCAGCTGCGTGTGTTTGGGGAGGTGTTACGTGATGGAACCCCAGGCGCTGTTGAGTAGAGTGCCTGGGTGACGAAGCTTTCATCCCGCAAAAGGAGTCGGGGCTCAAGCCGCTCTGCTTGTGATACCCCTGTGTAGAATGAGAAGCATGGGTATGGCTAGAAAGCAATAGCTAGTGTATCAAAATTATTGTGAATATACAAGAATAAAGGAGGTGATACAAATAAGAAAGTATGAAACTGCTATGGAAACCCTTTTCTGTTTAAATCTGATCTTCAGCACCTGTCTCTTGAAAATATCAGATGGTTGGACAGGCAAAGTAAACGTGCTTTGTCGTCCTTCTGACCCTTCCTCAGATTTGAAGCCAGTCCTCTGGCTCTGGCTCTTCCACCTCCCTCTCTGCTTTTCCATGTTGTAGTACATGTTAAATGATGAAGCTTGCATGAAGATTGACGATGCACTCTTAGAAGTATTTGACAAGATAAAACCAGAAGTAAAAGCCTCCCTTCCAGTGTTTTTGTTAGTGGGTTTGCATCCTTAACAACCTTTACCTTTGCAGAAACCAGATTGGTGCCTTATATTGCATTAAAATTATGAAGTTAGCTCCGTTGTATTACATTAAAACCATGAAGTTCACTCCACTTTGAGGTGTTCAGTCTGTTAATACTTGCTGGGTTTTGCTGTACATTGTCAGTAGGCATTACATTCGTAATTTATAAGACAAAATTAAATTTAAAGGTTCAGAGACTTTTAAGAATATTGGGATGACAAAAAAAAACTCTGACATGGTTTCAGGGCAGGTCAGTGAGTCTGTTCTGGTTCAGCAGCAGGTTTAATAGAGACTGGATCTGTGGGACCACCCAGGACACAACCAGTGCCCTCCCTGGAGATGAGGAGTTAAGCGTCACACCTGGTGGTCTCCGTTCCACTTGCTCCCTCAGCAAATCAGAATGACATAAAATAGGCTATTTTAACATAGTGTGTTTTGTACTTCAGTGCTCTGTGTTAAAAAGCTGCATCGCAGATGAAAGCTAGGGGAAAATATGGTTTAAAACTGCAGTAGTTGAGCGTAGGTTTCTAAGATACACTGTCTGCTTTTTTGGCACACGTAACGAGAGAAGAATGCCTTTTGGTAAATTCTGCTAGCTAATATTGACTAATATTATAACTGGATCTTTGCTGTTCAGAATTATAAGTTTTCTCTGCTGTTGCTATTCAGGGAAAAGTATTGCCTTAGCTTGTTTTTTTTTTTTTTCATTTCTTCAAATCTTGATAAGTTCTCCAAGTTGTTGTTTGACGTAACAGAAGATCTTTGTTTTATGTTTCAACACTTGGAATGCTTAATGAACTTTAGATGTTTTCTTTCTTCGTTAAAAAAGAGGGGAGAGAACGCCTTGTTGCAAGTGGCGTCCAATATTTTAGTACCTCCTGGCTTTGACTGTTCATATGTCTCATCCTTCAGAATGCCATTTAATTGTGGTTTACTTTTCATTCCTAAAAGGTGCCATACTCGGCAGATCGGAAACACAAGAGTGTATCTACTACAACGCTAATTGGGAAAAGGATAAAACAAATCGCAGTGGTATTGAACCTTGTTATGGTGATAAAGATAAAAGACGACACTGTTTTGCTACTTGGAAGAATATTTCTGGATCAATTGAAATTGTGAAGCAAGGTTGCTGGCTGGATGACATCAATTGTTATGACAGGTGAGTGAGTTTTCCTACACGTTGTCTACTTTTTCATTATTTTGCCTGTCCATAGTTTACACAACCTCTCCTTTGCAAACAGTACTTGGTACAAATGATAATACCCTAGTATGTGGATAGTTATCTTGGGTTTAGATGCACACACATGCTTGTTATCGGCTCACCCTTATTTAGGGACCTGACTTCATATAGGTACTTTATTTTATTTCCAGAATAACATTTTAATCTCTTCTTACTTACTATATATTTAAAAAAAAGTGTTTAATTTATTCTTTTTAGGCCAGTAATAATAGATTTTTTTTAAATGATTTGTTATTGCCAAACAATGCAAATATAATTATTGAAACCAGAATGCAGAATTCTATAGGTCACTTTTCCAAAGTCTCTGAAGTGGGAAAATCAGCACATTGCATCTGCTTTTTACTTAAATGCTGAAGTGTTTTGCTGATTTATGAAAAGACTCCCCTCGGTGGCATTTCTTAGAGATGTCGAATGTTCTGAAATTGCAGTGATTTTTTTCTAACAGATGGTCTAGCAAGTACCTGTGAGCAGTAACAGCGGGAGCTGGGGCTTGGGAGATATTGGCTGAGTAAAGGTCATGACTCTCTTAAGAAACGGTGTTCTCGTTCTTTGAAGTTCTGTACTAAGTTTTATCTGACCTAAATTTATATTGTTTAGAAAGGGAGAGAATTTAGAAAATAAATACATTATAGATATTAATTAAAATTTATTTAGAAATTATTTTTACCAATATTTTAGAAAATTTTCCTCTTGTTTCTTAAATATTGACTGAATAGAGAAGTCATTACAGCCATTTGTACCAAATGAACTTTCCACACACACTAAGATGTTTTCTCCTTTAATGACACTTTAAAGCCAAGTTGAACAGTAATTCTGATGTACGTTTCTCAGAGAAGCAGCAAAGCATCTGCATGCCTGCTTGCACAGCGTGATTGACATCAGCTGTGCTGGGAGGCAGAGAACAAATCTAAAGAAATCCTATTTGTTGCTTTTAGTATCTAGTAACTGTGAGTCACTCAGGATGGGAAAATGGTGTTTCTTTTAATCTGTTCCTAGTTGTAGCTCTGCAGAAGTTGGGGATTTACAGTTTCCGAACTAAATTTATTTCTGCCAAATGTTAAATTTCTAGAATGGAAATAGAGTTTTATTTTTGTTTTTCAATTTGGAAATGGAATTAGATGCTGTAGCATTGTTTCCCATGCATCTTTGAAAAGTCTAACAAAATGGTATTAAATTCTGCCTTGAGCAAAGAAAAGAAATGGGAAGAAGAAATAAAACGCAGGAAGGATGGTCAGGAAATAGTTGAGAACTGAGTATAAATTTCTTTGGCTCCAAGACCTCGTTAACTGTAATTTCTCATAAGAATGCGTACTGCCATATTTGTCTAAAATATCCATTACACAGAATCTTATCTGTGGGAGCAAATAGTGTTTTCCTGACCAGGCAGTTACAGCTCTATGAACTCCAAACAGCAGCTGATTAAGAACATCAGAGAATAAATGGTTTGTGGCAGTTACAGTACAGTGTAATTGTAGATGCTGTTTCTATAAAATAACCTGATTTTTGAAGGTGAATCCAAAACTTTTTTTACAATCTTGAGCTGTTTTTAAATCCTCAGCTGTAATATTTCTGCAGGATTTTCAGATTTTCCTCTGCCTGCTCTCGGGTTGTTTCCTGCCTGACTCCTGGTTTTCTTTCCTGATTTGAATAGTTTCGGGTTATTCATTAATAGAACTTTTCCACAGTTAATTCACTGAGTGAAATGGGCCCTGTCCTGAGCATAAAGTCAGCAGGGAAAAACTGCAGAAACTTTTCTCCTTTTTCTAAAATTAAACTAACATTGGATGTTTTCCTTCCCACTTCCGTGCAGCCCTGTCCTGTAAGTTTATGGCTAAACACCAGCTGTTCGATCATTTGTCCGTCCTGTTCAAATCCAGATCGTGAACTGTTCTTCAGTACTTTTGTCAGGTTTTGAAACGCAGCCTGTTGGTGTTTTTCTTCAACTTTGCCTAAAAATGTGCTGGTTCGCTTGTAATATTTATATAAAATAATGAACAACATTTCAATGTGTTTCTTCAGATTTAACTCTTATTTGAGTAGTGTGTTATCCAGGATGACTTAGTGAAGATCACTTTAAATTTTAAATGTGATCATATGTTTTCTCTTGAACAACAAAAAACCCCCACCCTGACTGAAGATAATTAAGTTTTGTATTTTTCTCTTTTATAGGAATGATTGCATAGAGAAGAAAGACAGCCCTGAAGTGTTTTTCTGTTGTTGTGAAGGCAACATGTGCAATGAACGTTTTTTCTACTTTCCAGAAATGGAGGTCACGCAACGTAAGTTAGTCTGACACAGTTACGCAAGAACTGCTTAGCAGAGCTCAGAAATACTGAATATTGGGCATGTTGAGGAGATAAGACTTTTCCAGATGTTGTGGGCACTTTTCCCTGCCAGCCGTTTCTGATTCCCAGGTGCTAGAGCTCTGTGTGTTCACATAACGAGCCCAGAAAATTGCCAGTTCATTTCTTCAGTCGTGAAAGGTCTCTAGACCAGAAGTAATTGGAATTGATAAAAGGTACTTCAGCTCTTTTCTAAGGGTGAGAAGGAAGGATAATCTGAAATAATAGGCTGTTTTAAGATACAGAACTTAGCTTAATTGTATAGTTAAGCTTCTGTAAGTGTCTATAAATCACTAGGCTAAAAGCCATATCATCCTTATATCCGTGTACCAGCCTATGGATGCTGCTCTTCTTGAAGCGATGCTCTCGCTGTTTCTTTAAACTAATTGGACCTTTGAGTTTCTCTGTAAATCAACACAGTAACCTTTAAAAAGGGAGACAGAATTTCCTCCCAGGTTACAAAGAAAATCAGATAGCTAGACTTAACAAATAATTGTTTTAAAAAACAGTAACTAAAAGATGATTTGATTATTCTTGCATCTCTTCTTCCAGTCAAGAATCTAATCTTTGTTGGAAAACTGAATAATGTTAATAACTGAACTGAAAACAGCAAATGTCTTGTGTACCACATAGCCAGAGGAAGTTGTTTATGAGATGAAATAACATTTTCTCTGAGATGAAAATAGCCTTTGTTGACCCAAGAGATACTCTTGTCGTGTTTGTCAGTGGTACTGCTCAGGCAATAATTGACATTTTTTGCACTCTCATTGCACTCTTTTGCCCCAGGGCTCTGTGGCTGCTCCGGGTCCTTTCTGGGGGTCCTGGGGAAGCATCTTCAGCCAGAGAACTGCTGCTGTCAGCAAATCAACACCGCACAGACACGTTGGCTAATTAGTTCTGGCCTGGTTTACTAATTAATGACCTGCTATTGTATGCATTCCAAAGGCTAAACCTCTGTATTGATTCTTTTTACGTTCATTAGGTGATAGCATACTTGTGATTTTTTAAAATATGAACACCTCTTCCACATTGTAGATGGGCAGAGCTTAGAAGCGGAAAAGAAGATGGGCAGATAAATCTGGGGATCTAAGTTAGTTCTGCATTTTCCAAAATGCTGCTTTTTTTAAATATGTCTGTTGATATTAGAGTACTCTATTTAACCAAGTGTTGTTAGCCTGTTGTGCCAATTGCAAGGATTTTTAGAAAATAGGGATTTGAAACATTTCAAGCACTGGATGTTTTTTGTCTCTTAAGTTGTGCCCTTTGTTTATTTTCCAGCAACTTCCAATCCCGTTACACCGAAGCCACCGCTGTTCAATACCTTGCTTTATTCGCTGGTTCCTATAATGGGAATTGCAGTGATCGTGCTCTTTTCCTTTTGGATGTACAGACATCACAAGCTGGCGTATCCTCCGGTACTCGTTCCAACCCAAGTAAGTCACTGCTTTATGATTTTTGGCTTTCTGAATGGTAAAACCACTTTCTGAAGAGGAGAGAAAGGGGTGTCACAGCTGAAGTTTTGTGGTACTTTCTTCATTTAGAGATGCTAATGCTTGCTAGCTGCAAAAACAGAAAATTAAGCTTTACTTAAATACCCACTTCTCCTTTAACTAAACTAAGGAAAATTTGCAGTGACCAAGCCACAGTATTGCTGTGGGAAGCTTGTACTCCCCTGTAGTTAAAAGGACTTTTTGTCTGAAAGTTGAGTGCAGCTGCGCTCAGGTTCTTGTGCTTTATGTTAAGCGGAGCTTTAAACAAAAATAAAGGAGACCTGCTGATTCATAACAACAATTTCCAGTGAACAGAAAATAGGAACTAGTAGAAGCTTAGCTAGTCTTAAAACAGCACAGAGCTGGGTTATGGGGATCATTTAAAGGGAATGTAAAGAAAATGTTGAGTTGGAGCATCATTCCAGGGCTTAGCTCAGTGTGTGGCCTCACTTTGATTTGTCATCTTCTTCCCCTTCCTTGTTTGTTTATTCATTTGTGTTTTGTCTTCAAATGTTTCAGTTTTAGAAGTGTTTGTGTTTGACTTAAAAAATATTATGAGATTGCGGTCTCCAAATTAGAAATGTCAACTGGCCATGTTACATGAAAACAAAGCTTTTTTGGCTGCGTGTGCACAGTTCCTGCTCTTGTCAGGCTCCAGCTGGATTCTGGAGGTGTAATTACAATTAATACTAGAATACATCTTCCTTTAGTTATGTCTGATAGGAATTGAACTTAAGCTTCCTAGCTCAGCGCAGCAAGCACTCAGAATATGTTACTTCTCATACAATGATGATACCATGATGCTATTTGTGATTACGTAAAATTAAAACACTTTTGTTTGGTAGGATGGCATTTAAAAAGGTTTTCCGTGTCTTTACTCTGTACTGCTAGCGTCTGTGATATTTTTGTTTGACTTGAGATTGTTCCGGGAAGCAGGATTGCCTTTGGTGATAGATAAAATTGTTTTGGTTTCAGTTTCATAGTAATAGATAAGAAAAATTTGGGGGGAGGCAGCGGGCATATGTTCTTGCCAAATGAAAAGAACATAATTTAGAGGAAAGAAGTATGTTTGCTGTCCTTGCGGAAAGTATTGCAGATCCTCCAACTTCACGCAATCTGTTAGCATAATTATTTCATCCATCTCAGTTTTTATATATTTGGGACTTCACATCAACTTAGTAGTCTGCAGTGTAAGATCAGATTCAGAACTGCTGGTTGTGTGAAGGATTTCAGCGTGTAATTTCCTTTCTAGACTTTATCCGTTAGTTTTTAGATTTCTTGAAGTGCTAGAAAACCAAGCAAATGTTAAATACATGTGAGATATCAAGAACTCCAGTTTTTGTATTCTTCCTCCTTTTTGTTGCAGTTCCTTTCTTGCATGTTTTTGTGTTTGGTACAGGAGTGGACACGTCATAAGTTTTTAATAAATAGGGTAATAACCTGTTTTGTTAATGCTCAGATTGTATCTGCTGGGATAAGTATATGTTGGTGCTTGAGTTGGTTATGGTGTAATAAGATTTTCTTATCTTGTGGTGAATAGGCATTAAGGTTTGATGTGGGAAGTCAGGAACAGCTACTTCTGCCTGAAAAACTAAATGAAATTATTATGGAAATAGAATGTATAAATATTCTCCCATATGCAGCAGAGCAGTATTTCCCACTTTAAATTTGATTAGAGCTGATTTGAACAGGAGGCAGAGGAAGCAGGAAGAGAGGGAAAAGTATTAGTAATTGTATAACCATGAAACAAACATTTAAATATTTATGCAATTAAAATATTAAATATTAATATTATACTTAATAATTAGGGCATGAGTTTGTTGGCAAATGGATTCTTTTCTAAATCTTTCTGTAGCAAATGGTGGCACGGATAGATCAGATGTATAGGAGTTACTCACTGGGAAACAGGGATTTCTGTGTGAGATAAAGATAAAGGTTATCTCATTTTATTTGCTCTGTTCCCGGAAGGCATAGGGAGCGTTTAGGTTCAGTACGCCCCGGTACAATCTTTCTTCCAGTAGAAATTAAAGGATAGATGAGGAATAAGCAAAAGATAAAAACGTGGAAACAGTGAAGAATGGGATGATTTGGAAGAATGAGAAGACGGGAGAAGTAAATAAAAAATCAGAGGATAAAAGGGAAATAAACTATTTGGAATATTTAAAAAAAAAAAAAGCTAGAGGAAATTTTTGAACCTGTATTGAAATATAAAGGACAAGTATCTGAAACAATGCAAACCACTTCATGTTCTTTTGAGAGTAAAATGGTTTGATGGTACACGCACGGCTCAGGCGGTTCCTGCACCGCCCGAGCTTGGTTCACAGCTGCCTGGATTCGCTTAACTTTATCTTCTCTTTGAATGTACAGATAATTATTTTAAAGCGTCATGTAGTAGCATTAGTTGGTACGTTCAGTTTTAAGACTGGAAAGCAGTAGATCTTTTTGTTTGCTCCTTACACGTCTCATTCTTCTTCCTACTAATACTCCTGGTAGCAATGTGGATGCGGATGGCAAGGAGATGATATTTTATGCTCATTTAGTTTTTACATTTCTTGAGCTTGGGCCAGAGTTGTCAGTCAGAGCTAATTCCAACCGTGGTGTTACCACTCTGCCATCTGATAGATAGGACCATAACCTATTTTACGGCACAACTGACACAAGTAACACTTGTGGTTTTTATCGGTTCGAAGAACTGTGGCTCCACGCATTTTACATCTGAACTGTGCAAAAAGACATTAACCTCTTGTACTTTTTGTTGGGTGCACAAGTTATGAATATCTCACTGGATCACAGAGTTGCTTTTTTTGTTTCGTGTTGTTTTTAAAATGAGAGTCATATGTTGAGAAGGTTGGAAAAAAGCTTTAGACGTTCACATAATGTCACTTTTCTTCATAACCTATTTTTGTGCTTTCTTCAAAAACATTTGAAATTACTTGGGTCACAGACTCTTGATGTTTTTAATCTCTAAGCGCAAGCAAGCCCTGATCTAGGCCTCTTTGGTGTTACCAGAAAATTAAACGTTTGGAATGACTCCCTTAACCTGCTGCCGCCTGTTGGAGTGTCCGTGGTTTGGTTCTAGGAACTCCCATTTCTTTCTTCTCAAAGAGAGGAGGGTGATGTAGTTCAAACAACCAACTACATCTGCTTTTAACATCCTGTATGTCCCTTCCTTTAAGCTTTTCACCCACTATTCCCTGTATTAAGCACAATAATCTTTTATATGCTTTGGTTTTGATTTTTTCTTTTAATCACATATGAATGATCCTCACTGGTCCTTATATATATGGAGACCATCCCTTGTCTTTGATCAAAGTCATGTGCTGTGTGAACTGAGAATTAAGAATAATTGAAGCACATGTATCAAATAAAACCAGATACTGATCGTTGCATCCCTCTGATCTCAAAAGTTTTTTGAGCATCACAGAATTTTTGTGATTTTGGTGGATGGCAAAACCGTGACGGACTTTCTTCAGTGGATCTTTTCTTGAAGACACCCAAATATGAATAGATCTTTGTAGCTATATCATGGGTTTATTTCATTTTCAGCTGTAAGAAATTAGAGTTGAAAACAGTATCACATGAGGTGAATAACGCTGGAGGAAAATCTGTAGCAGTGGCAAACACCAGACACATTGTGAGCTACTGACTGCAGGTCTGATTGCATGTGGAGCCACGGAAAACCAAATTCGGGGTTGGAAACTAGTGAGAAAAGAACATGTAACTAAACTCACGCTGCTTTTTGCTGTGGTTTTTGACCTCGGACATCTGGTCAGGGCCAGCAGACCTGTGCAAGGATTTCAGTGGGGAGATGGGTGTAACTTGAATGGTGTGATTTCAAATAGTTAGTAAGGGGAAAATTCTTATGGTTGGCTTTAGAAAAGAGTTTCATGTGTTGTTTTTATTCTCTAAATTAACTTTTAGCACATTAAACAGTCTGCCTGGTGCACTCAAAGTTTCTGGGATAATCTTTATCTTTATTACAGCTGGCTGCCGAAGAAGAAAAAAAAGAAATTAAATCAAGTGTTCAGGTTTTTTCCATTTTTCGTCCATTTTTGTTCTTGTTGTCGTTACAGACGTTTTAATAGAAGCATCATAACAGTTGAAAAATGAAGAATCAGAAAGAGAAGTGTTTTTACAAGGACTTATTCCAAACCTAGGGAGATTAATAGCGACTTGAAAATATATGGGGGAAATGGCAGGTGCTTATATGAAATAGGACAAGAGATTGACCAACAAAGAGAAGCTGGAGCTCAGGAAGAACAAGGATTAAAAAAATAGATCAAGACTGAGTTAAAGCTTGTTGCTCGCTAGGAAGGAGTTAAGGCTGGGTACCTATCAGTGGTTGATGAATGATTAACATCTAATGAGTGGCAGTGTTGGTATTAAAAAGGAACAGCTGGAGGATCTCAGGATTTGGACTGCTCGACGTGTGAGTGATTTTGCATTCTCTACTACTGCAGTCCATGTCTTCAGGACTAAGAAGAATTTCTTCTCTAATTGATTCCAATCAATAGCTGGAATGATGCAGGAAGAAGGTCCGGTGCTGTCCTTTGTGGTACTGTGAGGCTCAACCACGATAAGGTTGTTTAAAGGGAAGAAACCCCACAAATATAGGGATGCTGTGAGAATGCACTAGGAGAGCTATTCTAGATAAGGAGTCTTTACATTTTTAGAATTCATGGGCTATTATAATCCAAGTTGTTCCTTCTTTAACAGAGGGAAGATTTGTATGACGGATAATTGAAAACAAGTACATAAAGTGCTGCATCCTTTTTCAATGCTCAGTATACAACCAGGCGTCCAAAACTTTGGTTCTAAATCTTGATAGTTTATTTGTTTTTAAAGTACTTTCCCGAATTCTCAATTTGCTTTCAGAACAAGCTATCTCCATTTAAATAAACCATGAATTAGCTATTTTTTTTAACTCTTCGAGAGGAGAGAAAATACAAGTGCAAACTTACGGTGTCTTATCCTAAATGGCAGCCTAAAGGCAACTTGGTAGTTAAAGTACAATTAACATTTTTAAAAAGTTTCAAATGGATTTCTGTAGTGAACTTCAAGTCACTTTGTGTTTTTGCATTTATTCAAGCAGGACATTGTGTTGTAAGCTGCACGCTTGCAATACCGTACCTTATTCCTGGCTCATTAAAACATTGGTTTAGTTTTAGGAGTGGGTTTGAGAGGCTGGTACAAGACGGTGTGGATCCATCTGCTAAAGTTGGATATCAGCAGCACTTTGTGTGTCTTCTCAGAAATGCTGGCTTGCCATATATGCATTTAACAGCTGACAAGACACCAAAGGCTTTTGCAGCTATATATTCCTTTATCTTGAATTTCTCTCTGTCATCCATTCATCATAAACAGTAACATTCAATATAATATTAGCGCTTTAAACACAGATGTCATATTTAGCGTACTAGTTAGGAACAAATGGAGGAATCAGTGCAATAAACTTGTAATCAAATAATTTGAGCTTATAAAGATTTTGTTACATGTCTGAGGTTCAGAATATGCTTGTGGGTAGCCCAGATTTGGGAAAAGACCAGACTGCTTGGTTTTTTTGGTCTAATTGGTTACAAATATCACCATCATTTCCCTAATATCTGTTAAAACCTTTAGAAGTAGTTTTCAGGCAGTATAAATAGGAAGGTAGTGTGTGTATATACATTTGTGTAGATGATAGCTATTTTGGGGGGGGTGGGGGGGGTCATAGCTCTCAGTTCTTATTTCTGAGTCGTATTAATTCCTGAAAATAAGTAAGCACATATTTGCATTTCTGTAATCGCCTGATACTGCTGAAACTGGTGACTTGTGCATTTCTAGTGACAAGTCTGAGGTGGTGCACTGGAGTCTGAAGGGAAGGACGATGATTTTAAAATCAGAAGGTCTATGATGTGCGTAAATCCCTTTGAAAATGTTCACGCGTGTGTGATTTATTAGTGTTTGAGGGAAGCTGATCCCTTAAGGGAGCAGTGAGAGGCAGGGGAGAGGACTCTTCTTCCTCAGAGTTTCATGTTTGCAGTTTCTCATTATGGTAAGAACAAAAAGGTTGGATTTGTGATCTTCTTCCTTATTTCTGAGGAATTTACATAATGCTCAGGAGTTGGAGAATTTCAATAGCAAGTAGGCCTGAAAAAATGACTAATAAATCTTTTACAGCCGCTGGAAAGATGTTTGACTAAGCAATGCTTTTGAATTTTAGTTGTTGTTGTCCTTTGACTACTTGAGTTAGTAGAAATATGAGCACACAGAGATATTTCTATTACTCTGTTCCTATCAGAGTGAGTAATGCTTTTATTTCACTTGACAAAAGGAACCTGGGGTGCTGGGAGGAGGAGCCTCTTTCATTCACTGTGTTCGTTGTTTGTGGAGTTTATGCTGCAAAATCTGGTTTGTAGTTTTTCTAAGTGTATGTAGAATAGCTGCCATTCCACAGGAACCAGCAGCTGAAAGCGATTCGAAGGAGAAGATGATGAGCTGCTCTGAAAACCTGTTTTAAGGGCTTGGTTTAAGGGTTAAACCTGGTTAATGGTTTGGAGCGACCAAGAGGAGGAGCGATCCTGTTGGGCTCCGGCGTTCTTTAGCGCTCTGTCACTGACAGCATATTCTACTATAGTATTTATAAATCTGAGTCCCAGCTAATCTAGCCTTGAAGAAATACTTCAGCCCTTCTATTATTAATTATTCAGATAATGCTAAGTGCGTGCTAGACAGTTCTCAAGCGCAGAGAAAAGCCTCTTGTTGGCCCCGGCGCTCGGTAGCATCCTGACAATGTTAAACACAAAGGGTGAAGAAAAGGGTGATGGCTGTTACGTGGCAGCTGGATACTCCAAGTGCTTGGATTTCGTACTCTTGCAACACGTATCTGATTAAATTATGAAGGAGAAAGCAAATAGCTTAGGGAAAAGTACGGGAGGAGGAAGGAAGGTGTCGCAGAGCTGCTGTGCTTGGGTGGCAATGCGGTTCTTCAATAAAAAAGAGACAGAAGTAGCACAAACAAGCTCGTGTCATTACAGTGTGCTGAAAGTTACAGTAACGGTTCCGCAGGACTTGGCTTTTTAGAATGGGTTTCATTCCGAGCCCATAAACTCATGTGGCTTGTCTGAAAGAATCTTTAATATTGTCATCTCCCTTCATATATACAGGCTGTGGTGCTTTCAGGCTCGCTTGTTCCAGTTACACCTCTAGCACGCCAGATTTATTGGTTCACTTTAGTTATACAGACCTAATATATTATGACCTATTTGATTATTAGGTTCAGCTATAACTTAGCTGTTAAAAAGTGATGTTTTCTCCCAGCTAGTACCAGTTGCGGTGTTTTAAGAAATCCAGCGCTGCCCTCTGCTGTGCACTTGTCAGCATAACAAGAAATCAATTTGCATAACTTGTGTTTGTCTAATTCCCTGCATGTGTTCATCTGCTGTTTTGTAGTAATGTAACTGTTAATATACTTATAATGGACAATTCTGGTTTTAATTATAAGATCAATTCAGCTAATGGTCAGTGTGATAATCTTTATTTTTGCCCTTTTTTCTTCGCTAAAATATCAATGATGGACTTTTAAATGATCTGTAGTTAGTACAAGAAAGCGTTGCTATCCTCATAAATATTTTTGTTGTTAATTCACAAGCAATTAATTTTGTCTCTTATGAGCTGTTTTTTTCATCCCATTCTTGGTATAAATAGTAATTTCTTTTGCCTGTGTTTTTTCCCCTCTCTCCAAGCACGCCTTTCATATAATGATTGAGGTAAGATGCATTGATGTTTGTTCATGGTTATGGAACTTTCTGTGGACATGTAAGAAGTTGTTTTGGTATGAATTTTCTCCCTACTTTCAACAAGAAATTTGTAAGCATGCGTGGTTTGAAAAATACAGATTTAGTCTGCTGTTCAGAGTTTTCTTAACGTTTCCTCTAATTTCTCAGGCAGTTCAGTTAAATATCTGCAGGGATTGATGATCAGATGTGCCAGGTGTGGTCAGCTTGTGGTTCTTCATCTCCAGACAAGCTCGGGCTCCGGTCCTGAGCGATGGGATGGGATGGGATGGGATGGGATGGGATGGGATGGGATGGGATGGGATGGGATGGGATGGGATGGGATGGGGTTTGTGTGATTCAGGAGCTCGGAGGAATAAAATACCCGAGGGGAAAAAAATGTTTTTTCACTATTAAGTCTCTGCTTTGACTTTTTCGCTCGTCAGAAGTTATTTTAACTTGTTATGAATTCCTGAGAGTTCATATGAAATTACAAGCAACTGAAAACTGTTAATTGAGAAACTTGGTCATTGTTGCCCAGCTTTGAAACTGAATGTTGAAAAAATCAGAGTTGGAATTGTAATACGAATGCTCAGTTTGCATTGTCTCTAAGAGCTGAAATCTCTTGTAAGTGTAACTTAGAAGAGAATAGAATGGTGCTATTTAAATATTGTCCTGAATATCTTGCATCTATAAAGATGGATCAGAGTTCCTTTTATTTGTATTACAGTTTTGCTTCAAATGCCATAATTTCAGTTAGGGAAGAAGCTGAAGTATCCTGCCTACAAGTAACTACTTGGTTTATATGATTTTGGGGAATATGTTTGCAGTGTATGATAAAACAGAGGATTTTGTGGGGTCAAAAAGAGAAAAGTTGTCACCATTTAAAATAAACACATTTTGATAAAAATCAGAATAAATTTTAGAATAATAACAAAATTTTAGGGTTCTGACTCCTTTTACTGTATTTGGATCTTAACTTTGCAGATCTTCGGGTTGAAAATAAACCAGTCCCATGCTAGAAAGGGAGGAAACAGCCAAGATACTCGTCAGACTAATTGAGAACTTGTCAACCGTGTTCACGATATAAGCCATAGAATAAATCTAGCCAAGGGGAAATATTGCACCATTTAACAAGGAAAACTTGTGTGTGCTCTGGAAGTTTGAGAACTTGTTTGTGTGTTGGAGTCAGCAAATAAATATTTCCGTAATTGGTCTTTTTTTCCCCCTTGATTGTTTGTGGTGAGTGACCCGATCCAGTTGCCGTATGAGAGACACGACTGGAGATCAGCTCAAGAGCCGATGGCTGTTGGGGCTCCTCTTTAAACCGCCTCTTCAGTTGGTCATATTTCTACTGGATTTATAGTTTCTTGTTTGTTTTAGCTTCTCTGTGATGAGAACCATTCCTGGGGACACTTGGAGAAACCTGTTTCTGGAAGTGGCCGTTCTTTAATCATTGTTTTCCCCCCTGTTCTTTTGCTGGTGTGACCCAAATGCACTACCAGCTGCAACCCCAGCTGTAAAAACCAGAACCAAAAAAGCCCTGTTTGACACCTGAAAACCTTACAGCCTTACAACATAACTAATTATCCGTAATTTTGAGCATATTGCCTTGATTGGCTACATGGTCCAACAAGAACCAGAGTCAGTCCAAGGAAAGGGACAGGGAAATTATTATAAACTATTTATTTCTCGACAACTGTGGCAAGCTCTTTGACTTTGATATCTGCATTATATCTTTACATGATGTCGTCATCTTTGGCGCCACAAAAATGATTTTAAAAAGCCTTACAAAAATGATGATGCCTGTGACACGTTAGACATTTTTGCTTCGAAGTAGAACGAGTTGAAAATACTATCAAGGAATGTTTCTGTGTAAAAATAGTGCCTAGAGTTTTGGAGTAAATGCCTGTTAATTTTAACCAAATTGTTTAGGAAAACAAACAACAAAAAAAGGAAAACTCTATTTTTTTAGCGATGTTAACAGAAGGCAATTACACTTTGCATTTTAAATCTGGACTTGTTTTGATTTGCGCGTGTGGGTGTGGAAGTTTTGACTTCACAGCAGTGTTTCAACACGAGAGGGGAATGTGGAGGGAACCACAGGAGGTTGGTCCATGAGCCAGTGGGACAATGTTTTGAAATGCCAGGATTTTCTAGGAAATAGGAAATTTGGGTGTACGAAAACTGTTGTGGTCTCATGTGCAAGTAAGAACCCCAGTTTTCACTGGCCACTTCTTACTGAGGAGTCTTTGAGAAGTAGTGGTGATCGCCTGTTGGATGGTCAAGGAAAAAATTCACATAGTTTGCTTCAGAATACCAGCAGATTTTTTTTGGTAAGTGAGTTGTTCTGGGCACTAAAGCCAAGTGAGATTTGGGATAACGCCTCATAAATTGTTCTTTTAATTCAGGCAAGTCACAAGGTTCAAAACTTTACGCAGTTGTCTGTTTGCCTGATGTTAAATGCCCGGATGCTGCACAGCACTCGGGATTCTTAAAAATAGCAGGCGTTTGGCTTTGGGGAGTAAATTTGGGGTCTTTTTTCTAGTTTCACTTGTAACCGTAACTACTAGAGACTGAGGACAGTTATTTCCCTGACGCCCCAAATACTCATAGAGGGCTTTGGCATTGAATGAAGGGCAGCACGGGAGGGAAACCTGAACTCTTAAACCTCATTGTCTGCATTGTTGTTTGTCCGGTTTAAACCCTGCAGTTCTGATGTCACAACTTTAAGCTGTCGTATTTGCTAAAGGATTTCAGACTTTTTTCCAAATATTATATTATAGTGTGTCTCTGATTGAATTTCAAGCATTGTGTTTTCTTTACAGTTGATTCGTGGGATTAGATTATGGTTTCTTTAAATTGCTATAAATCTGTCTCTCTATGAAACTCATTCTTTTTGAAGGATGTTGTTGCTTAGTAAGGAAAAAGATAATAGTTATTTATTCCTTCGCTGAAACGACTCAGAACTTGTATTGGCTACAGAAGTGCTTGTCCCCATTCACACAGTAGTAAAGTATACTTAAACCCAGAGTTGTTCCCACACATGACTTTCACGTTGCTCACTGAAGTGCTCAAATACTTAACTATTGAGTGCTCTCATTCTGGAGAAGGAACTACTCCAGTGGTTTTCATTCTTGCTCATTAAAACAGCTGTGACATGGGAAAAACATAGAGGCCTAGTGTACGTTTTGGATGTGGTTTTGAACAGCAGACTTTAGGGGGTTTTGTGTTGTATTCTGCACTCTTGATATAATTTAAAAGCGATACTTGGCTTTCATTTGTATGGTTTTCTCTTTTATCTGAGGTGTTGAGACTTGTGGCCCAATTTGTGGTCTCCACAGACCATCACTGCCCCTAAAAGCAGCCGGTCACCCTCTTCCCATCTCTGGTCATAACCCTCTTGACATTTGCACTTCTCTGCAGAAATCTGGACTGAGGAATAAGCTGTGGTTTATACTAATTTTGGGGGGGGTGGGAGGTAGATGGCGACAGTATTGGTGGTTGTGCTCAGTGACCACTGCACACCAGAACTGGGCTCGTTTTCCTGCAGAAAACGGGTCAGACAGGAGAGATGATGTTTCTCTGGTAACGTTCTGCGATGTGAAAGTAAATGGATCTGATGCATTTGTTGCTTGTAGCAAAGATGCTTATATAGATACAAGGTAAATCTAACGTTGTAGACTGGAGAGAAAAGGACGGCCCAGAAAGATGCACATCTTCAACAATAAAGTTGAAAATCTTATATTCAGATGGCATGTATAATAAAGAATGGGTAAGAGATGTGTAAAATACAGGATATTCAATAAGCTGTCACATTTTCTTGTCTAGGAGGAGAAATAGTTGAAATCTGTAGCAAGATCAGTGGTCACATGGAGAGCTGTACAGAAGCTCTGCCTCAGTTGTATTTTCCAACCCTTTCATGTATCAAAGGCACTGAATTCTATCTCTTAAAAATAAGTAACAAGTAAAGCTTGATTGTCTTTATTCCTTAATTTCTGCTGTGCTTGTACACCTGGTTAGACACACTTATCCTGTAATTGTTTTGCTGTCGCTTGCACATCAATTCCGAGCATGTTTTACAATCTCATTTGCCTTCCCTGTGGAGAAGGGTCGGTGTTTGGGTTCTGGTTGGTTTGGGGGAATTTGTTGCAAGGAGGGTTGGGTACATGATATGAGTCTCTTCCAGTCCAGCAGCCTTTATGTCTAGTGCTTTCATCATATAATAGCAGAAGTAACTAATGGTTTTCACCTGATTTCAGGATCCTGGACCACCACCCCCCTCACCGCTGATGGGTTTGAAGCCGCTGCAGTTACTAGAGATCAAGGCCAGGGGAAGATTTGGCTGCGTATGGAAAGCTCAGCTACTAAATGAGTATGTTGCAGTCAAAATATTCCCTGTTCAGGTAAGCAGAGGTTCTTGGTGTTGCTTGTAATATCGTCCTGTTAAACCAGCTTTTCTAATAACAATAAGAGGCTTTTATTTTAAAGAATTTTCAATAGATACTAGAAATCTAGATGGAAATGTCTTGAGCTGAAAAGCATGCAGGTGGACTTTTATTGAATTAAAGTATTTTAATGCAGCAAACATACTATTGGAACAAACTGTGTCAAATGTATATATGTTTCTAGTCATAAATATAAGTATTTAGCATGAATAGTTTAAAGCAGCTATCAAACATCATCAGTTGAGAAGAATTTAATATTTTTCAAATTAAATTGTACTTAGAAGGAATGTCCTGATATTCAAACCTATAAGGTGACTGTTCCAATTAAATGTGCCTCAATTGAGTGAAATGATATTTATTCCCCAGCAAGTACCCTCTGAAAGCCATGTTCTAGAATTTATTGTGCTTATAATTTCAAGATCTAGTCTTGTTAAAAATACAAAGCGATCAAACACAATGATATTAGGATAGGTTTTACATTAATTAAAAACACCCGCTGGTACATGAGGTGAAGAAAAGCGCTTGTGTTTTCTGGTGATTAACCAGCTGTTGGCTTGCTGAATAAATACATCTGCAGGTTCTTATTCTTCTCCGAGAAATGGCATTTATTTAACGCTGCTTTCAGCCAGCAACACAACATTAATTAAATCTGAGACTTTGTCCATTATTTCAATGAAGGAAAACCTATTTATAATTCTTAATGGGGTTCTTGTAGATTAATAAAGAATAAAAATGGAGCCATGTTCTTAATATTAAAGCAATTGTAATGATTTGCATTATGTAGACTCCGGTCCTGATCTCCAGCTTTCTGTGTTTCCATGGTTTATATCTCTGATAGTTGAGGTTCTTTTCAATAGTTGATATTTGTTTACAACAGGTTTTTCAGGCTATTTTTCACTATATGTGAATATTGAATATACGTGAAGAAAGACAGGTTCTTTCCCTATTTCACTGTACGTTAGGTCAGTATTTTGTAGCACAAATATTGTTATTAGTCTAAACACTTGTAATTTTTAAATAGACAGCCTCATAATGTTAATAGCATACACTATGCTTCTTTCCTTTAGGTAGTAAATACCGTCTTGCCAAAAAGAAAAGGTTTAGTCATATTGACAGGTCACTTACAAATGCAAAGTAAATTCTAGGAAGAAACTTGTGTCAGGGAAAATACCTCTTATTCTCATTATGATGGTATTAACGTGGTTTGTGTTCTTTCGTTTAAAGGACAAACAGTCGTGGCAGAACGAATATGAAATTTACAGTTTACCTGGAATGAAGCACGACAACATTTTGCAGTTCATCGGGGCAGAGAAGCGAGGCACCAGCATCGACGTCGATCTCTGGTTAATCACGGCGTTCCATGAAAAGGTAGATACCCGCCACTCCAGATACACGCCAACTCCAGACAGTTACGAAACAAATTTTAAAATCATGTTTGCTTATTCTTAGCTCTTCTGTTTCATTGGATATGAATTTATTTAAATTTATTTTCATCCAGCTGAGAAAGTTGTCATCAGTCTTTACTTCATAGAGGAGTTGTTTCAGAAAGCAAACCAAAATGCATTCTGCTTTTTTGCTCTTTAGAGTGTGTAATTTTTAATATCCCCCGTCTAAATCTGCCTAAATTAAGTAAACTCCCATCTTGCGAAGATTGTGGTGTTTTATTTCAGTTTTACTTGTGTTAGATGATTTGTGTCTATAAGAATAAAGTAATGTGTCAATTGTCTTGTGATAACCACAGTAAGAAACATTTAAGGTTTTTAACATCACAATCAGGTAGATAATATCCAACTCATTTGCCTTCCTGAAAGGTTATTGCCTTTTTTTTTTGTTTTTATTTTGTCTAAGGGTTTTAAATCTTGTTAATATTGGGAAGATGGCATCTGAGATGACTCTGATGGAAAATACCTATTTTGCTGGTGCTTTGTTCACTTTCCCTCGCGTTGGCTTTTCACGGTCACATGTGGCATCTCACATACTGGGCAATGTGAGAATCTGTGAAAACGTGTGTGCAGAGTGGGCTACACAAGTGAGGGTGACGAGAAGTGCTTTGTGTAGACTAGATTTTTACTTTATCTCCTCATATTTATCTCTCATATTTATTCGGAGTCTGTATTTCACTCATTGGGAAACTGGAGTTTATTAATACTATTGTTGGTCTGTAAGAAAAGACGTAGATTATCAATTAAAGGTCTTAGAGAATGGACACACACAGTTCAGCAGGTGAATCTAACCTGTAATTCCTGTGCCTGGAAGATAATAAATTCTCGGAAAAGCAGCATTGTCTGCAGAAATAACTTCAATAGCTTAAGTCCAGCTCTCGTTTGTTAGGCTGGCAGTTAAGCGCGGTTTATTGGCAAGTGTTCCGCTTACCTCGAGCTCATTGCACCATTTGTGTGTTGAGGTGATGCCGAAATGTATCTTGTTTCTATCCATGGACAAAGGATGATGCAAAGGTTATTTTTTTGTTGTTTAAATCAGCAGTTTGATCATATATGTACATTTATAATTATGAGGCCTATCAGAAAGCAGAGGAAGGCAGACCGGCGTGTCATGTTCTGTAATGACGGAGCCCATGGAGGGTTTCTTTATAACCAGATGAGAACGAAATTGATCTTGTAATTGCCTTTTTTCCTTTTGTTGCTGTGCAGGGTTCGTTAACAGACTTTCTCAAGGCTAACGTGGTTTCCTGGAATGAGCTGTGCCACATCGCGCAGACCATGGCGCGAGGCTTGGCTTATCTTCACGAGGATATTCCGGGGCTCAAGGACGGACATAAACCTGCCATCTCACACAGGTACAGGACATGGAAAATATGTCCATGGTTAATATTTAACTTTGAGCTTAAGGATATGAAACGTGGATAGATAGGAAGTATTGAAGTAGTTACTCTGTAATCTCTTCCTTCCAGGATTAGCAAGAGATAAGAAAAATCTGCTTGGCCCTTGCAAAAATCAGTTTATAGAACTGCTTGTGGTGTTTGTGATTTATGTCATAAATTCTTTTTTTTATGCAGTTAGTTATTTAAGTACCCTCTGCAGTATGTGAAATAACTGGCATTGTAGCTATTTAAACAACTTGAACACTTAGGTATGTACTGCCTGTCCGAAGGCATTCAGTATTACTCAAACACCTACTTATGCCTATTGTTGCCTATTTTTCGAAGTGTTTTGTTTCCTATTATTTAAACAAAAGAAATATAGTTGTAATTAAAATATGCAATAATGACATTTTTAATTCTATTTCTGTATCGTACATGCTTATAAATCTCTATGTATTTTAAACCTAAGCAGAAAATGATATTTCTAATTGTGGCCTCATATACTTACATAAGAATAAAGGTCTGCAAGTGTACTCGTAGGTTTTGTTATTATTCTTTTGTTTAAATGGACTGCTTCTTTAGAATTTCCTTGCCTTTCATATTACAATGTTCTTTGTGTTCTATATTACTTTTTCCATATAACTTTATGTAGCAATTAATGTTCTAGATGTCTGATTTTCTTCCTTATCTTGAAAGGGACATCAAAAGCAAGAACGTGCTGCTGAAAAATAACCTTACGGCTTGTATTGCGGATTTTGGGCTAGCTTTGAAGTTTGAGGCTGGAAAGTCTGCAGGGGATACACATGGACAGGTAAACACGGGTTTATTTACATAAATGATACAACTGCTAACGGCATGTGAACGGAAATGGATGGTTTAGACATTCTTCGTGCACAGGATACTGCAGCATCAACCTTACTCTTGGTGACCTTTAGGGATGTGACAATCTGTGCTGTCTTCTCACAGGCTAAAAATTAAACGATTCTTTAGATATTACAGATCACAGCCTTCCCCTCCATCTCATTACTTGGCTGCTCTCTTTGGACAAGAAAGAGTCGTCTTTCCATATTTTATTAACTGTTCTGAGATACTGTTCAGAAATGGAGAATTTATACTGGCACCAGTTTCTGACTTTCTGACCTGGGAACAGTCACTTTTCTGAAATGACAAGAGCACTAAGCAATCACTGGTCATCCCTGGAGTTTCATAATGAAATAACAACCTTGAGATTAGAGCATCATGCTCTCTGGAAAAGTAAATATATTTAATTTTAGGCAGAACTTCACAATTTATGTCTGAGTGACAAAAATAAGCTCAGTAACACTGCTTAGGAGAAGCATGAAGTTTTAAATAGTGGAGTAGATCTTGTTCAGACATCATGTAAGCTCTGATTTATTCAGATGACAGAATTTCATCACGGATGGTGGTCAGAAAGCGCAAGGGTTTAATACAGCTTTCTTAGTGTGAACTGCACTTGAGGAGCTAGTTTGGGTTTGGTATTTTACTGCAGCTTCTGTCCTGGGAAGAAAAATAAGCAAGTTTCACATTGTTTTGTGGAACTATAATACTTGTGACATCAGAACAAACAGTGGCCTTCCTGTGATCTGGAAGAAAATAGGGAATGGCCACGAGAAATATGTTGAATTGTTATACAGGTGTGTTATTTTAAAATATATTCATGTTTTCCTGCTTCATGAATATCCTTTATAGGGCCCAGTCTTTATGATTGTTTCTAGTTCTTCTTACCTGCTATTGAATATAAGAATACAAGACACTTCCAAGATTTAGTCCCCAGCCACGATAACCATGGCTGTTTCTAATCTTTGACAAAAAATACTACTGGTCTACAGTATTTATTATATATATATGTATATATATATGTATATATATATGTATATATATGTGTGTGTATATATATATACGTATATATATGTGTATATATATATATGTATATATATGTGTGTGTGTGTATATATATGTATATGTGTGTGTGTATATATACACACACACATATACATATATATATGTATGTTATAATCAGCACCAGGTGGAACGGTAAGCGTGGTCGTGTTGATTCTCAGTGTACGAACGTGTGCGCCTCCCTCTCTCCCAAGGTGGGTACCCGAAGGTACATGGCCCCGGAGGTTCTCGAAGGTGCTATCAACTTCCAGAGGGATGCGTTTCTGCGCATCGACATGTACGCCATGGGCCTGGTGCTCTGGGAGCTGGCGTCGCGCTGCACCGCCGCGGATGGTAAGCAGCGCGTGGGAGCTGGGGAAATAGCTGAGGGCATTTGCGAGGTGTACTCAAAGCAGGAAATTGGAAGGTAGATTATGTGTATGTAATAAAATTTATTAAGGGGTGGTGTAGTGAGGAAGTGAGCGAAACACCAACATCACGTAGTCACTTTATAATTCAGTCTCTTCAGTATTTGGCATCCCAGGTCAAAGTTTCCCAATACATGGACACCTCTTGCGTTTTGCATCTGCTGATGGTAAGGAAGAGAGAGAATTACTGTGCAACTCAAAATACTGGTGGCTTGTTGTGAATTCAGCCTGATAGTCTCAGCACCAATCAATTATTGCTTCCTTTCATAAGCAGAAGCTCAGATCAGGTTAACCTTGGTAACAGAGGCATCCCACCAGAACCTGCAGAGGAATTGGGCAGGGAAAAAGTTAATGAAATATAACACAGGCAAGTGTAGAGTCTTGGATCTGGGCAGGAACAACCCCAGGTTCCAGTATAAGTTGGTGAATGACCTATTAGAGAGCAGCGTAGGGGAAAGGGACCTGGGGGTCCTGGGGACAGCAGGGTGACCATGAGCCAGCACTGGGCCCTTGTGGCCAGGAAGCCAATGGTACCTGGGGTGGGTTAGAAGGGGGTGGTCAGTAGGTCAGAGAGGTTCTCCTGCCCCTCTGCTCTGCCCTGGGGAGACCACACCTGGAATATTGTGTCCAGTTGTGGCCCCTCAGTTCCAGCAGGACAGGGAACTGCTGCAGAGAGTCCAGCGCAGCCACCAAGATGCTGAAGGGAGTGGAGCATCTCCCGTGTGAGGAAAGGCTGAGGGAGCTGGGGCTCTGGAGCTGGACAAGAGGAGAAATCTGGCAGGTGTGGTTGTTTTCCCAGAACATAAAGGAGCTGTCAGTGCTGGCAATCAGCCTGCCCGGGTCTCGGCGCTGTGTAGATCTGCATTTCTAACATAACCACTGGCTTTTCTCCCCCTTTTTTTAGAAGCAAATTTGTAGAATCATTGAATAATTTTGGTTGGAAAAGACCTAAGATCAAGTCCAAGCATCAAGCCAGCACTGTCAACTCCACCTCTAAACCATGTCCCTAAAAACCTAAGAAAAATGTGAGTTTTAACTTATTTTTCTTATCCATAGGCCCAGTCGATGAGTACATGTTGCCATTTGAAGAAGAAATTGGGCAGCATCCCTCCCTCGAAGACATGCAGGAAGTTGTCGTTCATAAAAAGAAGAGACCTGTTTTAAGAGAGTGTTGGCAAAAGCATTCTGTAAGTAGTTATGCAACCAAGTGCTTCCAAGTTCTGCCACCATTTGAATTTCAAATTTTGTTAATCCCGTGTAGTGCTCGTAATACTGTCTTTAGGAAGAACTGAAGTTTAATAACTCTAGTAAGAATTAAATGGACTGTAACCTAATATGTTCTTAAAATATTCTCGCATTTTGAGTGATTTGAAAGTGATTTTTTTTCACTTTTTTGGCAGAGAGATTCTTGAGAGTTACATTTGAATGCACATGTTAAAAACAACAAGTATCGATTTACTACAGAAATGCTACAAACTGAATGTAATAACTTTGCGGAAGTGGTGTCGGGTGGGAAGATGTGGGCTGGGTCAGGAACAGCCCCGTTTCCCGATGGGGTGAGTGGCGGAGCCTTGTGCTGACGCTGCTGCTTATTCCTAGCGCTGGATTTTCAGAACATGGCTTGTTAGGAACCATGGGTGACGCTGTCTGTGCAACAAAAACGAGCGTGTGTCACCGTCTGCTCCTGCAACTGAATCAGCTTTGAAGTCAGACAGAAATCCCCTCTTGGACTGGGGGTTTGGCATTGAAGTTTTATTTGATTGCTGATGAACTTCACCTCTTTTAGTGCCAGATCTAAAACGCCACGAGGGCTTTCCTGGCAGACCACAACATTATATGCTCAAAAGGATTTGTTTAAGTAGTGCAAAATAAATAAGACATAAGTCCCTGTAGGTTTCAAAACAAATATTTCACAGCTTCCTGGTTAAAAGTGGGCAGGTTCACCTTAAAACGCAGTTTGCTATTGGAACTGCTCAGTGACCTCACCTTAATAGAACTGCTGCTAACTCTGCAGACTGATGTTGGGGTTGTTTTTCTTTCTTTCTCCCTTGGCTTTGCTCGCAGGGCATGGCGATGCTCTGCGAGACGATAGAGGAGTGCTGGGATCACGACGCGGAAGCCAGGCTGTCAGCGGGTTGCGTAGAAGAGCGGATCATTCAGATGCAAAAACTAACTAACATTATAACAACAGAGGACATCGTGACTGTGGTCACAATGGTGACAAACGTTGACTTTCCTCCCAAAGAATCCAGTCTATGATGGTTGCACTGGGCACGGAACTGACCGCCAGGACTCTGCACTGGAGCTGCTAAAGCCGCCGGGCTCGCGTCGGCGCTGGTTTTGGTGTGAAGAGCACGGTAAGTCTCTCTGGAACGTCCCCAGGAGGGGGTTTTTCCTTCGTTTTCCCTGGATCCGTGAGACTTTCTGCATTCATTCCCTGCTGACACTGAGAAACCAGAACGTGCTGTCGAGGAACTGAACCGAAGGCCACGGACCCGCGCGCTGGCTAATCAAGCGTTTTAAAAACTGACGTCCGATTTCTTAATACCTGTCAGAAGAGACTAATTCCTTAAATGAACTACTGTTATTTTTTTTAAATCAAACATTTCATTTCAGATTTAAAAAAAAGAAAAAAAAAAAAGGGTAACTTGTTTTTATTGCATTTGCTGTTGTTTATAAAATGACTATTGTAATGCCAATATGACACAGCTTGTGAATGTTTAGTGTGCTGCTGTTCGGTGTACAGAAACAAACGTAATCGAGTGGGATATAGCGAAGAGGCTTCCAAGTATTACTTAACCTCCCTCAACAAGGTATACCTCAGTTCCACCTCCACTACACCCTGACATTGACAACACTAACAGATTGGAATAATAAATCGATCCATGTTTTGTAAATGATGTATTTCAGATTCACTGTGTTATTTAAGAAGGGTAAGCTATGCTTCATGCCAACAGTAAATGGCCATTCCTAAAGCAGTGTTTTTAGCCTTTTCTTGTACTAGCTTGTTGTGTATAAAAAAAGTGCTGTTTATTGAAACAAAATTTTCCTTCCTGTTTTAGTTTAAAGCTTTTCTCTTCCCTCCATTTCCCAGAGTATCTCATACATTTATTTAACTGAATACTATTTAGGTTTGCTGTGTCTGAGGAATATTTGAAAACTTAAGCATGACTTTTTTTAATTTTCTGTGAGCTGTGACACTGGAAAGCTCTGAATTCTTTTCTTTTTTGAAGTCTTTTTCCTATTTATGTTTGTGCAAAGCGCGTGTTCCGGTCACTAAACAGTGGGTTCTGTATCGCTGTTTCAGGATCACCTCAGGAAGCTCCGTTTTCCCCACATTCTTGACTCTCTGTTTGAGGTTTGAACTGGGCTCTGGGCGCAGCTCGATGCTGTTGGACGGGAGCACAACCTGGTGGCCGTGGTACGCAGGGCTGGCCTAGAACCACGTGGGAAGCTCCAGCCACACATCTTAGATTGGAAACTCTTACCGATTTCAGGGATGATTTAGTTATGCTTACAGCTGAAAATATGCAATGAGTATGTAGAGGTAACGAATACCAACGGCCGCAGCAGACTCAAAAAATGAGGAAAAACGTGTTGTTCTGAGTTCAGCGCTCATGCCTTACGGTCACATCACAGAGACTGGGACACAGGTGCCAAAGTGCTTCTCTCAAACAGTTTCATTACATTTATTTGATCCCTTACACAAATTTTCACTTAGACTAAACTTTATAACCCTCTAGAGGAAAGCCCTGAGAATAGCTGGGAGTATGCTGCGTATTCCATCCTTTTTTACACCAGCCAGTCCGTGTCTTTTGAAGGGTTTTAATGTCGCAGTTAGCAGCTCGCTGCGAACGTTATCTTGAAAATTGGAATGTGCAGCCAGAAGCTCCTCTCATTTCTCCGGGCACAATAAGAGGCGTTGTGGGTAAACAAGACCAAGGTCAGCGCTGTTCTCACCTGGATGAACGGGGGGTGCTCAGCTTGGCTATTGAAAGAAAAAAAAGAAACAGCCAGTTTCTGGCCACTTCTTTGATTGATACTTTAATTTTGCTTCCATTTTTTAATCCAGGGATGTTACTTTACGCACGCAGCAGCACATGAACGCAGCTGCTGAGTTGTGAACAAATCCAAGTCCGTTTGTATGTCACTAAAGATCTCTGTGTTCCGATGAGTTCTAACCCCTTTAGTGGCAAAAATGGAGTCAATGCAGGTGGCTTAATAATCCCCTATTCCAGATGTGGTGCAAAAATTGGTCATGTATGAAAATGTGCATCACCTGTGCGTTATCCTTTAAGCTTCAGGTGCTGCGGGTTCCAGGGACACTGAGCTAAAACTTACCCTCATCTTTCAACCTGCCTTTGGTTATTGCTCACATGTTGTGCTCCTCCTGCTTTTTAACAGCGTCATTAATGTCACTGTGAACAGGATGGTGACAGTTTAAATGCTTTTTAATTGGCAACAGTACCATCCCCAGAGCTGCTTGGGTGCAGCTGTTCTCGTGGGGCGTTTCGATGCTTATTTTCTTGGTTTACTTCTGGAGCATTTAATGCACCCAAGCCAGGACTGAGTTAGGCTGCTGGTGGAAACTCTGGTGTTAGTCCCAGTGACCCTTGTCCTGTTACATCCTGTAGTGATGCGGCTTTGGTCGCAGCCCTGGCCCTGAAATCCAGGCCAAATCTGTTCAAACGGTGCCCACAGCCCCCCTGAGAAACCAGCCCAGTGTTCCTCTTTACGTTGTGGTGGAGGGTGAAGGCCGGTGTCGTTTTCAAATCCCACCTTTTGGTGTGCTAAATTGATAAGCAGACAGTAATAAGATTTCCCTGTTCACACGAGCATTCACCAGAACACGCAGGGTTACCCGTTTGCTCCTTTTCCAGCTTCACTTTTTTAACCTTTTTTTAATACATTTCCTTTTATTAGGAACACTTGGTACAAAATGCAGGACGCTGCAATACACCTTCATGGGCAAAACGATTCAAGTAGCATCCTTGATGGAACATCATTTACCTCAGATACTCAACCAGCAGTACTTTTTGTTTCCTTTATTTTTTTTAATGCTGTTTCAGTCCATATTCGTTACCTCTCAAGATTTTGGTAAACAATTATTTGAACTTTACTCTTTGTATTTGTCAGTGTTTTGGGCACAGGTTGTTGTACTACTGTCAAAGGTACTTGCTGTTTTTCTGCAAGTATTAAAACCAACCCCCCCCCACGCCCTCAATAAAGTGATTGATTGTTAAATATTGTACAAATAAAAATGTATACTCTTTCTCCCCTATTCCCCCAAAAAGTTAAAATAAAAATGTGACTACTATGACTCACAAATGCCTTTTTTCAAAGTGTCACGCTGTGGGAGAAGAGGCAGGTGCCTGTTCCTGCAGCGATTCTCAAGCTGCAAGGCAAGCTCTGGAAAAAAAGGAAAGACCTGGCACTGTGGTGACCTTGGAAGCACGTATATGTTCTATACGTTGCACATAGCTGTAGAAGCCAGAGTCCAGGGCAGCCCCCGCTCAGCGCTCCAGAGGGAACTGTTCTGCACAGAACCACCACTTGGCAGCTCAAGCCACGTGGAGTGAAATGTTCAATTATTATGTCAAGTTAAATTTGAGGAAAAAAAACCCGAACAACAACACTGAGTGAGTATGAGCTGCAACCTGCGATAGGGATGGATCTGAGTTTTGGAAGGTACGGTGCGAGTCCCGCAGCCCCTGAGCCTGCACCCAGCGCTGCATCCAAAACAGAGAAACGCCAAAGCGCTTTGGTTTCTACAAAGTGGAAGAGAGGAACCGTTAGTGCTGAGCTAAACGGAGCGCTTCAGCCGGTCAGACTGACCCCAGCACTACAGTTCTCCTTAAAAACCAAGATCCCCCATCCATCAGCAAACACAGCAACCTTCTTACAAAAATTTATTAACCTGAACACCCAACCGTGGGGAAACATTACATCTTCTGGAGGTGACAGTTAACCCCAAAAGCTTTGATGACGCAGAAAGTGATATTTTAAGTTCCAAAGAGCTCAGAGCCAGCTGAGGGACGAGGCGGCCCACTGCTTGACGTCCGTGGGGCAGTTGGGATACACCTGCAGCGCGTCCATGATCTGGTTGTTGTCCAGCAGCAGTCTCATGAGGAGGTACTCCCTCTGCGCACGGACAGACGGCCTTTCCAGTGGTTTTACTAACTCCAGTTGCACCAAGTGTTCAAATGCCTAAAAATACAGAAAAGGAAGATTTCATTCTGGGCCGTACTGCTGGTTTTGAGACGCTGGTTTGATGGAAACCTCTGGTGTGACCTCAGCAGCCAGACATGAAGTGATCAGCCCTACTGCACCTGCGCTTTTCTTCTGAAATACATGATCCCTGCAATCTGGTGGAGGTGTGACCGACTGGGAATGACTGTTACAGTGAGATACAAACTGGAACAGTCGATTACAGGTGTACAGACTTTCCATCACCTCCAGTTCAACTGGATGATGTAGAATCAGAAACCACGGCTGCTCAGCTGAAAAGCTGCAGAACCAGGAGCCTTGACCAGAGAACTGCTGGTCCTGGGGATCAGTTCATGAACTGGAAATGCAGGATTATGTCCCACAGAGTGTCCTACGAGCAGTCCCTGAGCAGAGCCCAGCAAAGTCACGCTCACCGAGTGACAGCATCAGCTTTGTCCCACCATGTGCACTTCAGATGTTGAGGCAAAAATAAAATGCCATTTCAGGCTTACCTTCATGACAACCGGCTTCTCATAGTTGTACATACAATGCGCCTTCCTTTGTATGAACTTCTGGAATTCTGTATCAGTCACAAGAAAGGAAAAAATAAACAAGTTACTGGTGGGAAAGGAAGTGATTTAGGGGTTGTAAAGCTCATGCATTTCTCTCACCGTTGTAAACCATCTGGAAGTTGAACGGTTCTCCTTCATAAACATCATTTAAGTGTTTCATAGCTATAATCAGGCAGATTTCCAGGACAGACAAACCTGGAGGGAAAGACAAGAGCTCTAAATACTTCTCATAAGCTTATAAGAAACACAAGCAGCTCATATATTATTTTTATCCTCTATTTTTATACGCTCTAGGCCTCACGTATTTGTTATGTATCTTCATATTGTAAAAGAATTCCAGAATCAGCAAGGCTAGATAAGAGGACATGTGTTTTCCAGACATTTGAAGCGAGAACATGAAGAAACACGCTGCTTCCGTCAGAAAGCAAGAAATTAAGGCATAAAGGAAAACCATCACTGCAGACTGTGTGGCCTGACAAAGAATTCAGAGCAGCACCAGAACAATCTCTGTGTGTCCCTGACACACCGCAAGGATTCCAGGGAGGGACCTGACACATTCTGTGCTCCTAAGAAACGTTCAGGAGGAAAAGCTGAGCTTTACCGTGTACAATATTTGCTTTTGAGTCCATTCTATACTGCTTGCTTGCTTCGTGAAGATCTGACGCAGCGATGAGTGGGTGATGCACAGTAACGTTACTTACAGCGAGCATCTAAAAATAAAGCAAAAGACATTTTTCATTTAATTACTAATTACCAGACATGCTTTCTGCTTGGAGATGGAATGCAGAAGAACACACTTCCCCTGGAGTCACCTCCTGGAAACATTAACGAATGAACCCTACACACAGAGTAGGCTCAGACTGAAAACCTTGTAAATAGCTGGTAGCTACAGCTCCATTTGGCCAGGAGGGGCTTCCAGGCTTAAAACTTTCAAGCCTCGTCACTAGAGGAGATAAACACTCATTAACTTGTTTATATTAATTTCAACGGATTAGCATACTGCAGCGATTGCTGCAAGAAATGATTTACAACTGCTTTACACACATAACTTTGTACACAGAGCCACAGCGCACTCAAAGTACTGAGGAAGGGTGTGAAGGCGCCTCTCGGTTTCGGAGCATCAGCTAAAGCCTCAGAGAGCTGCAATTTGAGTCCTTAATGAGCTTCAGCTGTCACAGCAAGTGAGTTTTGAACAAATGCAAGTTAATAAAGAGCCAGTGAAGTGACCTCTCTGACGCCAGTCGCTCAAAGCCATTGATGGCGCACACGCCGTAACACAGCGGCAGGCACGGGGCTCTGACTGTCTGCCTTGGAGATACTTTGTCACTGAACATTGTTCAACAGGAAAGAAATGGCTTTTCATGACTACCTCCAACTTTGTGTGATGAAAAGCTATTTATTTCACCCATTTCATTGAGATGCTTCATGGAGAACATCCAACGCTGCCCATCACCAGCCTCTTCCAGTCCTCCTTCTCTCCTTACAGCCTCGCAACACTGCGTGAGCATCCAGACTCCCAAAGGTACGGAATGAGGTTTTACACTACAAAGACTAAAGGGAATTTGGAGAGGGAAGAAGGGGAGAGGTGAAGAAACAACAGCCAAAAGTCACCAACAAACATGCGAAACGGAACGAAGTTGAGGAAACGCAGCAATATCTCTTTAAGTCGCTGCTCCTCTGCGGCAGGGCCAGTGAAATGTGGTCAGGACACGGAACAGAGATGGGAACACTGAGCAGCCTCCGCTTCCCCAGCTCCAGGGGCAGATAATGAACCAGCATTTACCAAAAGAAAACTCAATGTTACCAGCTCAGTTACAAGCTATCGAGTTCTATCCCTGTGAGCAATCACTAACGTTCCTTGGCTAAAAACTCGTTCAATTCCTCCCAGCTTTGTTTTGCGCAATACCGCTTAGGTTAGTGCAATGTGAACCAGATACTGAGTTTCCACTGAAAAGCCAAGAGTCCATCTCGCAATGCAAAGTGATGGGGAGCACTAAATGGAATTTAAAAATAGTTGGGCACTGAAAACAAGGCCTTGCTCCCAAAAAGCAGATAATCAGCAAGATCAGCTCCAATTCTCACCAAAAGAGTTACAAGAGAATCTGTATTATGTATTTTTATGAGTGAAAAAGACCCCTTCTAAAGGAATAATTCAGAACGTGCTAAAGAAAACAATCATGAGCTTCAGCCTCAGCCCCGACACGCGTTGGAGCTGCTCTGAGAGCCGCCAGCTCTTCTTCTGGCACTCCGTCAAGCCACAGAGATTTCTAAACCAGAAATAATCTGCGATCTTGTAATGAACTGAAGTAAACTGAGGAGCAGCAAAAAGAGGACTCTGGTTTCAGCAGCAGAGCAGGAAGTCTCGGATCTTGTTTTCAGACTGGTTATAAACTCTGTGTCGGGAAAAGCTCTCAGCGCTGAAGAGCCCAAGAACAATCACCACAGCGCTGAAGGTTCAAATCTGAATAAGCGCACAGCACAAGCCGGTACATTTAGTGGCTTTGCACACTGACAGAAGCACAAAGGTATTTTAAGGTGGTAAATCAGTGTTACTTGTTTTCTGTAATGAATGTTAGCGCATTCTTACTGTGTTAAAAAATGAGAGGGAGGGAGGTGGATAAAAAAAGAGACTATCCAAGAGAACCTGACCAGCGTTCAGCTTAAGCTCAAGCTCATTTGTTGCAATAGGAGGAAGTTCAGTGTCAGCATTAGCTCTGACGTTCCGAGCACAGACTCTGCTCTCACAGTTACCGGGGAGCCACAGTCCAGTTCTCCCCGCAGTGAGGAGGCTCCTCCCTCCCCTGCCATCACTGGCAAAGGGTGAACATACCCAGGGGAACTCCTCAGCTTCCTCAGGCCCTCGATGCCAATTAACTTCTGTCTCAGTATTTCTAGGGATTAGGAGCCTCAGACTTCCAGCACCTCAAGGTTTAGTAGATTAAGATGGCATTTCCTGGACCAGCATCATGGTAATGGACAAATTCAGGGCAGCATCTGGGCATCCTGCATCACTCCATACACAAAACAGTATATGGGAAACAAAGCAGTGCCTAATCATGCACTTCGTGAAGTGATAATCTGATAACTCTGCAGAAGACGACATTGGAAGTGATAAAAGAAAAGAAAAACATTTCTCCATGTGAATAATAAGACCATCGATACATGGAACGCTCTTACAGGAGAGGTATCCAGGATCCAAAAATGCAAGTGATCCGTCCTCAGGAGCGTCTCAGCAAGAGCAACGGCTTAGGCAGGAGGAGGAGCAGGAAGAAGGATGAGAACAACAAATATTTGAGCCCTAAGTGACCGTTACTCCAAAAGCAGCACCGTGTGCTTTTCTATCAAAACGTGCATAGGGAGTTATCCAAGAGGAGCTCAAAAACCGGGCCAGGAACACCAACAAAGCCTAAGAGTGTCAGGAGTGCAGAGCACCACGATGAGAGAATACACTATGAGGCCAGAGTCAAAAAATGGCACCAAAATGTATGGATATTTTAAGAGAGACATTAGTGAAGAGAAGCAGGTTCAGTACTGTGACAGATTTAGTGGAAGAGGAAGAATGGAGGAATATTTGGCTGCAACAACAGACCCAAAGGTAGAAAAAGTAGGTTCTAGTACAGGCAGTTTTCAGCATTCACCAGCAACCAAAAACAATCTCAGATAGAATATTTTGAAAGTATTTCACCTGCACTTTTGGTTTCAAAATGGATAGAAACCGGTACACCCTGACAATGCAGCTGCTACAGAAATTGGAAATACTTTAATTAATTAATAAAGTGAGGACTGATAAAGCATGCAAGAAACCAGTACTGTCAAAAGCCAGCTCAATAAAAAGATATTTCAGGTAAAACTCAGACAACTGACACGAATAACACAGGTTTTGTCTACCCTTTGTTTGTTGTTGCAAATCAAGAAGATACTATATACGTATCTAGATACATACCAGCAGCAACTGAAGCGAGCGCAGCTCTTTGGTGTAGTGAAAAAGGCTCTGCAGCACGTCTTGCACAGTTTTGTCCTCTGAGAGATGCTAAAAAAGAAAGAAAACAAACCCCATAAGTGATATTTTAATCATCTCAGCACTCAGCTCAAAAAATACCAGTTAGGTACCTTCAGGAAAGAGCTCGTCTTGCACTTGGCCATGCAATACTTCAAGCCTAACCTAACTTTCTGATCTTTTTTGTGGCACTTACAATTTTATCTCCTAATTCAGTAAGTGAAGATTCTCTATCGCAATGTGATTTATTCCATATCAAACTCGACTGGTGAAAGGAAATAGTAATCTTAGGTAAAGGCTTTACACTTACAAACCTGTCTAAGTTTTACTATAACTAAGTATAAAGAGCTTTAAATACCTGGACATTATTATTCCATTTTTGTGCAAAAGACTCATCAGGAAATTCGGCAGGAAGAGAAAGCTGTTCCTTGAATATCTTAATGTATTGTTTAAAGTTAAAGGAATTCATCAAGTGTATCTGTCGGTGAGAGAACCTTGATTTTACTCTCTTCTCCAAGAGCTCCAGGATATCCTTGTAAAGAAAAACACATTAAAACCATTTAAAAGCAGACACATTTACCGTGTTCTTTGCTACGGTAAAAACTACAAGAGAAAACAGCACAGTAAATTGTGTTGGAAAAAACAATATTATTATATTCTCAGGCTTCAAATGTTCTAAGAAGACCTTTGCTAATTATGATAATCGATGTGCCTAACAACTAGCCATTTACCCAAATCATGTGATGCGCTACATCATCCAGGGTAATTAGTTGCTAGGATACCCAGCACAATTTCTCCATAGATTATGGAAATTTTTCAGTTACTTAAGCCTGCATTCAAGATGTTTCAGCCTATCACGGCTCCAGACAAGTTGTCTGTGCAGCAGATCCGCAGGTTGGCAGCTGTCAGTTCACAAGCCTTTTGTCACACTGAAAGAATCCAGCTTTAAAAAGGAAAGAAACCACCTTAAGAGCCAATATTTCTCTTTGGAGATTATCAGGCAGAACTAAGCAAGGCTGCCATCAGAAACAAGATGTGGGATTCAGTCATTCAGAGAAACACAGTCCTATTCCCCAACCTTCTACTGGGACACAATGGTTGCATGCCCTGTTTCTAGCAATTTTAGATGGTTTTTTTAAGGTTTCTTGTGTGTTGGTTTTGGTGGGTTTACTTGCACTAAAAAAAAAAAAGGCTGAAATTCCTCACCAAAAAGAGTAAACATAGAGCCAACAGTGCAAAATCTAAAGACCCCTTTTGATTTAGAAGTCACACGCAAGAGTGATTTAAAAAGAAAATAAGCAGTGACAGGTACCATCATGACCATGACACAGCCTCAGATTCCAAATCTGAGCAGTAAGTGATCTGAAATTAGGGGTGAGGAGGATACCAGAGTCAGGACAGTAATGATACAGTAGTATAGAACAGTCAGGTGGACACATACGGCTCTTCTGCAGTGATACAGGACAACAGGCTTGAGTCCCCTCAGAAATGTAAACCTGCTCCTCTAGCAGTGAAACTGAAGGTTCTGCAGTTTTTTGGTCATCAAAGTTTGCTCTAAGCATGAATTATTATTGTTTTTTTAAATCTACCTCACCCTCCTTCCCAATTCAAGTCAGAAAAAATGGATTCTTGCAAAAAATCTTGTAGTAAATTAAATAAGGTTCCAGGAGAGAAGACGAAAGTTTCTTTAAAGCAGCTAAAAACTGAATGAGAAAACGCAATTTCTTACTTGTCTACACGTAAGTCCAATAACTGTAACCGGAGTCTGCGCTGACTGGGATACGTCAAAGAGGTTATAGAGCAGTGTCTGATTCTTGTGATGAACAAACAAGTCAAATTCATCCAGTATAAACAAGACTGGACAACTGCTTGTTCGATCTCCTGAGACAGCAATTTTAAGAGTTAGTATGTGGTAACACCAGACTTCCATCTCTACAGCTTTCACGGTTTTAATGATTTACATCTTTTCCTTAAGCTTTTCACTAAGTCCTCCTTCCACACACGTACTGCCACAGCCGTAAAAGGAAAAATACACAAAGAAAATCAGTGAGGTTTTGTAGTATTCTCTCAAGCATCATTTCTGGTTGCAAGGGAAGACAGACTATGATGGCAAATGAAAAACAAACCAAAAAAACCCCACAACACTATTTTATCCAGATGGATAAAAGAATCACAGAATCCCAGAGTGTCAGGGGTTGAAGGGCCCTGGCAAGCTCATCCAGTGCAATCCCCCCATGGAGCAGGAACACCCAGATGAGGTTACACAGGAAGGTGTCCAGGCGGGTTGGAATGTCTGCACAGAAGGAGACTCCACAACCCCCTGGGCAGCCTGGGCCAGGCTCTGCCACCCTCACCAGGAACAAGTTTCTTCTCGTATTTAAGTGGAACCTCTTGTGTTCCAGTTTGAACCCATTACCCCTTGTCCTGTCACTGGTTGTCACCGAGAAGAGCCTGGCTCCATCCTCCTGACACTCCCCCTTTATATATCTGTAAACATGAATGAGGTCACCCCTCAGTCTCCTCTTGTCCAGCTCCAGAGCCCCAGCTCCCTCAGCCCTTCATAGCTGACCATCACATGCAAGCCTTCATGGCATCAGTTATGTTAGGTATATGTCTAGTATTACATCTTTTTTACACTATTTTGTAACCATGACACATTCCTGGGTCAGATTTCTTCAAACCACTTGTACAAATAGATGGAGAAACACATGTACACTCATTTTTTAGCCAAGTGACAAACACAGAGTTTCAGAAGAAGGGCTACTAGCACTTACCTTTCCTTAAAGCTTCGAGAAGGAACGCAAGGTTTTCAGCAAAACTGCCCTACACAGAGGAGACAAAAGTTCACAATAGATTTTCAGTGTCATTCTCAGAATTGCGAAACTACATCAAGTTCAGGCATGTAACGAAGCCCATTGCCTTCTAAACCCCTGCTTGCAAAACCAGTGCATATTTGAAAATTTACCATGTTACTTCATGTTGTATCATCACGACCTCTTCAGGCCAAGAAAACTGATAGTTAACTGTACATTGATCCACTTTTTACCCATCTGAAAAGCCCCAGCTAATTGCCTCAGGCAGCGATCAGAAGAATGTCTACAACAAGCTAAAATTACAAGTAGCTTTATACTCATTTGCCATCTACACACATGCAAAAACTGCCACCTAACGTGTTCCGCTGAGAATGATCAGTAGGCAGCTTTTTAATTTGCAACCTTATTAGATAAAAACATCAGACATTCACGAGCAATGAATCGCCGTGACCATCCTGCTTCAGTTACACGCACATTTACACGCTCTGAAGTACACAAGTTGAGAGATGGGAAATAACTCTCATTGAAGACCACGAGCCCCATCAAAGGAGGCAGAAAAGCCAATTTACTCTCTGAATGAGAGCTGAAGAAGCTAAGAAAAGGACCTTCCTGCAAATTGGTGCGTTTCCATGGCCATGTGCAACCAAAGGGATTTTAGATGGCTAAGAGTTTAAAGTAGTACTCCACAATAATTTTAACAGGGAAGACAATAGGGGAATTAAGCATATTTAAGTTTAGTTTTGCTTTCAGCGTTTTTGGTAATGGAACTGTGGACCCTGTAAGGTTGTTGTAGTTCTCTGTTGAAGAGCCAACTCATTCAAATGGCTACACTGAAATTAAATACTTGTTATTTCCTTTTATTACTGCAGCTGTATTTGGGAAAATTTTAGCTCATGACCACAGTTTTCCAGTCACTGTATCTAAAATCATTTGGGATAAATAAGAAACCAAAGCACAGTCTACGAAACAAGCACTTCCAAAAGGCCATAAAACCTCATGACTACAGCCTACATTTCGTCTTGTACTCCACGCTGTCTCTACTAGTTCTCTTGTTTCTTTTAACTGAAGTGGTAACATGTTATGTCTCCAGCTTTCCAAATGCAACTGATGAAAATAAACCACATTTACTGAGATTCCACCCTTCTCCCGTCTCATCGTTCCACTTTAGCCACTCGGATTGTTATTACACGACTCACAACTGTGTAAGCTCTGCCCATCTCAAAGGTCCTGCCTGGGAGCACAGGAGATGACACCCAGAAGGACCTTCTGTGGTACCAGATGGTCCCTCAAGAACATGCACCAAATAAGAGGCAACCACCAGCGGAACTCCAGTCACGGACCCTCGTTATTTCACGTTCAAACGAGAGAAATTTAATCTGAAGAACTCCAGTTATTCTCAATTACTGACTTTAGTACTAATGTAAAAGAGTTTCTCCTCTTTGGGAAAAGCTCAATAGAAACAAATATTCTAAAAGAAATTCTGTGCAAAATTAAAGGCTTTAAGAAGCCTGGATATATTTCCCTATGAATTAGAAAAGGTTGCAAATATATTAAAGATACTGCTTTTTGGCTGATTAACTGGTTTACTCTTTGTCTCAAAACCTTACAGTGGATGATCCCAAAATCCTGTACCACTCACTCTGAACAAAGTCTCTTTGGAATGCGTAACGTTTGTTTCATTTAAAGGCTTGAAGTAAATTTTAAGAGACTCTTTTCATTCTTGTTCCTTCTCTAAGTCAAAGTTGATGGTTTTTGAAAAACTATCAGGATGCATTAATGTCACTCAACTAGCAAAACGTAACGTTCAGCACCTGTGTAGAACACCATGATTGAAGTGTTTGTAAATCAGGGTCTTCACAGGTAAATGCTGCCACAGGTCACTGCTGCCACCAGTTATTAAATATTTTAAAATACTCAATTTAAAAATATTTAATTTAAAATTAAAAGCCCTGAGAAGACTGAGCCGGCCCACCACAATTTTGCTAATTGACTCTCAAAGCTCATTCAGTCTCAACAAGCTGCATCCTATAAAGCTAGCTTTCCAGGCAAGGATTTTTGAGGGAGGTAAGTGAAGAGTATAATAAAGTTAATACTTACAAAAACTTTATCCCCAACCACATTTTCCAGCTGCAGCTGTCTGGTGATCTCCTTCAGGGCCGCTTTATCAGTAGTCTGCAGGAGGCCTGAAAGAAAACGACTTTCCGTGAAGAACTGGCAGGTCTCCTTCACCCCTTCACCTACAGCCACTCGAAACTTCTCCAGAAGCTTCTCTCCACCTCCCAGCTTTTCAAAAACTAATAGACAGTAACTTAGAACACATAATAAATTAGTTCAAACAATTAATTCACAACTGAACCAATTTTTAACATTTTGAAAAGTCATCAAAAGCACAAAAGTTCACTCTACAGAGGGAGGTACGAAGAAAGGTGTTTCAGGGCTCACATTCTCATTTTCCATAATCGGGGCTTGATTATAATTGCTGAAACCAAAATTTTTGTTCAGTACACACAACATGTAGCAACTGAATATAGCATAACATTTGAGTAATGCTGCATTACTTGCCATTCAGATGAACTTCCAAGAGGTTCTCTCTGACTTGTTTTATTTCCTTGAGTTCTTTTAAGACGTGATTTAATAACTAGGAAAAAAAAATACATCATTTCCTTGTAAGATGAATGTATTAACAGTAAAATAGTGTACAAATTGATATTACCAGACAGGAAACAGTGTCACCTGTATCCTGGATATGTTTACTGTTTATCAATTTATTTCTATTCAGCTGTGTTTAAAAGCTTGAAGGCTGCTTGCTGTAGCTATTAGCAATACTTCCAAAGTAATTTTTGTAATTTTTCATTCTTGAATACTTTCTGCAGTAAGAACCAACCTATTTATTACACTATATACTCATGTAAACATAAAAGACTTAAGTGTTTGCATAATATTAAAGTATACAACACTTAAGTTAGATACATGCTTCAACTAAAAAGAATTACTTTAAAATACCAAACCTACACTTGTCATGAACAAACTAAAACTACCACTCAGTATTCTACCTCCTAGCAATTCAAGTAACAACATTCTCTGACGTCTTTAAAATAGGATTAAGATACATTACCATTTTCTACCTATGAACAGCTATGGAGAAATCTACCTCTCAGTCTGCTCTTTTTACAGTTTTTTGATGTCTTTTCAGTCATTTTTACAGCGAAGACCCAACAGCACCAGCAGCGTCACTTTTAAAAAGTAAGCAAAAAGCTGGATTAGCTGCAAAGATTAACTCTGCGGTGAGAACCATCACAGAACTGTCGCGGGGGAAATGATGAAAGGCGGCAGAATCTACGATGTAGTCAGATCACTGAACGACAACCGCAGCTCGTTCTGAAAGTAAACGGTTCCGTTTTGCATGGTTTGGGTACCCGTAGCGCGTCGCGGAACCTGGTGAAGACAGGCACGAGTTCCAAAGCACGCACACTCCTGCGAGTCATTGTGAGGACCAACGGGTCCAACGTTTCGTCAGCCGCACATCAATCTATTCTGCTTTACAAAATCACCAGGAACTCGGCATTTGAAAAATATCAGAAACCTGTTAGAGCAGTCAGGCAGAAAGGGACCTGGGGGTACTAATGGACAGGAAGCTCAACATGAGCCACCAGTGTGCCCAGGTGGCCAAGAAGGCCAACGGTATCCTGTCCTGTATCAAAAACAGCGTGGTCAGCAGGACAAGGGCAGTGATCCTTCCCCTGTACTCTGCATTGGGGAGGCCACACCTGGAGTATTGTGTTCAGTTCTGGGCCCCTCAGCTCAGGAAAGAGATTGAAGTGCTGGAGCGGGTCCAGAGAAGAGCAACACGACTGGTGAAGGGACTTGAACATAAGACCTATGGGGAGAGGCTGAGGGAGCTGGGCTTGTTTAGTCTGGAGAAGAGGAGGCTTAGAGGTGAGCTCAGCACTCTCTAGAACTACCTGAAGGGCAGTTCTAGCCAGGTGGGGATTGGTCTCTTCTCCCAGGCATCAGCAATAGGACAAGGGGCCATGGGCTTCAACTCTGCCAGGGGAAATTGAGGCTGGATATTGGAAAGAAATTCTTTACAGAGAGAGTGGTCAGGCATTGGAATGGCTGCCCAGGGAGGTGGTGGACTCACCAGCCCTGGAGGTTTTTAAACTGAGATTGGACATGGCACTTAGTGCCATGATCTAGTCAATGGACTGGAGTTGGACCAAGGGTTGGACTGGATGATCCCTGAGGTCTTTTCCAACCCAGTCCATTCTGTGATTCTGTAAACCAATTTCTCCATATTGTTATCCAACAGAAGTAGCTCACTAGAGGTCAGCAAATGTTTTGAAATTCTACGGAAACAATTAACAATTCTCTCTTTAAAAACAGTCAGAGATGAAAATTTAGCTCCAAAAGCTCAAGGACCTCAGTGAAGTTTGACCTCGTACAGACTTTTAATACATGTTTATACCGCAGTCTTTCCTGATCCTCGGGCTCCAATAATGAGTGCAGAATTGCTTTCTCCGTGAACTGTAGTTCGTTTCAGCAGTTCCAGCAGATGTCTGTGTGGACAACAGCAATAGGTTAAAAACATCAAGCCAGACAACACACCCTGAAACTATGGAAAATGCAAAGAAACTTTATAATGTAAACTTGATACATTTCAACTTGCTCTCAAAGCCAACACTCAGGGCATGCAAAATGTAATACAATAAAGTACAAAAGGCTGAGTTACCAGATCCCTTAAAATATTCTAAAATATTAAAACATGCAAAAGTCAGGAGTATCACAAATTCATAAAGTTCTACGGTTCTCCACCACAAAAGGACAGACTTCAATAATTATTGCTTAAAAAAAAATAGATTGCTTTCTGTGATGCCACTATAGCCCGTGAAAAAGGAAGACTGGCCAACAGACTGACAGAAAACCTTGACAGCAGTAAAAATTAATAATCTAGTGGAACTTATTCATTTTGACAATCTTCATAAAAGTGACCATATGCTAAATTTAGCCATTTAAAGCTTGCGAACAGTAACAGCTATACCAAACTTCAAGTTCATATTCTATTCCCATCCAAAAGAAAGCAAAAAGAACAACTTTAAATTCTCTTCAGATAGACTTATCACCTCATATCACATTTAAAGTACTTGTAATAACTACTGACACATCAATTTAGTACAAATGCACACATTTATTATGGGGCAAGGGGGCTGTTGGGTTTTTTTGTTGTTTGTTTTTTTCCTTAGAATATTGACATCGTGCAAGCGCTTCTAAAGGAGTGATAGAGTTATTGTGGAACAGCTGCAGCAAATGCACGTGGTTTTGTTCACTATTTCAGAGCTAACTATAGCCAAGAGCCCTGACACAACTCGGGAAAGAGAAACTAAGTGCTGGGAAGTTCATCCTGTTTCCTCTCCAGATAATGGAGGCATATGAAGTAGAAGACAGTCTGCAATTGTCAGATTCACAACAAGAGAATTCAACTTTTCGCTTGGTCAGGTCATACACCATAGCCTTAGAATAGGCGCTTTAGGCATCTTTCAGGTTCAAAAAAGAGTTTCAGGAATTACAGATTTGAAACATGGACAAGAAATCCAAAACTCAGAGCCTGACAAAACAGCAAGCAACAGTTGTATAAAAACTTCATCAAAATTTCAGGCAAACAAGCATTATGCTGCAAGTCATTTGGAAAACAGAGGTAGCAGCAAATCCTGACTTAGCATCTGACTACTTTTTTTGCCGTGGTTAAAGTAGAAATTACTCACTATTTGAGTCTGCTCACTCACCTGTGCTGCTGTTCAGTCCCAAACGGTTTTCCAGTGGCATAACTGTGACAGAATCTTTCACGTAAAATTTTTTGCACCTACAAATGTAACACAAGACAGAAAGAAAGTTTGGTGCTTCAAACACCAGAATCTACCAACAATGTAAGTACTGCAATAACATAACAGTAAAATATGCATGTTACACTCTGTAACACGTACATTTTCACTGTCATCAAGGATATAAGGGTCTTGAAAGTAAGAATAAAGATGCAGTAGGCAGAATACTTAACACCCTTTTTGTAGCAGAAAAGAATTCAATGATAGCAACACTTGTCTTTGGTCCCTTCTGCTACAGCTTCTTTCCATAATCCCAAGGGGATGCTATACTTGTCACCAAAATTAGGGCAGGAGTACATCTATTTCATGGTTCTAACTTATTGTGCAATACAGGCAAGAAAACATTTACCAGCTGATTTTTAAAAAAATCACCCACTTAGTTATTCCCCCAAAACCTCAGGACTACACGTTTTGCACCACTGGCAACAACACTGCAGCCTAGTACCTTCAAACATTACGGAGTATCAAGCTCACAGGTTCTTTAAAGATTCAGTTCAAATATCTTGTTCCTAGAAGTTTGCAAGTGCGGTAGGAAGTCGTATAAAACCAAAGCTAACATTTTGCTTTCAAAGGACGGAACGAAGCCCGTCCAGCTTGATTACTAAAGTCCCAAAGCCCTTCAAACTGCATGCTGAATACTGTTATTTTAACTGTTAGTGCAGATGTATTGTTTGAGATATCTTTAGATACACTGACTTCTGTTTTTCACATTAAGAGCTGTTACTTCAAATAGTATCTTCAGTCCCCAAACAGCCAGCCTCCAGCTTCAGAGCAGATTTCTTCCCACCACCCAACTAGCAGCACACAAATTGGACAACCCCAATTTTTAAGAATGTGTAGGACTCTATACTATACTCTATACTCATCCCTCCTTTAAGCTCTTCTAACACACTGCGCACCCCATCCTTTGGTAATGCTCGGTGTCCAACTGAAGTGTTCATTGTCAAATAATTTCAGAGTGAACTGTGAATGAAGTGATTTTCCTTTAAAATCACATTTGAGCACCCTGTCTTTCAGTTGAAGTGAATGTCTATTTGACCTAGAACCCAACTACCCAACTGTATCATTATTGTGCACTTCTGTGTCCTTGTTTGTCCATTCTCTTCATCTGAGCTGGCTCGTCTTCCCTCCATATGGTTTTTCTCTACATTCTTCAGCTGCAACTCTTAACTGAGCCCATTTTCATTTCTGCTGAATCCTAAGAAATCATGAAAATGGATACAAGAACAACAGACATCTATTTTGCTAAAAATTCCACTTCATGAATGGAATTAATTTCTAATATGAACTTTTGTACCTGACTGTTCAGTTACTTTTTCTTCTACTGAAGTCCTACTGATTTAATTTCCAGATTTATTCTGTTTTACTGAACAATCTATCTGAACAGTCAGCATTGTCCATCCACAAGGGGAAAGGTTTTCTTCCAATAAAGAGATTTTGTAGTTAAGTGAAAGAAAGCTACTAAAATATGAGAAATCACTGAATCAGTGGTACTTCACTACATGACACATCACAGTTTTTAAGCAGACACTTGGAAAAACAGAAGAAGAAAGCTGTTAAAAAAATAAGTCTGCAAGATTCTGATTCATCCTTCAAACTGGAAGATAAAGACTCTGTTTAAATAAAAATAGATTTATGCAAATCCGTTGCCACAAACACCTGTAAAAGCGCAAGACCATTCTTTACCATTTTTATTAAGACTCCAAACTGCAGATCATTACCGTAACACCTGAAGCCAGCAAACATGAGCCGAGAAGCTGAAAGGCATTCAGAACCTAAATACAAAACCCATTTACAGTCCTAGAACTGACATCAAGTATCTGCACATGCCTTTTCAACTGGTCTAGTAAAAAACTACAGAATGACAGGGATGGCAGAGGATGGAAAAGTTTCATAACTTAAAACCAAAGTCAGCTAATGAAAATGTTACTAACCTGTGAAATGCACTCGCCATTTGCTCCACTGTTCTCTTTCAGCTTACGTTTACTCATTGCAGAAGTTTTAATCTTTAAATAAGAAAGAGAATATAAGTTATACTAAATTACTCCATTTTCCAGATAATTATATTTGTCAGAAACTCGACTTAGATGTTAGCAAACTAAATGTAGTACAGCAAACACAAGACAGTTGCTCATTTCTAAGCACTTCAGTTGTAATGAGTATCTTTTAACTGATAAAAATACAGTAGTTTATATTACTAGTGAAAAAAAAAAACTCAAATCATTTTAAATTCATTTCTGATCGGATGCAACCCATGTTTACATACAACTTCTGAACAGCATTTGCTTTGGGATGCCTTTCAGCACAATGCAAACTGCACCCAATGCAACAGATATTAAAGGTGTTCTTCCAAGCTTTTCTACCAAAGTCCTTAAGGACAAGGATACTGTTCACAAGCCTGTAAATGACGGGCCAAGTTCCACCGAGACACAAGTTCCACATTGTTCTAACAAATGACATTTGAACACCTTCTTCTCTGACCAAATACCAAGTGTAATGTGTTCATTTTCATCATATTTAAGATGGTCTGAAACAGTGTATTTATTTTTTTGCGGCTGGAACAAGCTATAGGCACATGGTAACATGTTAAGCCACAACTAAGTTTTTATAGGACATCTGGCTACCCATGTTAAAACTGGTGCAGCGTATAACAATAACCACAGTGACTCTCCAGATAAAGAACATAAATAAAAACCAACTCGCCTTCTTCCTGCGAACAGAAAGCTTCCAAGACTTGCTCCACGGCAATCTACACTTATTCCACACAGCCGTCCCCCCCTTCTCCCCGTTTTGCCCGTTCTATTTTAAGGCAGCATCCTCCATCCCCAGCACGGCAAGCTGTGCCTGCAAAGGACCAGGCTGGCTGCTGGAAAATACATAAAAGCAGCAGTCACTAGGGAGGCAGATGCAGAGGAGCACAAGGCACAGGAACACAAAGCCCCAGGGGCTCAACCGAAACCATTACATTCATCAAGCAGAAGTGCAAGAGCATCGAGACCACCGGACGAGGAGCGTCCCCGTTCCCGGTTTCTACTGAGGGCTCAGAAGGTTCCACCGAAGCGCCGCATCACCGAGGGCTTTCAGCGGGAAAACCGCGAGCACCGTGCGAGCTCCCGGGCGGACGCCCCCGCCGCACAGGAGCCCCGGTGAGGAGAGACAGCAGCAGCCGGGACCCCCGGCAAGCCAACCCGGGGCCCGCGGCGCTCGGCGGCAGCGTAGAATCAGTTTGGGTGGAAAATACCCTCAAGATCATCGAGTCCAACCATAAACCAGCCTGAGAACCTCATGTCCGTCTGTCCAGCCCTCCAGGGATGGTGACTCCAGCACTGCCCTGGGCAGCCTGTTCCAATGCCCCACAGCCCTTTGGGGAAGAAATTGTTCCCCAGATCCAACCTCAGCCTCCCCTGGGCAACTTGAGGCCGTTTCCTCTGCTCCTGGCGCTTGTTCCTGGGGAGCAGAGCCCGACCCCCCTGGCTCCAAGCTCCTTTCAGGCAGTTCAGAGATCAGAAGGTCTCCCCTCAGCTCCTGTTCTCCAGCTGAACCCCCAGGTCCCTCAGCCGCTCCATCACACTTGTGCTCCAGCCCCTCACCAGCTCCGCTCCCTCCTCTCCACTCGCTCCAGCGCCCCGCGGTCGCTCCCACAGCGGTCGCTCCCACAGCGGTCGCTCCCACAGCGGTCGCTCCCACAGCGGTCGCTCCCACAGCGGTCGCTCCCACAGCGGTCGCTCCCACAGCGGTCGCTCCCACAGCGGTCGCTCCCACAGCGGCCCCAGCACCGGCCCCGCGGATCGCGGTTCGTCCCTCACCTGACGCGGCCGCAGCTCAACCGCCGCCCGCGCGCCCCGCCGCGCCCCGCCCAACTGCCGCGCTCCCGGCAGCCCCCGCGCCGCCCCCCACGTGACACCGGGCTCTCCCCCCTCCCTCCCGCCCCCTCACTTCCGCCCCATCCCTCCCCACCGCTTCCTTCCGCCCCGCAGCCGGATCTCTTTCCGGGTGCGCGCACGGCCCTGTGGGAAGGCACGTCCCTCCCTCTCCCCCCCTCCCCGCGGCCTCCCGAGCTCCCCCGCGGCGCATGCGCAGTGGCTGCTCCCCTCTTCCTCCCCGGCAGCGCCGGAGCCCCAGCAGCCGGAGCAGCAGCAGCAGCTGATGATGAGGAGCGCGGGGGGGGCGGGGGGACCCGTTATTTATACCGTTAAAGGGACAGGCCGCTAATTCCGCTCGGCATCGGCGCGGGGGGCCGGTGCCAAGCGCCCCCCCCGAGTTACTCCCCCCCCCCTCCCCGCTCCCCTCAGCGGAGGAGCCCGGGGAGTTTCTTCCCCCCCACACACACGGCGGACTCGTCGGCGGAGGGAGAGCGCGGCCGGGAGGCGGCCCCGGCGGGAGGCAGCTCGGCGGGGGAGCGGCAGGAGGCAGTTGGGCAGCCCCCACCCCCTGCGCTCCCCTCCTCCCCCTTTATTACCCTTTGTGTGCGTCTCCGCCTGCGCCGCTCCGGGGCCGGCCGGGCGCCGGGGGGCCGCTGAGGTGAGTGCGGGGCGGCGGCGGGGCCGCGGGAGGGGGGAGCGGCGGCGGCGGCGGGGCCGCCCGCTTGTTTACCTCAGGGAGGGAGCGGGAGGGGGCCCGGCGCTCGGCCGCGCTGGGCCGCGGGCGGCGGGGAGGGGGCGCCGGGCGCCCGCCTGTCACTTTCTGCCCCTTCCCAGCTCGCCCCGTACGGTCCTGCCGGAGCTTTGTTGTCGCCGGGGCCGCGGGTGATGATGCTCCGGCCCTGCTGCTCTCCTCGCCGCCCTGGGGGCTGCTTCTTCACCGAGCCCTGGGCTGGAGGTTGTGAGGAAAGTTGGGGGAGGCTGCGGTGGGTGCTGAGCCCCCCGAGCTGGTCCTGAAAGTGCCGCTGGCCTCGCTTCGGGGGGTGGGATAGCGGCGGGGGACCCTCGGGGCTCGCTCCCCCCCGGCCGGGCTCCCTGCGGTGGCTTCAGGCCGTTATTTGACTTGTTAAACCCCTGCGGTCGTTAAGGCCCCGGCCGTACAAAGACCCGCTGGGGAGCTCAACTTCCAGGGGCTGTCCAAGAACCCGGTGTTGGCAGGATTGGTTTTGCTGTTCGATAGCGGTCCATGGTTATCGGTGGTGGCCGGCTATATTTGGTCATTGGTTTGCTCAAATATATATATATATCATGAGGTGTTTTTCCGTGGCCTTCTGCTGGGAAGGCCAAATGTCTCCGTTCGCGCTGGCGGTGTTGCTGGTTTGTTAGGTCAGGTAGGGCTGTTTGGCTGATCTGACCGTTATTTCTACTGATTAAAAGGAAAGTTACGTGTCAAAGTGTGTGAAAAAGATTGAAATGTAAGGGGGCAAACTCAATGCCTAACTCAAGGAATGTTGGAACAAGCCTTGTAGAGATTTGTAAGAATCCCGAAGTAAGAGTTTGGGCATTAATGCCAAGTTGAAATAAGAGTCCTCTACATAAGTAGGATGTTTCTATTGAGATTGCTGTTGTCCGCTTATTTCTGGAGCTTAATTACGTGCTCGGTAATTTTAAAAAGGCGGTTTGAGCGCTCAGTTTATGAATTACCGTGGAGCGTGCTGAACCATGGAGTGGGCCATGAGTACGTATTTTGGTGGGGCATCGCGGTTAAACGGTGGTCGGCGGAGAGCGTGTGTCGTCTCAGCCCCGCGATAAAGAGCCTTCCTGAAATGCTTTGGTGTCTCCCATTTCTAATTTGTACACTCGTGTCTTGTGCAAAGCAGCAGGTTTGCGATCACACTGGAGTCTGAGAAAGCCGTGACTTGGTGGCATGGAAAGAATGAAAGAAAAATATAGTTGGACTGATACTTAATGGCACTGTGAAGAAGAATTGAAGGCCACAGCCATGACTGTAGTTCTTTATAGTAGTTTGCTGCTAGTTTTCTGTTAGCTTGTGCAAACAGGATGACTTTGGTTTTAAACACGTGAAAAAATTCAACAGCGATAATCTTCTTCAAAATCAGCAGATATGTGTGTAAAAACTCTGGTTTTTAAATGTGTGTCTGTCCTTTGAGTTAGTTTACTACGGGCAAGAGTTGGACAGCAAAAGACTGACCAGGAAAAAAGAACGCTGTTTTATTATTTTATATTTTATTTCTTTCGTGACAATGCTGCTTTTCTCAACCTGAGATACCGTTGATCTACTTTCATCCGTACATGGAAACCTATAGCTGCTTCAGGATTATGCTCCCAATGTATGTAGAGCTGCAGATCCGCCTGCAACTTTCATGGCCTACAGCTGATGAGATGTATTATTTATTACAGGCATTTAACACTTTAATTTCTTTGTGTTTTAGTGTTAAAAATAGCTGTGTTTTGATTTAATATGGTTGCTCGGTAAAATACTCTAACAGAATGCTAAAGCTGGACAGAATAATTCAGAATCTTCTCTTGCTTTAAATCCTAGAGATACAATTAAGTAATAAAACGTTCATTTCCATAGGCCTCCAGCCCCTGTGCTGGAAAGACAATCGCTGGTTTGGGGGAACTGGGTAGGGAAGGTCCATGCTGAGGAGCCGCTGGTGGGGCTGGGGTCCCAGGTTGTGTTGGAGGCAAATCCTGCAGCGCTGAGCACAAAGGGGTCCAGCGCTAATTTGGGGCTTCTGGCTGCTGTCACAACAACCTTCTAAGAACTGAAAGAATTGAATCTCTCAACCTGTGTCAGGGAGGATTGTGTGCTGTCAGCAGCTATAACTGAAGGGCAATACAGTTTTGGTTTGTTTGGGTTTTTAAAGCTCTTTTTGCTGCTATTATGAATGGGTATTTACAATTGCTAATTTCATTTAGGAAAACTTTGTATTTTCCAATTATTTTTCTTTTTGGCCAAAAATAATAATTATTTTCCTGTATTCCACGTTAGTGGCTTCCCAGGTACTAAGTCAGAGAGATTGTTTTGAATTAGCAAGGAACCCATGGCAAAACCTAGGCTGTTTCTAGATGTAAAGATGCTGTTTGGGCCAGACTTATGTTTGTCTTTAACAGCCCTTCCTTGGAGTTTGCTGTCCTACCTTTCTTTGTAGATGAATGGGTTAGTTTCTATTTAGACTAGGTAAGCAGATGTTTGAAGAGAATAGTTATGATGCAATACTTTCAATAATTTAACTTTGCTTCAGTCCTTTCGTGCTTCTTTGGCTGTGGAGGAATCAGTCTTCTTGTCGAAAAGTACTGAAGGTCTTGGCATAAGTAACAGTCCACTCAAAAATGGGGTGCCTTGGTTTTCAGCTGGCTTGTTTAATTTGGTTTGTCAGTAGATTATTTTATTTTCCTACTTTTATTCGTGGCGATTCGTTGTATACGAAAGATCAGTAACTCGAACACAGTCCATAACGACAAAATTAGTTTCTGAATCAGCAGCAAGTGCTCGTCGTGGATGTTTTTTCTGGAAAGCAGTGGACCAGGTGGGTGGCCCCCATGCCCATCTGGAGCCCCACTAATGTCAGCCTGTCGTTCTATGGGCTTAAGAGACCACATGCACAAAGCAGCTTGCAAGAGAGGAATCTCATCTATTAATGGCTCAGGACACAAATTTTGAAAGTATCTGAGCTTCCTTTTCAAAAATACTGTCAAAACTTTTGAAAAGCGGGGGGTTCTGTTTCTTCTTTCGGGCTTGTTCAGTTGTCTGTGGGCTTGGTTTTGTTTGGTTGGTTTTTAAGGACCCTGTTTTAGTTTCTGTTTTTTCCCAATGGAAGTATCAAAGGTACCGTTGATTTCAACACTAAAAAGATACAGGATACCTTTTTGAATGCTCTTATGTCATTAAGGACCTGCTTATTCTTTTTAAGAGTTATTTGAATGTTTGAAACCACAGGCTTTCACTGCCTTTTCTTTGTAATTGTTTTTGGAACTATTAAGTGGGATAGTACTGCCCAATCAGCTTCAAATAGGCACAGGAACCAAGGCCTGTATTAGGAATGCAATTTTGGAAGAGCCTTGGAGCCGGATAAAAATTAAAGCATCCTGAAAGCTATGTAAGTTGAGTTAAAGCAAGGGGGATGCTAATAAAAAGCATCAGTTAAGAAATTAAGAAGTGCTGACTCTTCTCTCTTCAAATTTCAAGATCTTTCTTATAGCGATACCTATTTTTTTGATAAATCTAGAAGGGAGTTCTGACTTTGTACTGTTTTTAAATGGAGGTAAAATTTGTTAAAACTGCTTAGCTACAAACTTATCAAGTTTATGAGTACATATGCATATATGTTTAGCTACATACACAAATGCATGTTTATATACAAACAGTATATAAAAGAAGTGTAAAAATCAGATACTTACAGTATGTAAAATTAAAGCAACTGTGTGGCTCCAAAGATCTGTATTTCAAGCCTTTTACCTCCAGGTTGTTGTTTTGATCTGGCACATGGCAGCAGGAATCAGTCATTACCACGAGCTGGCTATTCATAGAGCTTTGTGAAATGAGGTGATGTCTCAGTTGATCTGCAGCCTGACAGGTGTTGCCATCACAAAAATCTCCATTCCCTCCCGGCCTTCCCATGGGAGTGACATAGGGACGAATGCTGGAGAGCTGTTTGAGCGTCGGTTCGTTGGGTTGGAGCTGAGGAACATTGTAGAGAGCAACACTCAGAGCTGGAGGTGCACAAGAGACACTTGGCACTTCATTCTTTGGGGATTTTTATTTCTGAAAACCTCTGCTTCAGGAGCTTTAAATTTACTTAAAAAGTGAAATGGTAGAAAGTCTGAAATTCTTTTTGAGGTCTCTGATAACTTTATCAAATAAAGAATAAAGCATCTCACGACTCTTGTTTAATTCTTTATATCTTCTATAGGAAATATTTTAAAATAAGCAAATAGTATTTTAAAAATTATAATCTTGTCACAGTATCTGGTAGCTAAGACCTATAGAAGCAGTATGCTAATTACATTATTCCTATATGAGGGAAGATTGAAGGCCAGGATTAATACAATATACATATTCTCATAATTTTTGATGAGTCTACATTTTCAGTGACATTAATTCCAAACTTTTTTGGTGACTTACTGGAGGAGGAGTAATCTGAAATGTAAATAGCATCTTTAATAATAGGCCCCGTGGTTTGCAGTGCCAGTAGCGTGGCCTCGATAGGAAAAATTCCCAAGTGAGGGAACTAGAACAGTTGTCAATTGTTTGCTCAACAAATCCTATTGGATCAAATGGTGATATTCTCAACATTTAGATAAAGAGAGGCTTGCGATAATGTTGCCTTGAACCCCGCTGCTAGGGGAAACAAACGCAGTCTAAGTTAGTAGAAAAGGAGAAGTCGGCCAAAAGAAGGTAGGCCGACAGGTCAGAAATACAGATAGTCCGTTTTTTCTATTCATACTGCCTGATGTTTCAAAAAGCGTGTAAATTACATTTCCAGTTTGCCAATTTTAGCCTTTATTTTTAAACCCTGGTAGATCATTGCCAACACATTATTGAGGATTATCTGTTGTGACAAACTAAACTCCTTATAAAAACATTTAAAACACTTGGGTTTGTCTTCATCCTTTAGGGTTTTACCCGTGTACCTCATGTATATTTTCATATACCTATATGTATACCCATGCACATATATTTATACACGTGTGGATGTGTATATAAACGGATATATATGATTAGTGCCACTAGAAAGAGTACAAATTTAGTGTGTTTTGGTAGGACTCAAGCTGTAGCATTGACAATAACAAGCAGCTCTCAATGGCTTTATATCTTGACTGTGTTTGCACCTAATCTACTTTTAATTTCTATATATTTTAAATATATATATTTATATATAAGACTGCAGTGAAGACTTACGCATCTATTTCATTTTTTTATATAAGCATACTGTCAACTTAAAGAGGTGAATTTTATTTCTTTTATATGTATGTAGAAAACAAGCACAAAAATGTTTTTGCTGGATCCTCTCATCCAACTCCTTGATGAGAGGAAGAATTGTAGTATCTTCTATTTTTGTAAGAAAACACTGCAAAAGTGGACAAATGACATCTTGTTGGTTAAAGAAACAAAGAAGTCAGAAACCTGTGGCAAGATAAATGTGTGTGTATATGTGTATATATATATATATAAGAACAGAACTTTCTTTAGTCTTTTATGGATGTGGGGGCAGGAGGGGGATATGTTGTCCCCTCATAATCTTTTGGGGGAAGAAGCTTGGCTAAAGCAAATCATGAGAAGGATGAGATTTAAGAGGCAGACGTGATGGTGTAAATCGGTGAGGCAACGTGTTCTGGTCGTGTGGCTCTTGAGCGTGGCAACTTGAAATGTACAATACGATAAGATCTGCTGGTATTTCAGAGTTCAGTAACTTTTCTTGATGCATTTTTGAAGTCTTAAGAGAAGAGGCCTTTGGAAAACACTGCTGTGTTTTGAAACCATTTCTTCTATAGTTTTCTGGCTTTTGATTTTCTTTTTCTTGAAGGATCAGCCCATGTTTCTCAAGGATAGCCCCCTTTGAAAACTTAGTCATTTCCTCAGCAGACTCTCATTCATACTACCTTAGGAAAGGTTAGGCTCTTTAAAAATACTCTTTTAAAACATATTTTTTTCCTCCTTTAGCATTTTGTCGCACAGGCGTTGTTGCCGAAGGGTTTCTTGGCCGTTGTAGGAACTGTAATCTAGTTAAAAGGCTTGTTTATGCTTCTCCTCTCTGTTCTGCTGATGGTATTAGAGCCGGGCAGCTCGCTCTTCAGAGCAGTCAAACTTCAATTAAAGCTGCAGCCTTCAGTTTACTAAATATCAATATGTTCATGGCAGCTGCAAATAATTGCAGAAAGGATGAAAGTAGAGTGGTGGCCTGTGATTTCTCTCTCAAGAAGTTAATTTTTCACTTGTTGTTCTTTTTGTATTTAGAATCCTGCACGCATGTTGGGATTCAGAAATGTGTTGCACATGGTAGAAGCTGTCTGTGAAAGACTGAGATCTGTATTTGGGACTGTAGCTTTTCAAGGCAAACCAGTCATTGATTTCAGTGGAAGTTTTGTCCTAAATAAGGGCTGTAGAGCATGTTCCTCTATATTGGAGCAGGTATCAAAGTTGTTCTACCACAGCCAGTGCACAGGCTGTTGCCCACACTCAAAGTACCACTGACTTTGTATTAGGTAAATTAAATATTGAGGGCTGTGAAGTCCTACCTTCTCAGGGTAGCAAGAATGTGCTATATTTAGTGGACAATAACTCAAGAATTTGTGCGTTTAAAAAAAATGCTAACTATAATAAAATAGATTTCATGTAATACTTTAAACTTCAGGCCGATGTTTGGGTTTAAGGATTACGTATTTAAAAATGTGTGAATTGTTGGAGCCTTTTAAAACGCGCATGGTTTTCCTTCAAGTCTGCTTTGGTATTATTAAGTAATAATGCACGTATGTGTCTGTGGGCCATCTGAACTGAAGCAGCAAACCATATCTGGCCTGTAGGCTATTGGTTCCTCACCTCTGTTTTAAAATTAGTAAAATCATTTGCAGCATGATTCATTTCTAAAAATTACTTGTCCATCTGTGCTGAGCGTACTAGCTATAAAGTTGCAGGGCTGGCTGTGGTAGTGTTGATGTTTTTTCGGAAAGTTGCACTACTCTCGTAACATCTTTGTTATATCGCGCTTCAGCCAAGTTGTTGTTCTCTGAGAAATACGTGTGTGTTAGGCATGTAATTTGGGCTATTATGATATTGCCATGTAAGGTGATTTTAGGGTTTTTTTTTAATATTAGTAAAATATTTGGGCTCTTCATAGTTTGTTATTAAAAATCTATATATGAAATCTTTATACTGAGAAAAAAAATAAAGGGTCTATTCTGTTTTCACTGGTGTCAGTGCTAAAGTATTTATTAACTTCCGTGGGTGCCGGATTAAGCCCTAAACCTGAATTCTTTTTGAGTTCTAACTTCACAAAGGTGTTGGGGAATGAGCAGTTCTAGCCATGTAACGACCCCAAAAGCTGCTCACTAGGCAGCTTCCTAATCACCTGGTATGTGGATTCCTGGTGGATCCCCTCACGTATTTCCCCTTCTTCCTGTGCTTGTGGGTGTTGCTGGGCTTTCTCCTGAGCTCCGCTTCTGAAAAACTTCAGGTATAAATCAGTCTCAGTCATTTTTTGCAACTCAAGTCGTTATCAGCTGTAGGAGCCCTGCTAAGAATCTGTAGGCACATGGTGAGCTAGAACGTAATGAGCATAGCCCTGCAACTGAAAAATAAACAGCAGATTAGAAGATAATAATTTTTAAGTCTTTTTTTAATGTAAAACAAAGTTATACACACTTTTTTGCCAGTAAAGGTATTCCTGTGTGTAGGAACTACATTGTTTGTCTTACAGTTATTGCTCTGATAGTTATTATGTAGTTTAGTCAGAGAATGAATTTATAAACTTTGTAGACTAGTTGTTTGCATTTTTTCTTATATTTGAAAACAATTAGTCGACTTTTTCCAAATATTGATCTATGCTGAATAAAAATAATTTCAACTCTTGTTCAGTTTTGGTTTTTTTGAAGTTGTGGGTTTGATACACCAACCTGAGATACATCCCATAATAGAACTGTTGGGAGTATGTTAAACTGATTTTTAATATAATTGCATTTAACAAAACAGTAAAAAAAGTGTTAATATTCATCTTTGGCTAATGATTGCAAATGATTGTAATACCTTGTGCGCACTGGAATTACAGTGTCTGTATGTCTAGAACGTTTCTGAGCGTCTATTATAGAAAAAATGAAATACTTTTTAGTTGCTGTTTTGGTAGAGAGTAGTCAAAATTCACATGCAATATATGAAAATCTTCATTATAATATCAGTGAATGTAAACTTATTACTGACAACTGGTGAACCTTAAATTGAAGATATCGCAAAGTTATTGTTGCCTTGAAAGCAAGCTCTTTATAGAGACTTCTATTTAATATCCTAGCGTAGGGCCTGAAAAAGCCTGTTAGCATGTGTCTTGGAGGTCTCCATAGAGAGCTGGTAATTTGGGATTAGGTGATATTAATTTGTATGTTTATCAAAAATTTGTCAATAATTACTACTTTTTTAATTTCTGCCCAATGTAATCCATAATTGTTCCATCCTCAGTTTGCATAGACTCTCATGTTGTTCACTTTTGCTTCACTCACATAGGTTATTTTGCCCTAACAGAAATACCTAAGAACTTACTAACAGTTAGTTGGTCTGCAAGTCATGTTTGATGCTCAGCTCGGCGTTTTTCGGTGTGTCAGCAGCACAGTGAGTTTGGAATGCCACAAATAAGCTTGAAACTTCAGAGAACGCATCACTAGGTAGAAACATTGGTATTTTTGTGCAAACACAAGATGGTGAAGCCCGCTTCACCGGAGAGGCGAGTTCCCTGGAGCTGCAAGGTGCTGCCGTGGATAAGTCCTCCTGCGACTTACTGTGGTATTCGATGTGAGGTGTGTTTATTTGAAGGGAAGCTGGTGTTCTGCTCTCTGTAAGAATACAGAGAATTATAACTGAAAGCTTCCGTAGGGGCCTTGTGGTGCGGGAGTAGGAAGGAAGCGAGTGTGAGACGTTAGGAAGGAGCGGACTTTGGGGAGAGGTTGGTGTGCAGGGGCATGTGCCTGTGCATGAAGGGTTTGCCATGGCAGAGGGAAGGAGATTCGGTAACGGACGTGATGGTGACAGTTGATGGAAAAAAATCTTGTTAACCTTACCAAAGACACAAGTATGAAGCCCCATGGCTTGTATTTTCACACACAGTATCAACTAGAAAGTGTTGCTTAATCGCAGTCTTTAGGGATTTGAAAAGGGAAATAAATAGGCATTCGACCGCCCAGACTTGGAAGAGCTTAAAGTTGTTACAGTTTGGGTCATCAGGCGTGTTTGGACACCAAGCCCCGCAGTTTTCAAATGATACCTGGTGTCAGCAGAAGAGAAGTCCAGAGATATCTTTGAGGACTTTGGCCTGGATGTTTGGATTTCCACAAGTTAAGTCTCTACGCAACTAAATATATGACTTGAGCTCAGCTTTTTCTTCTTTGTCGCGCTTCAGTCCTCTCTGGTGGCTGCAAACTCCTCGTCTTGGTAGGAGGAAAGCAATTGCTGCTGGTTCCGTAGCATAAACAGCTTGTTTGACAGAGACCTACGCGTTGAAGTTTTCCTCAGGAAAAACATCCCATGGTTATATTCTGAAAAGGGTGGCTGAAATGCTCAGCATGCCTTCCCTGCCTCGCCATTATTTTATTTACTTTGACTATATTCTTTCTTACTCGTCTCTTGAGTAAACAATTCTAATCCACGGCTGTAGATGCAAGTCCTTTTTGTTATTTATTTCTGAACCTCCCTATATTTTTAAGCATCCTTTTGACATCGGATGACCAGAAGTAAATAGAGTACTCCTAGTGAGGGGAAAACCACTGATTTATATGGATTATTCTAATCCAACATCATGCAAGCAAAATCAAAAAATAGTTTGACTACCTAATGATTCAGAAATGCGGAAGTGTTGCCAAAAATGTTAGCATTTGTTAGCTTTACACTTGAGCAAATGCATTCTGGTAGAGAATTTAGCTTCTTTGTTTTAACTCTTATCTTTAGAGTTTTAAGGCTGTGAATTTATTCCAGAAAAGCAGAAGCCTGTGGTTTACAATTAATAGAAAGATGAAAATAGTTTTCTACATTTCTTGCATTATCCTTTTTGGATAAATATTTCTAGACTTACATGTACAGGAACAAACATTTTTCTATTGAGTATAGCCAGAAAAGTTGTTTGATTTTGGGGTTTTTTTCATTGAACAGGAGCTTTAATATGATTTAGCGTTTTCTCGTTTGAGATAATGGTCTGAAGTACAACTTGTGCCATAGGAAATAAATTCAGTATACCTTAGTGAGGAAAGGAGTATCTCTTAAATAACGTGGGTTTCTGTGTATTTTGAGTGATTAAGTATTTCAACAGAAATAGGAACAAAATGTCTTGAGGAACCTGAGCAGAAGTCGGAACCAGATGTGTTGATTTTGTAAGCATTAAACAGTCTGCATTTTTAAAATGATTCTCTGATCCCTTTGAATTCAGTGGCTGACTAAATTATTTTATGTGCTGCTTATGCATATTTGTCAATCATAACTGGAGCTCTGGTATTACTGTAACATAGAAGAATAGTAATAATGAGGGATTTCTCTTTTTCAATGACTTCTGTGAAAATTATTTTGGACCTAATACAGGGGGATGATTTTGCATAGTTCAATAATGAATAAAAAAAGAAAAGTGGTAATTTAGGATGAACAGTAAAAAGACTTCTTATAATGAGAGAAACTTGATTTCTAAATTTAATTTCTATTGGATAGCTGAAATTCAAATGGCTGATATTATTCTATGTTAGCTTCTTAGCTTTGCTGCAAGGGACTATCTTTGCACCTACAAGAAATTAACTTAATTTTTTGATTACTTTTTGCCTGTTCAAAACAAAACAACAACAAAAAACCCCACAAACCTGTCCCCAAATATTTAAATGTATGTTTTTCTCTAAACTGCAACAGCTGTACAATGTTTTAAATAAATATTCTAATACAGTTCTGCCAAAAACCGGAAAAGGGGATTTGTTCAATCAGCTGAAATAAAAATTCTTTGCAAACTAGCAATGAGTTACTTATGCATTCTCCCCATGATTCAGCATTTCATGAAAAATATGTTAATAAATATTTGCCTTAACTTAGAAAACCAGATTTGGGAGGATTTGGTTTTCTGTTTAGATTTTAGAGTACTACCCGCGTCAGTTGGCTCTTTGACTTCAGAAAGGTTGGAGGGGAATCTGACAAAGGGAAAATGCCTCTTCTGCATGAAATACAAATACGTGCTCAGCAACTGGATTCATCTCTGACAATATTTCTTGTCAGATTATTTTCTCACTAGTATAAAATTTTACGGCCAAACTTAATTGTTTTGGATAAAAGCGAGGACAATAATTTCTGTAACTGGAGAGTATGAAGTATTAAGTGGTAAATACATGGACAAGTGAAGTCTTTAAGAGTACTGGCCTCATTTTCACTTATAACCTGGGAGCTCTACATGACTTTTACTATTACTTTATTTTAAAGTACAATGCCTTTTCTACATAGAAAAGTAAGAGTCATACATTGTTATGTAGTATTTTTTTTAGTTTATTTTAATATTATGTCCCATTACAATATTAAATATTAATAACATGATTTTGGGTAAGAAAACTTTAAAATCCTTTCTGGACAGACACTGTATTTCTGTAAAGATGATAATTGCTCTCCTAAATTTGAATAGCCTAAGTTCGTGTGCATACATACGTGCCTTTTTTTGGGGGGGGTGCTACTTGATTTGAAGATGTTCTGTCAAGGTTTTGTTTCCCTTTGAGGAGCATGGGGCTTGTACCTCTCCGAGAGGCGGAGTGGAGCTTATTTTTCTCTGTGCAATGGAAAAAGAAGTTTATGACTTGGGCAAAACACTTTCTCCATTTCTGTAGAGACTTGTGTGTTTAGCGCCCAAAAAAACTTTTTCATAAACACAGCTATAGAATACCTAAGGCAATTCAATTCATCTTTTCAAGGGCAAAGGGTTTTTTTTTCTTTTCTTTCTTTTTTGATTACATTTTTTGAGAAAGGGAGCTGTCAGAACGAACTTTATAGTTTTTCTTTTGTTGCATTGACACTCCATAAAATTTTATTTTAGCAGATTTGATCCAAGAAGGAAGAAAACGATAGACTACAAGTAGGGCACAGAACAAAGTTGTAGGTTATTAAATATTTTCAAGGAGAAAAGGAAGTAGTTGAGTGTGCTCACAGAGGTTCCTGAGAAGCCTGGAAGAGATTATCTTCAGCCAACAGTAGGTAAGGAAGGCCAGGGTGTGAAGGGAACACTGAGCTACCAGCGCAAAGGAAATTTGAGATATTAGCCTGGTTCAAAACTGGTTTTGCTTTAGATGTCTTCTGACTCTGGAATCCTTCAGCTGTGCTGTGAGAGAGTTTTGAGCACGCAGATTAAAAAGTGGATGTTAACGTCTTGAAATAGACATTTTAATAGGCTTTTAGCTATTTTTTAAGTGAATTTATCATTAAGGAGAAATGATAGCAAGGCAACAGATGAAGTGGACAAATTTAACACGTCACACACGTGTTTGGTTTTGGGGAGTGTTTTTCCTCCCTCTCCTGCTGCCCACATTTGTGTACGTTTTCCTGAGAACTGGCCCCTCTCGTGACGGCCTGGGCAGTATTGATAGAATTAGTGAAGGGTCATTTGGCCAGAGGGTTCATGTCATAATCTGTCAGCTCGGTTCCGTCTGGCAGGTGAGCCGTGTGTTTAGGCAAGTGTCTCCTTCCACCTATGGCACCAGTCTTCTCTCTGCACCCCGCGGAGATTTCTCAGCTGGGTTTTACTTGGTCTCCAGCAGTGAATTTGTCAAAAAGACATCAGCATTTAAAAAATATATATATTAGCTGTCCTCCCAGCCCTGTGAATTGCTAATGCTTCAGGAACGTACACTGGAGAGCGTGGGGTGTGTACGTGTGGAGCAGCGGAGCAGGTGGAGCCAGGTGAGCTGTGCCGAAGCTGTCAAGACTGGAAGATCTGTCTTGTCCTTGCCAGTTGAGACTTGTGCTAGGCTTGCAGGTATCGTGAGCATAATCCTTTAGTCAGATGCCATTCTCACAGAAAATCACATGTTATTTTAGGTGCATGGGATCGCCCCGGAAAAGTGCTCGGCTGATACTGACCACCTCAGGTTATGTGGTCTGTATCAGGGCATATTAATGTTACAGAACCTGCCTGTGCGTAGACTTACATATGTGCAAACACGTATGGAGCCTGCTTGCACAGCCCAATAACCTTTGTGCTGTCTGTAGCCCAGATGTGTACAGCTGTGGCTTGCAGTTGCACTTTATTGTTGCTGGCTTTCTGAAGTCGTAACTGCTGTAGCCAGCCTGTGAATTATCACACTGTGAAAGATTGTTTGTCGTCCTTAAGCCCTCTTGCACAAGTGTTTGCCATCACCTATTTTAAGCCAAGGTACAGATGATTCAATTACGTTCTTCACTTCTGCCTTTTTCCAGCTCGTGTCAAACCCCGATTCTGCCGCTGTGGGATGGGCTGCAAGTTCTTAGGGCTGAACTGTTTTTTTCAGCAGGTTACAGAGATTTTTGTGAGAGTTACAGCCAGCTTTCCGGCAGCCCCTTCTGACTTGTAGGTGGCACTGGATCCTCTCAGAGGGGAGTTTGAGAACTTTGTGAAGCAGCTACTGTAGCTTCTGTAACTGGCTTCTGATGCAAGGCAGTTGAAATGAGATGAAATCATACGGATACGAATACCTGAGCGCTTCTGTAAAGAAAGCCAGTCATACATGGAACTTTTCTGAGAGTATTCCGCTTATCCTTTGTCTGCCTAGGGAAATGAGAAATACTGCAGCAGCCTGAAAGCAGGTGGATATGATCCAGGCTGCGATAGTTTGGGACTCAGACCTTGTGTTTTAAGAACTTGTCATTTCTGCAGTTGTGGAGATGCTCATTAAATATGTCATGTTCAATATGCACTTTATTGAGCAGTTTACTAACAAATTATGAATAAACCAAATGTATCCTGAGCGGTAGCTGGTTTTGAAGGGGGTGGTCTTCCCTGGGTTAATCACTTTCATATCTGTTAATGAACTTTCACTTGTGAAGATTACTGTTTGGTTCCACAGGTCTTGGTTAAGCCATAGTAACTCTCTTCCAGTAAGAGATGCAACAAGGTTGCATTGGCAAACAACTTCACACAGATGGCAATGGTAGGCCCAGACATCCTGAACAATACGGTGTTGAAGAGGAACATTCCAGTGTTGTTTCAGATTTTTGCCTACTTTACACTTGCATGGCTACCACAGGGTTCTGGTGGGGCCACGCTTTAGTTACAGACCTGACAGTTGTGCATTTTATTCTTCAAGATAAAAACCTGCCATTCGAATGCTGTTAAGCCAGTGTGATGCGTGTTGCTGTGTCATGCTGTGCTCTGCACCACCGAAAGCAGATGCCAAATTGTTTTAATGTGATGTGCACAGAAGATGCTGCTGTACAAAGGCACATTTCAAGGGGGTACAACTCTCCAAGTATGGGGTAGGTCCAGGTGAGCGAGGAACCTGCTTTAGGTTTGTGTCTTTGACACGTGCGACCATCTAGAAGGAGAAAACCCAGTGTAGCGATAGGGAGAATGTGCTGTTCTCTTGTCTAGCCATGGTTTATTTTGTTTTTATGCACCGGTATTACAAACCATTAGACCTTTTAATAATGACATGAGAAGTTTGGGTGCCGTTTTCTGGTTTCTTCTTATGTAATTTAAAATAACATCATGTTTTCCAAAAAGCCAAAATACGACAAAGCATTAAACTTAAAGTACACAGGAAAGTATTCCAGCTTCTTGTCCACTGATATGTTTGTAATTAGAATAGCGTAGTAAGCCAAAAATGGATGTAAAATTGTGCCCTTGGAGAAATCCTACAAGGAGTCTAGAACAGGGACTTTTTCTGCACTGAGGCTTCCACTAGATTTATTTATTCTCCAGTTTTTCTAGCACAGATAAAAGGGCCCAGATCAATGATATAATCCACCAATTTAGACCTTAGTTTCTATTTTTAAGTAAGTGATATCTTAAATTTTTGCTATAGGGGTTTGGGAGCACCTTGTAAAGGACCATTTGTCCTCTGACCATTTTAGATTATAAAGCCAGAATAAATACGGAAGGGAGAATGTACCAAATTTGTAAAATATCAATCTGAGCAGAACAAAAGGCTTCTTTTCATCTCCTAACTGAAAAATACTCTGATTCTTCCCCACCCCCACCAGAAGGCATAAATGAACAAAGAATTCAACTGAACAAAGACACCAACAGAGGCAGAAAAGGTGAAAAGCCACAACCAACGAGGGAAGATGAAAAGGAGGGCCATAAATGATTTGTTGTGTGATACACAGGTTGTTAATGCTGTTAATGATTGAACTGTTTATTGGGGATTACAAAGGGTTCGTAAACTACTCAGGAATTTCACTGGACGTGACAGAAATGAGCCAAAGTAATGTTAGTGGGATGCTGAATTAGGCCTCGGAGGTTTGCCAGCAAAGTCAGTCTCCTGCCGAAGCTCCCCGAGCCCGCTGAGGACCAACCACGTGTGGCTTCAGGGTCCTTCTTTGCTTAAATCACCCACTGGACGTGTTCAGACCAACCGAGACGCTGCTCTGATGTTAATAACTATCTAGCACTATTGAGTTACCAGTGTGGTAGAGTTACAGGGAGCATGGAAGTTTACAGAAATATGCAGTAATACTTGCTAGACTTGTAAATCTAGTTTGGGTTTGGTGGGTTTTTTTTGGTGGGATTTGTTGTTATTTTCTAGGGTTTTTAAATAAATGCAAACTCCCTAAAATCAACCGATTTTTACCGATAGTTACATATGTGTTATTTGCCCTTCCTTGGGTCCATCTTAGTTGCTACAGAGAGGAAAACAGTGTTCCTAGTACCTTTGTAATTTAGGGCATCCAACTTGTTACTTACCCCTCATAACTGTAACATTGTAGCTTCAAAACTAGAAGTCACCACCCGTGTTTTACTCCACCGTAATAAAGATTACAGCTACCTCTTACTTGTAGGGCTGGCTGCTTCTCTTCTGGCTGTTCTCTCGGCTCACTGAGTCGGATTCTGGGGTTGTCCCCACGGCTGGTGACCTTAAAAAGGACTCGGAGGAGTACTGTGACTTGTTCTGTGTCTTGTTTTTGCCGTTCCAGTCTGAAATCATACTGCTCCTGCTCCCAAACCTCTCACGCAGGATCTGATCATGAGGGCTATATTTAGAAATCCAGGAGGAGCTTTTCAAACTCCCCGTACTAGAGATTGGAAGAGGAGGAGTATCTGGACTTGTCATTTCCCCACAGAAGAGGCTTCTCGGTTTCTGAGCACGTTTTCAGTGTTGTACGGCAGTATGATCAGCCCGTACCTGTGTTTGTGTTTGAAGTAAACAAATGCAAGGCTCTGAGCAACCTGAGCTGGGTGAAGACGTCCCTGCTCATGGCAGGGGTTGGACTAAATGACCTTTGAAGGTCCCTTCCACTCCAAACTATTCTGTGATTCTATGAAACGTGTATTTCTGGTGGTTTTCTCAAAGTCATAGACACATCTTAACTCTTAATAGCTCTTGGGCATTTTATTCTCAATGGTTGACTGTAGAATAGACAACTGGAGTTTGGCTGATTCATATAGATCATGCAAAATGGTGAAATGGTTTATTTCAGTAGTGCTGGTTTTCACCATTAGAAGATTAAGGGAATAATGAGCAGATAAGAAAGCTAGAACACTTTGGCCATTGTAGAAATACTTTAATGTATCAAATTGCACACATTCCCTATTTATGCAAAAATCATTAATCCAAACCACATGTTTGTACATGCTTTTATTTTACTAATTGATGATACGAAGTCTGGGGCAAAACATGTCTGTGAGGAAAACTATCGGCATATTCTAAATGGGAATTCAACCACAAGCGATGTATCAAGTTAGCGCAATTTGCATTAATTAGCAAAATTCATCAGCTGCCAATCAAACTACTGTGAGCTCCAGTTTTGACTGTAAGTTCCGGCTTACTGGGGCTAACCCCAGGATCGTACTCAGGTGGGGTAACTGTTTGCTACTCGCTGTTGCAGAAATGTGAGCTGACTCTTGCTGCCAAGGTGAGCGATCATGTGCAAGGGAGCTCCCGACGCTTGGCTGTTGTTCCTGCAGCAAACTGTGACAGTATTTGGAACGCATGGTCTCTGCTCTTGGTGCCTTATCTTCTGCGGCTGCTTCGCTCCATAATGTAACATGCAGTATAGAAACTACAGAAGTATAGTGATACAGTGGTGAATCCATTAGTTAGGAGTTAACTGTGACTTGGGTTTAGTGGTTTTTTTTCTCACAAGTTGTTCAAAAATTGGTGGAAAATGTTACATTAAACCTTAGTGTACAAAAGCAGAGATCAACATACCACTCTGCTGTGTAAGTGAAGGTTCATCTGTAAACACAATTTTGGGGAAATAATGCTTATCCTCTCCCTTCTCCCACAAAAACCAGAAATCTTGTTTTAAAAGCTTTTGAATTTTTGCAGCTGTTTCTGGACACTGGGAAGAAGAGAAAGTGGATGTGGCTGAATTGTCTGTCTAGCATTTCAAGGTATCGTTTAGGAATGGTACAATTGTGTTCTGCAGAAGTCATAGTATCTATACTCATAAATAATTAGTGCATTTTCTGCACTGTCTGTCTTTAGAGCCTGCTTCATTAGCAGTAAGTTCAGAATGAAACCTCGCTTGCTAAGCTTGGGTTTAGTAGTTGATTGTCCTCTATGTGTCCTTTGGGAAGTGGCCTTTCTCCATCCATCAGCACCCAAAACATCTCCTGGGCTTTTTAATCATCACATTGGAGAGTGTCTGTATTGTCCTGGTCATGGAGGAGATGAGTGATAGTATTGCGTTTTCTTCTTTTATGTGTGGATATTTACAGATTGCTTTTTCTGTACAGCGCAGGAAGTTTTGCTGGAATTAAAGTAGGTTGTCTCCATTTGGAATTTTTCCTCTTAAAACAAACCTTTTTATTGCAAACGAAACATTGCGGGAAAGTTTTCTGAAGTAAAGATGCATGTACAAAATGATGGCTGGGTATCCTCCCACAGTTTAAAAAATTACTACTGATGGTGGTACGTCTCAGATACAGCAAAATGGTTGTGTAGAGATTATAAGTGTTAGAAAATTGCCGTTGCTTGTTCTAGGAAAATGCAGAGGAGAACATACGTCTGACTTTAGATTAGAACTTGACCTGCAAACTACAGAGGCAGCAGGATGGAAGTTCTCCAGCCTGTGCCAGTATTTACGGCCCAGGTTACATATTTGTGTTATTCTCTTTAAGAGACCCTGCAAGACTGTTTGGAGTTCTCCTACCTACTAGACGTCTTTGATGTTCCTGACAGAGAATGAATTGGGTTCTTCTGACTTGTGATGGCTGTAAATTAATAGGTAAAGGAGACTTTGCTTTCTGTGTCAGTCATAAAAACCCAACAATTTGGAAAGAGACATTGCAAGTGCATCTTGAAGACGATTTTGTAAACCCGGAGAAGTTTTGTGCCAGGATCTTTCTGAAACTGAAGCTCTGGCAACTGCTTTTTATTACCTGGCATGTCTGATTCTTAACCATAGCCATACTTCTGATGGAAAAACTCAAAGTAGTTACTTGGGTTTGTGCTGTGGTCCCTTCTTGAGCTGGAAACTTATACCGCTGGATGAATGGTGGAGTCTGGACTTCTTGTGAATACAGCTTCCATTAAAATGAGGTGTATCTGAGCAGGTTTCTCTTGTCTGTATAAGGAGTAAGGTTAGAGGGATTTTACTGTTTGGTAGTTTGTTTATTTTCCTTCTGGAGGAAAAGTTCAGATGTGTTAATGAAGTAATCCTCATTGATCCCCCGTCTGGGTTCTATTGATTACCTTACAAAAGTTCCTCTGGATCACTTATTTACCTGGAGCTGTCTTTTCAGAATGCTTGAGTGAATACAGCTGTTGTAACTGGAACAGTGTCCCGACTTGTGAGCTGCTGCTGGGAGTACTTCAATCCATGTGGACGAGAATAGGTGCTGGCTTTGTTCTGAATCCTTTACTTGAACACAGGCTGCTTCCCCCAGTCTGTGTATTGTGGGTTTGTTATCGTGGCAGTTCCCTGTCCATCTGTCACACAACTGGAATCTCAGATTTGGCCCATGGGAAATTTCTTCTGGCTGTCGTTGTAACCTGAGAGAGAGACCCCAGGTACATCGAGCTCTCAAGGCTTTGGCAGAACCTTTAACATTGTACTAATAGTTTAAGGAAAGGGCATAAGCTCCATTTCTTTAAGGATCACCTGGTTATTGGGAGAAGAGCCATCAACAGGTCTTCATTTGTGGGCCTGGGAGGTGTGACTGCAGCATATTTAGGCGTATTCGAACTAGCTTGGGTACAAAAAGCTGCTTGGGTACAAAAAACCTGCAGCAGAACAGGCTCCAACATGCTCCAGCCGCTCTCACGGGCGCTTTTGCTGCTGCCTTTTCGTTGCTGTTTGTACCCGAGCGAGTGAGATTAAAACTAGGTCATGTGTGTCTGTCTGCAGTTCCACCCTGTGTTACTGTGGGCACACCTGAAGTTGGATTTCCTCTGCCCAGCGAGTCCTCCCGCTTCTCCTTCCACAGCCCAGCCCAAGGAAGGGAGAATGAATGTGAATCCGGAGTGTTAGAGCAAAAGGCTTTTTGCTGCTTTGTCTGAGAACACTAGGAATTGATCACTGTGATTCTTCCTGAGTTTAGCAAGCAGAAATAGCGCTTTCTTGGTGTCAGGGAACTGGAAAATTAACGTGGATGCATACAGTCATAAAATACCTAATTAGAAGATGTCAGTGATGCCATCACCTTAGCGTAGGTAAATGTGTCCAAAAGCCGGAGCTGTCCTGTTCTACACGGTCAGGATCGTGACGTCCCTGCACGGACTCTGCTGGCTCTGGGGGCAAGTCCCAAGCCTAAGAATGTGCTTCTTGTGCCCACATGGGTGTCCACAGTAATTCTAGGCTATGGTAATTATGTCCTAAAAAGAAAAAAGTCATTTATAGGCAAAAATAGCTAAGTTTGACTGAAGAACGTGCATATTCAGTGGCAAATATGCAGACCTCCTGCTTTTTGCCTACTTCCTTTCCCATCCTCCACTCTGCACTTTTTTTTTCCTTAAAGAAAATAAACTTTCCCTTCCAGGTTCAAATGCATTTCTATTGCTGTAAATCTCAAGATAAGCAAATAGGAAGGTAAGACCTGCAGGTAAAAATAATAACCTGAAATGTAACTTTGTCCTGCTTGGGCATTCATTTCTTATTTGTATCTTCAGCTTAAAATATACAAAGAGATTTTATTATGATGATTTTTTTCTGCTAGAGCTGCTTCACAGAAGAAGAGTCTGAGCAGAGGTGTTTTATACCTGTATAGGGGTGGTTTTGTGTGTGTCATTTGGTATAGCTGTAAGATACGTTTTAAACAGATAGGAATTTTGCAAATATATAGGTCTTTCAGGAATGCATAGCTCATGTCGTCATCATTTTTCAACTAACCACGATCCAAACTTTGTTTTAGGTAATGTGAGCCAACTGGGTTATTGTTAGTTTTGTACAGTACTACTTGTATTCAGGATTTTTTCAATGATGTGTAGCAACACTGCTGAGGCAATATGCATTATATAATAATGATTGAGGATTTTTTCTTAACTTTAGTTGTTTCGTTTGGTTTTCATTGTTAATTATGGATCAGGTGTTACAAAGATCTGATTATTTTGTGTTGCGGTAGGAAAAAGGTTGTTTAAACAAGGGTTTCTTGTATGCTTTGGGAGGGAGAAAGAAGAGTAGTTTCTGCAAATGCAATAAAGAAATAAATAAATGTAGAGAATTGTTTGCAAGTACAATGCTGCAGGAAACATGAGACAGCACAAAAGCAGCCTCCTTTGCAGCAATGCTTCATCATGTGCTGCTTCCCCGAGAAGGAAAATCCAGCTTAATAATCGTGACAGTTGTCAACTTCTAAATATGATCAATTTTAGAAGCTCAATTACAATTTATTTTCTTTTGTAGATCATAATTTCAGATAAATATCGCTAAAAGGCAATTCTGAGCTCAAGAGACAAAGGCAATTATATTCTACATTAATTTGTTTACCAGTGTCACATGGAATAAATCGACTGTAAGTTTTCATAAATTATCTAGATGTGCCAGTAGAGGAATAATTTTGTAGGGTATTGAAAGAAAGAAATCTGAATTCTTTTCTGTAGTCACGTGTTTAATTAAACATTATGCAAATGGTGCTTTATATGACAAAAATTGTACTAAACAGTGCTAATGTTGAAATTGGCCAAATTATATTGGGATGCCAGGGCTGCCTTTTACCTGCAAAGGCAAAAAATGGGGGGAGGGAAGCAGAGGCAAGTGAGTAGAACCTCAAAACCTGTACTTGCTTATTCCCTTTGTTTCAAACAGGGGGCTTTGTCGTGAGCATCAGCCCCATCCGCAAAGGAGCGTGTATTAGCCTGCAAGTACCAATTTTGAACACTTCTGGTTTTAAAGATAACCTTTAGAACGCAAGCCAATGCAAGGCAGAGTTTCCAGGAATACAAACAGAATCGTTGCTTCTGCTTCAGACCTTGCTGAGTGGAAAAGCTACAGCAGGGATAAAAAGATTCTATTATATCAGTTTTGCTGGGGTTTGGGTTTTGTTTTTCTTCAAGGCACTGCAAGCAACGTGAAAATTCAGACAAACATCTCAATTTCATACTGTTTGGGAATTCTGTGAGTAGGATTAGCAGCTGTGCTTCCTCCGCGATTCATACGTGTCCTTTTCCAGATTTCATGGTTTTTGCTTGTGCTTTAAGACGGATGCTGTAATTGTAGAATACCTGAGCTGGAAGGGTTGGGTCCAACTCCTGGCTCCACACAGGAAACCCAAAAGTTAAACCAATATCTAAGAGCCTTACCCAAACTTCTTGAGCACTGTGAAGCCACCACCACTTCTCTGGGGAGCTTGTTCCAGTTCCAGGCTGGAATAAATAACCTGTTAGTTGCTAGCGTTGAGCATAATACCTTGCTTCTAAGTATTCTTGTGCTTAACTCTTTAAATCTTTTGAGTTCTCTACTGTATCTTGGGCTGAAATGAGAAGCAACTCCCATGTTTTTCATCACTTATAATGGGTTTCTCTTTGTTACCTGCAAAAATATAGATAAAGGTTTGTTGCTAGTGTTAGCTGCGAGAGCCAAATGTGCTCACTTTGTGTGTTTTTCTTTTTAAACACCAATACAAGATAACAGCAGTGATTGAAGTCTGTTTTATGGATTTTCTTCCAGTTGCATCCTGATATGCTTAGGTTGTTATCCTTTGCTGTAATTATTTTATTTTATGATACCTTCAGAGCACCTGATTTGTTTATCTTTTATAGATTTTTTTTTTTCATGATGTCAAAGCCGGATCTATTTATGTGTCCCCATGGTGATTTAAGAGTCAAAGAGAAAAAATATGTCATTTGACAAGTGGCAGCTGAAAGAGATTAAATAACTTGCTCAAGTCAGTGTCAGAGTTGGGATTAGAAGTCTGTTCCCGCTGTAATCTCCGAACGCTAGATTATGTTGTTATTTCTGGCCTGAATTATAGTCTAATAAAAGATATTTTAGAAGGTACTGTGGTAAGTGTGTCCTCTTGCCGTTATTTGTATCTCCTTTAATCTTTGAAGAGCAGGATTTATCACCTATCCTTCATTTTTCAGCAATTAGACTCTTTTTTTTGGTGTACTTATGTAACAACTGTTTATAAATATATCGGTTTTAAAAGGTACTTGAGGAATTCTCGTACGTATTTTTCACTCGGGGATTAGGTGCATATGTAAGGAATGAATGTTGGCTGCATGGAAAGGATGAGAAACAAAACACTGAAGAGAGGAGGCAAATGTTCTGAGCTCTCTTAACACCCCTGTCGTTACTTTAATACCGGTGTGGACAGGGAGTACAACCAGGCTACTCTCTGTGTAAGCTATGAGTTAATTAGAACTTGAAGACGAAGTGGCAAGAATATGAGCGTGTGGCTCAGATAAACATTTCCAACTACATCATGTAAGAGATTCATACTCTTCCGTTAGTTATTTCTGTGTATGGTGAAGAGGACATAACTTATCGATTAATTAGTGAGAATTTTGCAATGGATTTAGGAGGCAGCATGATTATACCCGTGTTGTTTTGGAGGTTTATTGTATGTTCTGTTCGTGGATGAGATGGCGAATGTAGCTTGTGAAAACCACCTTGTCAGAGCTAAAAGGGGAACCATGAGTTGGTCTAATAAAAGGGAATGTTTGTTGCCATTCCTTAAACCTGGACTCAACACCTCTTGAAATGAAGGTGTTAGGCAAGTACATCCACCATAATTATGCACATCACTATATTAATGAGAGGAATTAGCGGCAAAAAATCCTAAGGCTAACTTTTGCTGCTCTTCAACAGTTTTATGCTGCAAACTGAGTAAGGAAGGACAATTCAGGAAGCTTTTTTTAATGAATAGGATTTAAATCTAAGGAAAAGACTTTCAAAGCAGAATGTGTTCTGCATGGTTGTCACTGCTGTCTAAATAATATCGGATATCAACATAGTTTGAAAAAAAATTACCCTCAAAGTAAGATTATTTAACATCTCTGGAAAGTAATGCTTTAATGAATACTACTTTTTGATACTTAGAATACTGAATTAGACTGCTGGGTTTTATTTAAATGTATTTTAAGTATTGGTCTTCACTGAGCAAAAGTAAGATCGTACACAAACAAGTACAGCTCAGCTAAAAAGATGAAAATATGAAATCAACAGTACCAAAATGTAGGTTGGTCAATGCAGATTGTCCAAAAACACCCAAACCCAACCCAGATGCGTGTTGTTTGACTTCTTTGGTGTTGCTCATTATTTTAACAGACTTTGAGTTTGTGGGAGGATTGAATGGTCATCAGATGAAGAACTTTAATCACTGCAGGTTTGGCTATTGGCCTCGAGAGTACTAATTGTTACCTGATGGTAGATAATAAAACACATCTGTTCTTTACAAAGAAAAAAAAAAAGCTTTCTGCTCTTTCCTCAGAGTCAACACATCCTTTACAAATATCTTTTATTATTTGGCTTTCCTCTGCTCTACGAGTGTTGCACATGCTTACCTTAGCACGAGAATAACTTATTAAGAATGAACGTACGTTGTCTGTGCCTCACTAGAGGGTAACGGATCCTATCGCATCCCCATGAGTTCCCTGGGAATAGCGGAGCCTTGAGTCGTCCTTTGGAGACGTGGAAGCTCTTCTTTGACTATGCTGGAAGGCCACTGCGGTGTGTTTGTCAGGCTGCAAACAGCTTTTTTGTGACCTTTTGTGACTGCGAGAGATAAAGACGCAAATTCCTTCTGAATGTTCCCCTCCGTGTTGCTCCAACCCACAGCTCGACTGGATCTTCCAGAAGGAAGAGCTGGGTTTTTTTGAGCTTTCAGCCCTTTTCCTCAGTGCGTGATTAACAGCCACCGGGGCCCTGTGACCGCTCGCTCGTGTTTGCGTGGCTCATTGGGGAAAAGCAAAAAGAGGTGTGTTCGGAGCAGGCTGGCTAAACAAAATCTGTGTGGGAAAAGGTTGTGTGGTTGTTAAAGACGTGTTGGGATGCCAGGGGAGCATATGGTGTGTGCTGAAAGGTCCAGGGCTCCGCAGGCTGAGCCGTATTCTCAGCGCTGTCACCCCTGCGCTGTTGTATTGATCCCCCTCCTGCATCTGCGCCGTCCCCATGACTGATGGCAGCCTCGCCTCACCCTCCACAGAGCAGTAAATGTATTCCTGTTGGGATAGAGGGCTCAGGATTGCAGGAACTGAATGCACGGAGAAGCTGAAAATAAGTATTCCTGACAAGGTTTATGGTGGTATAATTTCAAAGTTATTTAGTGAAATTTCAGCCATGTAAATTATGTCTGACTCATGCTCACAGTATTCAAAGTCAGCTTTTAAAATACACTTTTTGAAGTTTTCAGTGTTGCATACACGCTGTTGAGGCAAAGAGGAGAATATACAAGTAATAAACAGATTAGTAGGCTCTGAGCATTCTTGGCAGTTGTGTAACTCCAATATAAATTTGCATTCCTTTATTTTGTCTTGCTTTTAAGTGGCCTTTTCATGATATCTTTACTTTTTCCATTTATAATGAGGCAAAAATTGACTGCTATCAAAACTAAAATGTGCCAAAAAGGGTAGAAGCTTATCACTTCTGAACTCGCATAATGATTTTCTGTCATATTCCGAGTGTATTGCAGAAGTTCATCATTGTGAATACTGAAAATGTCACGGTAAAAATTCCCTGTTTGAGTATGTAATTAGAGAAGTCTCGACATGGTTTGTTTGGGGGTTTGTGGGGGGAGTTTAATGGAAGAACAGCTCAGATTTGTCCTCCAGTTCTGGATAACTTTGCAAATAATAAAACTGTCTATATGACAGCGTACGTGGTCCCTGTCTCGTGTGCTAAGGTAAACCGGTAGCAGAGACCTGTGTCATGGGAAGAACTGGGAGAAGGAAAGAGACCAAAAACCCGGCTGGCTTCCCCAAAATTGTGTGCCGGGCGGGCTCTGAATGTGCTGATTACAGCCGAGCGCAACATGTGCAAAATGCGTCCTGCCGTCTGTCCTGCCGTCTGTCCCACCCGGGCGGGAGCCCTTTTGGTGCCGTCCCGTCAGGAGCCGCAGCAACAGATGTGCTCAGAAAAGGCAAGGGCTTGCGGTTCATTCAGTTCGGCTCCGCCTTTGCACAGCGCCATATGGTTTATATAGATGGTTTGTATACATCTTGTCTAGCAGATGATTAGGAGTTAAGGATTAAATGGAGAATCGAGTCTCTGCTAAAGTCTGTGTAAAGTGATATTAACGCGCACATGATGGAGCCCTAGAAGTGACTGACCTGCCCAGACATCTTTGGTTTTGAGAATATACAGGTAAATGACCATTTAGGCATATTTTGATGTTATGTTTAAGAAGATTGAAAACCGCTTTGAATTTCTAATGTCCACATACAAAATGTTAGCTTTTCTTTTCTAACTTGTTGTCACACACAAAGGAAGATGGCAATGGGATGCAGATTGAAAGACGGATGCAGTGCCTGCTTGGAAGCAGGCTGTGATTTTTAATGTTTGTCTCCTGCCTGGCCTCCAGTTGCTGCTCCACGCGGTGTTTGACTGGTCTTTGTGTGTTGGATGCTTAAATTGAAGCTGAATCCCACCCCGTGCAGTGGTGATCGCGCTTAAAGGTGAGAAGGAATTGTTGTCATAGGTGGATTATAAAACTTGGCCTTTTTCAGCTCCCAAACTTGTTTCTGGAATAGACCGTTCAAGACTTTGCCTAAAATGTCTCTGTTATCATAGGATATTATCGTTTTAGGGAATACGGTTGTGTTAAATCAAAAAGGAAAATATGAATAATACTGAACTTCTATGACTTTATATTCACTCTTGTTGAATTCTGCAATGGAACCTTTTTTCTGATTTAAGAAACCAAACTATAACAGGTGCAAATATATAATAGAAGATTTTAATCGGGTGTACAGCCCAAACACTTAGTTATTTTTGTAGTTTCACTTATCACAAATGATAAAGCTAATGATTAAAATCAGCTTTTTTTAGTTTCTGGCTTGAAATCATTCAGCTTTCTACACATTTTTAATTGGGCAGATATAAAAGCGATGTGGGAACTTATTATGGGAAACTGAAACAGGATCCTATTCAGATTGAGTAGCTTCAGAATTGAACAGCCCTCAGAATTTAGAGAGCATATTTGTTTTTCTTGAATTAAATGAAATGTGAGTAAGTCAGCTTGCCTTCAAAAAAACCCACGAATGTCTTCATTCAGGCAGCAATTTTGGGGCCAGTACTATGGAGTTGCAATTAAAGGTGTTTCTGATTCGTGTGTCTATGGACATCCTCAGGTGCAAAACTATGGCCTGTACGGGACAAAATAGAAGACATTGTCTGAGTATCTTTGATTAACTAAATATCCAACCAATAGGATAGAATAAAATAAAAATGAAAGGCAGATAGAAACAAAATAGAACCTCATGGTTTACAGAATGGTTTTTGTATGTTTACCCGTGGTAAATGTGGAAATACCACCAAATACATGTGGTGTGGCAGTGAATTGTAGAACACAAGTCACAGGGATGTGTGACGTTGAGTTTTTACGCTCTGTTTGTCGACGTGGAATACGGGCTCATTTTTCGGGAGGTGATGTTCTGTAGCTTGGGCGGCCAAGTTGCCCACGGTCAACTGCAGAGACAGCAGCAAAAAACAATAGGTAGTCAATGGCTGCTTCTTATCCTGCGTTTTCCTTCCAGCTTCTCAGTATGCTTGGACGTATTACAATGGGGCATTTTCCAGAGCTCATTGATGATTTAATCAAAGCTGTTAAGATATACCTTTGTATAATGAGGAGCCATCCAAGCTCAGGGCAGAAAGCCCAGTCAGCACTCAGCAGGCCAGGAGAGATTTAGCCTACAGATATCACCTCAGTTCTCCTGCTTAACGCTCTGTTCAAAGTAATTAAAACAGGCCATGATAAAAGAAAAATCTGTAATTAAAATCGTAGGACTGCATCCAGCCATGTACAAGGCAGAACCACACGAGTCCTTCCATTGCCTCTTAGAAAAACACATTATTTGGAGGAGGGCGCTGGTTGAGTTTTGACCCACAGTATCATGATAGGATATTTTTAGTTCCTTAGGAGCCTCGTCCTCTTCTGGGTAAAGTATAATTTGAGCCTTCAGATCTTTGTGAAGGCTGTTCTGCTTCACAGAATTGACTTATTTTAGTTGTGGTTTAATATCACAATAAATAGTATGCGTTGCATCTGCGTAAACGTCATTTCCATTTTTGTAAGCATGAATCAGTATTTCTTTCATGTTTATGATAACTGCACTTAATTTCTCACATGCGATGGTATTTGAGAAGTGGCGATGTTAAAGAATATGGGAGCAGTCTCAGAAAATGTATTAGAGGTATCTAAATATGGTAGGATGACTTTGTTCATATATTTAAAAACATATATTTTTGTAGTCAAGACCGGACATTTGAAAGTTAAGCAGAATATTTTGTTAATGGAATTGAAGCTGTATTGACGCAGAAGAGAGTGTATCTGGGATATTAGAGCATCCCAAGAACTCGCAGTTTCATAGTAGCTTTTGAAAGCAAGGTTGTGTTTCTGCAGAGTGCAAGTCGTGTTTGGCCAGTCACAAACTGATTACCAAATTTCAAAGATTTACTTAGAAGAAATCCATCCATTAATTCATTGAATTTTTCATTGATTAAGTTAAGAATTCTTGTACAGCCAAAGCTTGTTTAGATTGATCTTTAAATTATAGAATTTAATAAGTTTTAGAAATAAGATAATTCTCTAGGTTATGATAATTCTGATATTAGGTTATGAATATGCTAATATAAATGACATTTGCGAGTGTGAGAGATTGCATTTCAGTGAAGTACCAGCAGCCGCTCACTTTGTGTTGTCTGTAAAGCTGCATTCTCAGAGGGAGCGATGCGGAGCGTGAGACGGAAGATCCTTCAGACCTTCTTCAAAGCTCCTCTGCAAACAAGGAAGAGTTGCCACTTACTGCTCTCAGTAGTCTCGGGTTTTTTGTGAGAAGTTTCAGATTTGTCAAAACAACTCGGGACTCTTTGTCTACAAGGTTCGAAAGTTCTCAGGTTGCTTTTTCTCGCACAAAACTATTTTGCTTCTGAATCTTAGGAAATGTTGATGGATGAGAATTCTCTGGTGTGCTGGTGTGAAGCTTCCAGCCACCTCACCCTACTTGGAGCCATAATTTGAAATTTTCTCGGGAGATTCTTCTGAAGAGCAAGTCTGTTTTAGGGTTTCAGCAGCCTTTTAGCAGTTGGTGGATGGCTGCTCTGTGATTTTGGTTCGGCTTGCCTTTTCCTGATGTCGTCTTTCCTGCCACGCGTGTTCTTGCAGCCTTTCACGAATCTCCTGCGTTCATTTGGGTACCACAGCTTCTTCTCATTGAAAAGCCCATTTTTAAGATGTCTGGTGCCCGTGTAGCATCTGCCTGTAGTCTCTGAAACTTTTATAAATACAATAAATAGTTACTCTGTCTAGACTTTTAAGTCATTTGTGCTTCCACGCTCTCAATCCAGTATCTCTACTAGATAATCTTTATTGTTGCCAGTTTGTAACTCTCTTTGTCATTTACCCAATGTGCTACACTCACTTTATGTTCAAAGCCTTGACATTGAACATACCCACTTTCCTATTTTTCACAACCTCAGTTACATTTTTTTACCTGTTCTTTGATATACTACGTAATACTGGTAAATATTTCACCTTTATTTCCATTGATCTGCTCTCGTATTTACAAGTTCAACTTGTGTTGAATATTTTTACACTTTACCATTATAATACGTAAATGTAAAAATTGAAGTTAATATTTTAGTATTTTATGTCACTTTAGCCTTATGGGGAGGCTGGTATTGAACTATGGCTGTAAAACCTTCTTGTGGAGCAGAACCTTGGAAGCACCATGGCATTCCTGGGCTGATTGTTTCAGAATTTGTTCTGTGTTATCAAGGAGTAATTAATGAACTAATCTTCTACCCACGAAAACTTTAAAAATAGCCCAGTGTTTCTTGAACATTTTTTCATTTTAACAGAATTTTCTTGTCTTTGTTTCTATCTGGGCTCAAGGCTTGTTTTCATCAGCTATCAAGCTCAGCTTTGCTAAACCTCTGCCAGGTAGTGTCCAGACATTTAACTAAGCAATGCTGAAGTTACAACCAAGAGAGTTTGATTCTTCTGAGCAGTATTAGCCTGTCTAGCACATTAAAATAAGCATGTGAAGGAAAATTAGGCCGAAGGTTTTGCAGGCAGACAGGCAATCCTAGTGACTTGATCTACCTGTACCAGCCACTTCAACTCCATCCCCGCAGCAAACTGAGCGTGTCGTGCAGTTTGCACTTGTCGCGTTCTTTTGGTTGTTCTTTTGCAGTTCCTTATTCATGCTCTCGGTGGGAACCCAGCAAGAAAATAAGTGATGTAAGAGTAGTGATGGAGCGTGCTTTAGCTTTTCTACCTGGGGCACAACTGGTTAAATGTAGAGATGGTCCAAGTCAGAAGATACAATCATATTGGATGTGAGAACTCAAAGTGCATTAGGCCAAGATGTTCCTAATGTGAGGAACTTTTACCAGACTAAAATGAGGTAGTCGTGGTATTTTTACTTTGAGATTGTTATTGTGGTAAAATAAGAAAATAAGAGGTGATGAGAAGAACTCATGTCAATAGAGAGAATGTGCAGTTGAATGTGAGTGTGATTTAATTTGGGGGATGAGGTGATGGAGAAATTTGAGGAGCCCAAACAACTGTGGTCAGAGATAAGAGATCAGTTTGAGGCTGCAGGGGCAGAAAAGCAAAGCTTGGAGAAGAGAGAGGAGACTAAAAAGTCACAGAAATAAATTAATAAGGCTGGGCAGGTCAGGTCTAAGGCCCATCTCTGACCCTTTCTGCGTAGAGACAGACTTCATTGATTATCAGAACCTCAGGCAGCATCAGGCATCTCAGAATGAAGCTTGGACTTGCTCCGTGTGTTTTTAGTAGTCACTAATGGATCTGCAGCCCATAACTACCGGTGCCTTTTTGAAGGCGTTTGTGCTTCTGTCCTCTACAACCTCCTGTGACAACATTTAGGATGCTCTGATCATTCAGTATATTCTGGGGAGATAAGTCAATATTCTTGAGACATTCAGGAAATATCTGATGGGAACTGTTGGGGAAGGAGCTGGGGAGGGACATTGAGGGAAGCGGGAGTGGGTTCAGTACGTGCTGCTGATGTAGCAGGAGGCAGATGAGAGCACCCAGGGAAACAAATGGGATTTACATCGTGGAGCTATTTTAGACTCTGTTATTCTCCATGGGGAATTCCCATTCAGCTAAGAATGGTACCATTCTTGTAAAGCATTTTCAGTGAAGCTTTGTGATATAATTTTTTATTAGAAACTCTAGTTAAACTCCAGAATGTAGAAAATACTACAAGAATTATCCATCTCGTCAAGGCTTTTAAAAATGAATGACTTGGTATTGCAGAAAGGGGAATAGTTCAAGGTAGCATGAGGGTGACGTGGTTCAATGACAGCCTTAACGCTGATTTTAACTATTTGTATTAATGACTTTGACACCGATGTAGGACCCCGTAAACAGCCATGCTAGCAGGGGGAGGCAGAGGGAATGGACGGGTGGGTTTTCAGAGCCTTTTCAGACATAGCAGGGACCTGCATCAAATGAAGCAAGGGACTGTGGAAACATTTACCTTTGTAGTTTTTTGTGTTCTTTTTTATTTTCCTCCCTAATATGGAAGCAACTTTACCTTCTAAGCATATTAAAACCAAAGATGATTAAGTTTATTAAACTACAACATTATTTACAAAAAGTGGTAGAAGACCTAAGCGTCTGCAGCTTTTGCTGATGACAACAGTGGGACTCAACAACAAACCGGCGTTGTAACCTCCGCTGCCTGGAAGGACTTGACTTACTTTCAGAAACATTTTCTTGGGGTTCAAGAGAAAAATCAAACCTTGCTGAGGTTGGTTGGCAGTATCTCTGCTCTTACAGTTCACAGAATTCCAAATATCTCAGACCTTGACAACCAAGAAATGAAAAGTTATGGTACAAGAAGATCCAGACTTAAATCTTCCCCTGCTGAGCTGGCAGTAGCAACTGAAAATTATTTGCATGTTAAGGTGTAGTTGTACTGAATAGTGGAAGGAGCAGTTGAAATACCTGAAATGGGGCTGTTGGTTGGATATAAAGAGATTTATTGAACTTCGCCTGTTCACCTCATGTACAGTCTTTTCTGTGTTTATGCTTCATTTCTACAGTATATGAGGCCTATTTTCTCTCTGTAAGATGAACAGGAGATAGACTTACGGGTTTACCTCTGTTAGTCGTACAGAGTTGGTTGTCATCCAAGGAGGGGGAGTTAGACAAGCGCATTTCCACCTGGTTGGAGAGGCTGGAGAAGGCAGAGGCAGATGTGTCCTGGGGTGCACAGGGAGACGCAATGAACACAAGTTGGAAAAAAGGAGATTCCAGGTAGAAGGAAGGAAAATAAAGTCACCGTGAAGGTGGTCAGCCACCGGAGACACGGTAGAAATCCATTTTCGAAGGTGGGTGAAATGATGTGTCAATGCCCTGAGCATCCTGATCTAGTCAGACTTTCTGGCAGCAAGAGCTTGGACTGGAGACCTCCAGAGCCCCTTTCCAAACACCACGTTTCTGTGATCTTAACCTATGGGAAGTGTCAGTTTTCTGTGGAATAAGTGAAAAGTGAGATCGTAGGCCAAATGTACTCTGCCCTATGTCAACACACATTAACTATGGGCGACTCTGGCTCGTGCCCATGATGACTCCAGCATTTCCAGGCCCCCACCTCTGCTTTTGCTCCATATGGCCTTATCTCTCCATGGGTACCTTCGTGTGCTCTGCTTCTGAGAAACTGATGCCTGCATTTTACCAGCATGAGCTTTTGTACCATGAATTACAGCAGGAAGTTAATTCAAGTTATAATGAGCACATCAAGAAAACAGGTTTGTTTTAAGGGGCAGCTGCTGGTGTGGTTAGTTGTGTTGGTGCTGTGGGAAGGGTGAGCTGTGGGGCAGAAACAGTAGAACTGCTTCCTCCAGTAGTAACACCAGCAGTCGAATGTGAAAATGCAGAAATTTGATACCAATTTCTCATAGATCATAAAGTTACATTCACTCTGTGATGTTTACTTTTTCTCCGCATTGAGGTTATTGCCATAACACCATTTTCGAATGGCCAGGATTATTTATGAACATACAGACATTTAACCACGTTGATTTTGTG